>NC_133360.1:2333733-2667066 GCF_030506205.2 Paramisgurnus dabryanus | reverse complement strand
AAGTTACGTGTTACCACGTTTTCACGTGTCCGTGGCACAACTTTCTTTTTCGTGCCAGTTTCACGTAATGTTTACTCAATTGGTTTTCCTATTTTCTTACCATTGTCGTTTGGGATTGGGGTTAGAACAACTTTCTGTTATGTAAAATGACATCCTAACCCTAACCCAACTCTAATCCCAACATCAAGTGAAAGCAGTTTAAATTTCTGACAAATAAATGTATAAACCACTGCCATTCTAACCCAAACCCAACTTCATCCTCGCGCGAAAACAGTTTAAAAATGAAAAAAAACCACAAATCTAACCCCAATCCCAAACGACAATGTTTTGAAAAAAGGAAAAAAAATTGAGTAACCATTACGTGAAACTGGCACGAAAAAGAAAGTCGTGCCACGGACACGTGAAAACGTGGTAACACGTAACTTAAACGCTCGAAACATTTCGAGCTGAATTCCAAACCAGTCACATTCCTATCTAACCATCTGCGCTACTCACCTGACCAACGGGGAGCTCGAACTGCTTCACTGCAGAAGCTGCCTTGAAGGCTCCGGTTGAGGACTTTCATTGGTCATTTTTGTGAACCAATCAAATTTCTTTCTGCCCCTGAGCTCATGTTTAAGTAAAACTCCTATCTGAACTGGTTTGGGAAAAAAAATCAAGCATTTGTAATTTGTTAATACCCAGCATGCATTGCAGCATGAAGTTTTTCATTTAATTGTCACCATGGTTGAGATTCATACTCTGATTCTTGATGTTTGTACGTCCCAGTTAAATAGCGGATATTTTTTGTACAAAGTTTCTAAAACTCTTTAATGACAAACTGCTCTGAAAGTGTTGGATCTCATTTACATTATTGACAGAAAATAAACTTCTCATTAGTAAATTAATCAGGAATGATTTTTTACCATTATGTACCAACCACCACACCACAGAATTACACTACTAACTTAACATGTTCATAACAAATGTGGTGTATTAACAAAAAGTTAACACAACCAGGGAAAAAACTAGCAAGCAAAAGACAAGGCTCAAGAGCCCAACTAAAACGAACACTAATCACAATAATGGTGACTTAAAATGAAACAAAACATCAACATCTAAACTTACATATAATAGATATATAATATATAATAAATATATAATATATAATAAATATAATAAAATAATATAAATATAAAAAATAAATATAATAAAATGCAATGTTTCTCTATCATTTACATAACAATCAAAGAAGTCAATATAATAAACAGTTGTTGTTTTAAACATTGTGTGACTGTGAACATTAAAACATGACATTGTCATAACGTTTAAAAATGGTAAAATGTAACATTCCTCTAACGTTGAGACAACACAAAAACGTTCTTAGAACGTCAAGAAAACTGGACACTTTTAACGTCGGCAGAACGTTTTTGGGAACGTTAAAAACTTTCAGGGAACGTTCTTAGAACTTTTTTCTGTTAGCTGGGATGTAGGCTGATTGCTAAAATCATGTTCAAATATTGATCTTGAGCTCTTTTATCAATAACATTGTTGTGTGTTCAGATGAATGTTTAGTCTTTGACCTTTGACCTCATCACACTTACAGCTCTTATATGAGACTCATGTGATATAGAGAGATAGATCTGTGTAAATTTGGAAGCAAAATGGAAAATGTATATTAAGGTTCATGGTTCATAAAAGTGAGGAATTGAAGATGATGAATGATCTCCTGAGTCTGTCTGTGTCTGTGCAGGGAGTTTTTTTGCAGATGTTAAATAATGTGTAGCTTTCTGAGGATGTAATCATCTCTGTCGTCTCCTGCACAGAGCGTCTGTGTTAGCAGTACAGTTTCTCATCCAGCTTCACTCATATATTTGTAAGTCTTTATAAACTCCACACTGTCACTGTTGATGGTTGTATTGTTCCTCTGTACTCTGTATTCAAGGATACAACTCACTGGGAGAATTCAGACAACTATTTACGCTACTCAGTTATTGCTTATAAACCTGGACCTCTAGCCCCATCCGGTGGCCACAACCTGCCACTACAATAGTCACAGCCTCTGGTTGAGGGCCTGCAGCTACAGACACCAACCCAGCCATTTGGATAAGGGTAATATACAGTCTTCCAAACAGCAAGGGGCGCTGTCTCGAAAAACGAGGGGTCTGAGAATGCGGGTCTCTGGGTGGGGTCTGATGCTGCAGGCTCCAAGTCTTCATAATATTGGGTTGAGGCCTCACCCTACAGTCACATTAGCTACAAAAGTGTGACACCGAGCGACACGCACTCCCTTGATGGGCGTTCCTTGGCTAGTTTCCAAAAGCGGTATCAAAAGTCACTTTAGATGTATTGTTAAGTTACAAGAACGGTGTTTTTGGATTTAAACGTATTTATTTCTCGATAAAAGTAACAAAATATGTGAGATAAAATGCCAAACTTATCAGATATATACATAAATACGCATTTTCCGCCATCTTGAATTATTTATTTATTTATTAATTTTTTTCATCTTAAATTATTTTCTCAGACTCGACCACAGACCTACGTCACGCTGCTCTTTCACACCGATTGGCAGTCGCTTTGTCGCATCGCTCAGCATTTGCATAAAATAGCCTGCTTGTCTATTTGAGCTCGTCGCTGGCAAACGGCCACTTCCATTGAAAATGAATGGTAGCCTGTCGCTCTGTCTCTGTCGCTTCTAGCTAATGTGACTGGGGGGTCAGCCTCCTGGGCCGTTTTTCAAAAGGTTTAATCCGGATAAAATTGCTCAGGATTTAGTAATCCTTTTTTTTTGCGATCCGTGATCACGTAATCCAGTTTACTTTTGAGCCAGTTTTTCAAAGCAACATCGGATTGGATCAATCTGATCCGGATAGGAAATTTTCAGGAGCACCACATCTGGATAACCAGTGCTCAAACAGGATAGGAAATCACAATGTAGAACTATAGATATGTAAAGAGCAACAAGTAGAATAGCCATTGTGGGGTCAATATAAGTTTTTTATTTTTTAAATGAAAACACACACATAAAAAAAAACCTAAAAAAAAAAACCCACCCCATCCTCTTCCAGCAGTCCGCTCATCTGAGACCTACAACACAAACACTGAGGATATTTATAACAAGTTTCATAGATTTATTGAATAAAAAAAAGACTTAATGTCAAATACTCCACAATAATTTTATTATTTTGTGAGGCAAAACTCTTTCTACTTTGTTGTAGGCCTATACTGAAAGGCTGAATACGTTAAAGCCTACCTAATCACTGTAGCCTGACAGATAAACAAATAAAATTAAAACCTTATGAATAAATAGGATATCTTGTAAGATACTGCATGATCCAAATATAGTATTATTTGATAATTTTTTTAAGTTTTCATTACATTTTGGGCATGAAATCCATACTGAATCCACCCTTCTGATGGGATCAGTTTAATCCAGATTTTTTTGGATCAAAATGATCCAAATCCTATAAAAAAGTTCTGAAAAATCCAATCTAAAGGTTTGATCCAGATCAAAACCAAGATTGGATTATGTGATCTAATCCGATTATGTAATTCGTTTTTTCTTTTGAAAAACTCAATTTCAAGATTTGATCCAATCCATTATCCAAAATCCTAGTGGATTACTTTTGAAAAACCGGGCCCTAATGACAGATTACACTGCAGCGCCATCTAGTGTTTAAACATGAAAACACACTCATAACTATTATGCATACATGCGCGAGCGCAAGGTGGAGTTTCAAGTAGAGCGGGCATTGGATGAAAGCAGTCGACCAATGTAAGCTGTCCGGCTGGACAGCTTACATTGGTCAACTTCTCTGCTGCTGTATACCCAATAGAGTGAATGGTTTTTTTCATTCTTTTTTCTCTTCATAATGTTAGGATTTTACCGTAGAACCATAACCAGCATCTAAACAAGGTTATTAATAATGAACAATCTTTGAAATTGTAGAACATAGCTTTAAAATGTCGTTTGGTTTAAAGAGGAGCATTGACGCCACCTGCTGGACTACATCAAGCGTGCAATTTAAGCATCATTTAATTTACCAATAAATAGCAGAAAACATCTTAATAATGAGATTATAATTAAAATACAATAATGCCTCACATTTAACTCTTAATCGTCCAGTATATTCATTGAAAGTGTTGTGAGGTCTCAGATCTGCTGTAAGAGGTTTAGTGTGACCAGCAGAGGGCTGTGATGAAGATGTGAATATAAAGACCTGTGAGGATTTAAATTAAATCATTCAGTCAGTCAGGGTCTATTCATTCCTCTCTTATCTGATAAAGATTGATTTATTATGAATTTTATGAGTGTCCGATTAATATAAGGTTATGAATTATTATGGACTGTTATTTACTGAAGAAAATGTCTGATGTGATTTTGTTCTGCTTGTGTTTGTGGAGTTTGGTGGGTAAGTGATCTCTACTTTTATATCTTCACCTCAGTTTAACTTTATATAAGTGGATTGATTTGAGATGTGGTTAATAATAATAATGATGTCTAACTGTAACTGTACTGACAGAATTAAAGGAGATTTTTAGTCTCATCTCATTTCAGCACTCGCTCACACAGAAGACACAGAGAGAGAGATGAGTTGTGTTTGTATTTCATGTTGTTATTTATTTCTTCAGGTGTGTTTGGTAGTGAGTTTGTGTCAGTGATGGAGGGAGATTCTGTCACTTTATCTGTCAGTCTCACTGAAACACAGATTAAAGAGGGAATCGCCTGGAAGTTTAGATCTCAAGAAATGACCGCACCAGAAACAACCATAGCTGAACTAGAAGATAAGGGAGATAAAGTTCGTTTCTACAAAGATAGAGCTGAAGGAAGATTCAGAGACAGACTGAAGTTAAACAAACGGTAACACTTTATTTCGATAGTCCACTTTAGACATTTTACTAACTATAAGTAACTTTGAAACTTACTTATAACTACGTATCAACTACCAATCTTTAGAGAATTAGTAGACTGTCTGCTTAATATCTACTAACACTTTATTGTGATGATATCTCAACAGACATTCAACTGACTATAAGTATCTTTGCAGGTGCATGTCAACTTATTCCACTAACCCAAACCTCCTCCCTAACCCCAACCCTTACACTCTACTAATACACTAATGACAGTTAGTTGACGTATAGTTGCAAATTATTGAAAGTTAGTTGACATGTAGTTGCAAAGTTATTTATAGTTAGTAGAATGTCTAAAGTGGACTATCAAAATAAAGTGAAACCAAACAAACACACTGGATCTCTGATCATCACTAACACCAACATCACACACACTGGACTTTATAAAGTCATCAACACCAAGACAAAAGATCAACTTAAAACATTCAATCTTACTGTCTATGGTGAGTAAAGAACTGATCAATAATATATAAATGTAATTTGTGTTCCCATCTCAATATTTTATGTCTTATACCTAAAGCTTGACATTCACTGTTAGATATCTATAACTTGAGATGTGAGTGTTGTGTCATCCACTATAGTTCAGTATAAAACAGAAATAAATGTTTGCTTCTGGTGAAGTTCAGATATGTGATGTATAAACAGTTTAAAAATGTCTAAATGTCACTGTATTTGTGTCTGTGTTTCTGTATAGCTTAGTTGCACAGCATTGCAATAACAGCATAAAGCGTTCGTCACTTTGGATAAAAGCGTCTGCCAAATGCATAAATATAAAATGTGCAAAAATGCTTTATGACTCAAAGACTTTTATCTTTTAGTTCAGTTTCAGTTCAGTGTTTCATCTGTCATATCTCACAGATCTTTCTGTTGGCTTCAGTGAGTAAAAAAACTAAGCGACAGAAATACATCAGACTAAAACAGGATCATAATTTAATCGTATATTTGACATTCAAAGTTCTTCAGGCAAAGATTCATAAAGAAAACTGGCATGTTTTTGGCATGTCAGAGGAAACCGGAGTACCTGGAGTAAACCCACGCTTACACAAATCATGCAAACTCCATTAAAAGGCCACCTGACCTAACAGCAGCTCAAACCAGCGACCTTCTTGCTGTGAGGTAACCGTGCTACCCATTAAAAGCCACTGTGTCACCCTGAGGGTTCATATTAGTACCTCAGAGGTATATATTGGTAACAAACACATATCTGTACTGTTACAACCGGCTCAGAGTTGCAACATTGACGAGAGGCAACACAGGCGGGCAAGTAAGAAACAGGGCTCCCACAGGTCCTTGAAATCCTTGAAAGTTTGTGAATCTGGGGGGAAAGTTTTTGAAAATATACATACATAGAGGTCATTGAAAGTGCTTGAATCTATTTTATCCAAGAAGTTTTCTGGAAAAAAATCCATAATTTTCCCTGTGTAGTGTAGGATAATATCATAAAAATTCTAGACTTTTTAAGCACACATGCTAAACTGTTCACTTTAAATGTTTATATCTTCTGTATGTGAATGTTGATTCATACCAAAATTCTTTTTTGCATATAGTTCACTGTTAAAAATTTATTGTAATTTTACAGGAAATTCCTGGCAACTAATTGCAGTAAATTTACAGCCAATAATATACAGGATTTGTACTGTTTACTTTGACAATAAAGGAATGTATTTACACAACATTTGTACTGTGATTGTAGTCGCATTATTACAGCAAAATGCTGTAGTTTATTACAATTTAATCTATATTTAATGCAACTCAGTTGCCAGGAATTTCCTGTAATTTCCTGTAAAATCCTGTTATTTGTGAATATTAAAATACTTTAGTAATTTCCCATATTAGCAAATTACAAACACACAACACAGGTATCTTTTCTGTTTTTATTAACAAACTGGGCATCACCACATATTACAAAATTATACAATTTGTTTTTTCAAACACAAAACAAACGTTTCAGTGAAGCTCACTTTTACACGTCCAGACAGCCTATCATCAGGGGGAACATGGTGATATGAAACAAAGGTGCCCAGTCAGACTTGAACTGGGAAAGTTGTTCATGGTACTAGCCCATCAACTCAAAGTCCAGGAGTTTTCTAAGCAAGGTGGAAACAGGTGCGTTAAGCCCATGCCTCTTCTCTGCTTTGCTGCCCGTCTGGGAGTTGATTCCACAAAAAGCTCTGAGAAAAGAGGATTATTTTTAAGTTTTCATGTTTTAAATAATGACAAATAAAAATGTTCCTACTTGCTCATAAAAGAAAATGACGCCTATGTTTTTAATATTCATAACTTTTAGAATTACATTGTTTTTCTTAAAAATATAATGTAAAAGCCAATGTAATTTTATGCATGTATGTGCTGTATCTTGAATTTCACTTTGTACAAAACTATTCGCTAAATCCCTTAACCATAATTTTTTTTAAATAGATGGAAACCTGTCTATTGACATCAATGCATAAAATATATCATAGCGCCTAACAATACTGGACAAAAAGGTCATGAGAATGATGGATCTATTTTCTTTATTAGTGTGTAAACAGTGTAAACATACCTTTGTATAAATTCAAGAGTCCCTGAGGCGTCTTTAGGGTACTGCATGTGAAACACGTACACAGGAAAATCCCCAGTGTTAAATTAACTCTACCAGTGTTAAATCAACACTATTTGGTGTTTATATAATCCACACCAAGATCGGTGTTAAGAAAGACTGGTGTTAAAAATATAACTCTGAATCAGTGTTAAAGTTAATGAGATAATGAAGTGCTGATTAAAACATTAATGGTGAACACCTGCTGGTCATTCAAATTAATTACATTTTGGACATTTTCCTGTCTCTAAATTTTTATTTTGATGACTCGTTTTCTGGAGAAAATACTAAAATAATAAAGAAAGACAAATTATTAAATGCAATAGATGAATACTGTTGGGTGTATGTCTCCAAAAGCTGCAATCTTTCACGTTTGCCTCTCTATCAGCATCTCTGTTTGAAAAATAAAATGATAACTTGCAGAGTTATTTTCTAAATGGATAAGTTTAACTTCTAAACAGCTGTCAGAACAAAATACAAGTGCTCAACTATTCCAGCATCCACATGCGTGATTTAGTAGACAAATCTTCTTTCTGACGTGATGTCTCACAAGTCAAATAGACATTTATCACAAAATGTATCACATTAAATCTTAAGTTTGTGCTTGTTTTGAGTTCATTTGAAGTTACCATTACTGTGATTAGTGTTTCCTTTAGTTAGGCATTTGTCCATTGACCTTCACTGATCTAACTCTCCTATTTTAGCAATAGCAACAATGTTTTAGTTAGACCACTTGTTCATTGCTTCATGTAGAGGGAAGCCCTTCCAGACCTTCTCAGATTGTTTATTTTTATTATATTCTACTCTACAAATCATTGAAACATTTGATCACAAATTAATTATGAAGAAACATGCATATAAAAAAGCTCTATGCAAATGACATTGTATTGAATAAGACTGCCGTAATGCTTTAGTGTGTTTTTGTTGTTGTTTTTTGCTTAAGAGAGACTTCATGATTTCTGATACAAAGCTCAACGATGGTGACAGTTAATGGTAAGAAAGTAGCAACATTTTTGTCATGTTGCAATGCATGATGGGATTTATGAATGAATTTTCTACAATCCTGGTACCCAGCATGCATTGCGGCATGACGTTTTGTTGTTGATTGTCACCATGATTGTGTTTTATAGGCTGATTGTTGATGTCTCAGTGTGTCTGACTTACACCACAGATTAGATTTGGGTAAACAATATTTAACTCTTCAGGGTATGTGGACTTTTACAGCACTGTTGGATTTCATGGGAGCTTCACAGGGTTGGCAGAACATAAATTAAACACTTATGTTCAGTGATTAGTTTTTTATGATATCATTGAATCCCAAGACTTATACTTTCATACTAATTAACATAGTAACAGTTATAGACTTCATTTCTCTCATCTTCCTCTGCTTTAACAGATGTGTTTGATAAACACACTGCCACAATGAGCAGAAGAAAACTAACACTAAACTTCAAGACCCAAGTACCCAACTAAAGGAAACACTAATCGGCACAATGGTGACTAACTTTATTAACCAGATTTACAGCAGTTCTTTAGAAGTTAAACCTATCATCCATGTAACTTTGCAAGCAAGTTGTAATTTTAGTTTTCAAACAGAGATGATGATAGTTTTTATTTAACTGTGGGGATTTCATCTATTACATTTGAATATTTTGTCTTTCTGCATTTTTTTAATATTACTTTATCCAGAAAAAGAGTCATCAAAATAAAAAAATTAAAGACAGGGAACGTTCTAAAATTTAGTTGATTTGACACAGAATGACCAGCAGGTGTTCACCATTAATGTCTTAATCATCACTTCATTATCTCATTAACTTCAACACTGCATCAGTGTTATATTTTTAACACCACTCTTTTTACACACCCATCTGGGAGTGGATTATATGTACACCCACAGTGTTTATTTAACACCGGGGATTTTGCTGTGAAACTGGTATTAATGAATACATATAAATATAGAAAATAAGTCATGGTTCTTACCTGAGGTGTTCCTTCTTACAAAAATGTTGATTGATGGCCGATGGTACCGTTCGCCGCGCAATTTCACAATTCAAACAGCAGCGATCCCACAATACTATGCCGTGGCTGTAAAATAATGCTTCTACAGTGTAGTTACAATAAAATTACATGACTGTCTATACATTTCCCATCATGCATTCGCATTTACAATAAAAACATGAATACAATATTTTGTTGTACAATTTATTGTAAAAATTACATCAATTGCTAACAGTGTTGTGTTTGACACATGAAAACGTCTCGGGTTACGTATGTAACTGTTGTTCCCTGAGAAGGGAACGAGACGCTGCGTCTCCCTTGCCATACTTCCAGCGTCCCTGTAACGCCGTCTTTGGCAATATTTCAGATAGCGATATACTTCCTGGCTCCCGCATCACCCTGTCTTTGTCATTAAGCCTCACCATTGGTTGAATTTGATATTCACATTCAGACGCACTTACCCCTGGAGGCGTCCCCAAAGTGTCACCACAGTGACGCAGCACAAGTTCCCTCGAAAGGAAACTGTAACAATGTATCTTGAAAGGTAACACGATGTAATCTTGCTCTCACTTGAAATGTGTCCCCACATTTAGTCCTTGAATTTGAGAGTATTACCTGGAAAGTCCTTGAAAGGTCCTTGAATTTGAAGTTCACTAAGGTGTGGGAACCCTGAGGAAAAACAAAATAATAATTTTAAGAAAAGATAAGCAAATAATCAGTAGTCAGTATATGGACGCCAGTATAGTGAAGAATGCAGAAAACTGCCCCGCAAATCCACAGCGCTGAAGCTCTTATAGACCCGATGATGAGCCGCAGATGGAAAGACCACACCCCAACTAATGATATAACTAAAAAAATTTACAACAAAAAATCGGATCCCGCAGTTCAGCATGAAGTAAAACACACCAAATGAATGTCCTGCAAGTGGAGCATGCTAATGGTCAATGATTCACATCTAACTTTATGAACGTACTTGTGAAATGTGTCAACTGAAACTGCTTCCGCTTCTCTGACATCTTGTCATCGTTTTTGGCGCTTTTGGCTGTCATGCCAATCATGGCACCAAATCTTAGCATAGATGCGCGACTTACATATTAAAGTATTTTCGTAATATTATAAAATATTTTTTTTAATGCTGGGTTCAGTTGGTGCCCCTAAGACCTTGGTGCCCCTGTGCACTCGCCCAGTTTGCCCATATGCACTGTTAGCAATTGATGTAATTTTTACAATAAATTGTACAACAAAATATTGTATTCATGTTTTTATTGTAAATGCGAATGCATGATGGGAAATGTATAGACAGTCATGTAATTTTATTGTAACTACACTGTAGAAGCATTATTTTACAGCCACGGCATAGTATTGTGGGATCGCTGCTGTTTGAATTGTGAAATTGCGCGGCGAACGGTACCATCGGCCATCAATCAACATTTTTGTAAGAAGGAACACCTCAGGTAAGAACCATGACTTATTTTCTATATTTATATGTATTCATTAATACCAGTTTCACAGCAAAATCCCCGGTGTTAAATAAACACTGTGGGTGTACATATAATCCACTCCCAGATGGGTGTGTAAAAAGAGTGGTGTTAAAAATATAACACTGATGCAGTGTTGAAGTTAATGAGATAATGAAGTGATGATTAAGACATTAATGGTGAACACCTGCTGGTCATTCTGTGTCAAATCAACTAAATTTTAGAACGTTCCCTGTCTTTAATTTTTTTATTTTGATGACTCTTTTTCTGGATAAAGTAATATTAAAAAAATGCAGAAAGACAAAATATTCAAATGTAATAGATGAAATCCCCACAGTTAAATAAAAACTATCATCATCTCTGTTTGAAAACTAAAATTACAACTTGCTTGCAAAGTTACATGGATGATAGGTTGAACTTCTAAAGAACTGCTGTAAATCAGGTTAATAAAGTTAGTCACCATTGCTCCGATTAGTGTTTCCTTTAGTTGGGTACTTGGGTCTTGAAGTTTAGTGTTAGTTTTCTTCTGCTCATTGTGGCAGTGTGTTTATCAAACACATCTGTTAAAGCTAGTGATGGTCAACCCGGATCTTTTTAAGGATTCGGGTTATTCTGAGTCACTCACTAATATGATCCGGGTTGTGCGAGTCACTCGAGTCACTTGAGTCACTTGGTCAAAATCTCCCAATTCCAATCGCTAAGTCATACTAATGCCAACCAAGCAACTCGGGTCACGCGTGCAGCTACGAGTTTATGACTCCTCTGCCAACAAAAAAGGGCTTATGTGACCTGAGGAACTCGTAAAAAACATGCATGCCCGTGGTAACATTATCAATAACATAATTGTAAAAGTTTGGTGTGTTTAGTTTCATTTCATAACGACAAATATATCAACACCACATTTAGAAGATGTCAGGCTTGGTTGACTTGGACGTGAGAGGAACGTGTCCTGTTTCAGATTGACTTAAAAGATCCACGATAGGCTTCGGTTAATCTTGTGAGTGAGTCCCAGACAGAGCCGCTCGCCCGCTCCTGCACGGGTCCTGTGAGTGAACCACTCACGTCACTCTGAGTGACTCAGTCAAAAAGAGGAGCCGTGTACGTCCGTCGGTGGCGGGTCTTTCCAGCAGCACTGCTGCAGCAGTCCTCGTATTTAAAAATGTTAAACATTTGCAGCTTCTACCCAAAACATTGTGCCAGTCAAATATTTCAACAGATTAGCCTACATGAGTCAGTGGGTTAACAACACGAGCAAGGCTTGTTTCTCCTAGCCCAGGATTCAAGCTCCATGAGTTGAGTCACTCTCTGTGTGAATCCCCGAGCCGCAGACCAACTCATTGTCGCGCGCACGCATCCCTTTGTACTCAGACTCGGAGCTGCAAGAAATAATGATCCGGAATAGCAGCTTTTGGTTCACTCGGTACCCCCAGTCGACATTTGGTGATGTAAATTAACTCGTTGTTGCAAGTTATAGAACCTATGGCAGCTTATGTAGAGTTATTTGTTGTAATTCTGTTGTAAACATTTGAAGAGCTTTGTGTTTGATACAATTTCTCATTTTTAATGCAAAATCTGAGAGGACTCAACTGACTCGGGTTAATGGTCACTAAGGACTCATGGTTCTCGAGTCATTTTAGGGATCGGGTTAAATGATCCGAGTTTCGGGTGACTCGCTCATCACTAGTTAAAGCAGAGGAAGATGAGAGAAATGAAGTCTATAACTGTTACTATGTTAATTAGTATGAAAGTATAAGTCTTGGGATTCAATGATATCATAAAAAACTAATCACTGAACATAAGTGTTTAATTTATGTTCTGCCAACCCTGTGAAGCTCCCATGAAATCCAACAGTGCTGTAAAAGTCCACATACCCTGAAGAGTTAAATATTGTTTACCCAAATCTAATCTGTGGTGTAAGTCAGACACACTGAGACATCAACAATCAGCCTATAAAACACAATCATGGTGACAATCAACAACAAAACGTCATGCCGCAATGCATGCTGGGTACCAGGATTGTAGAAAATTCATTCATAAATCCCATCATGCATTGCAACATGACAAAAATGTTGCAACTTTCTTACCATTAACTGTCACCATCGTTGAGCTTTGTATCAGAAATCATGAAGTCTCTCTTAAGCAAAAAACAACAACAAAAACACACTAAAGCATTACGGCAGTCTTATTCAATACAATGTCATTTGCATAGAGCTTTTTTATATGCATGTTTCTTCATAATTAATTTGTGATCAAATGTTTCAATGATTTGTAGAGTAGAATATAATAAAAATAAACTAAGAAGGTCTACATTCCTCTACATGAAGCAATGAACAAGTGGTCTAACTAAAACATTGTTGCTATTGCTAAAATAGGAGAGTTAGATCAGTGAAGGTCAATGGACAAATGCCTAACTAAAGGAAACACTAATCACAGTAATGGTAACTTCAAATGAACTCAAAACAAGCACAAACTTAAGATTTAATGTGATACATTTTGTGATAAATGTCTATTTGACTTGTGAGACATCACGTCAGAAAGAAGATTTGTCTACTAAATCACGCATGTGGATGCTGGAATAGTTGAGCACTTGTATTTTGTTCTGACAGCTGTTTAGAAGTTAAACTTATCCATTTAGAAAATAACTCTGCAAGTTATCATTTTATTTTTCAAACAGAGATGCTGATAGAGAGGCAAACGTGAAAGATTGCAGCTTTTGGAGACATACACCCAACAGTATTCATCTATTGCATTTAATAATTTGTCTTTCTTTATTATTTTAGTATTTTCTCCAGAAAACGAGTCATCAAAATAAAAATTTAGAGACAGGAAAATGTCCAAAATGTAATTAATTTGAATGACCAGCAGGTGTTCACCATTAATGTTTTAATCAGCACTTCATTATCTCATTAACTTTAACACTGATTCAGAGTTATATTTTTAACACCAGTCTTTCTTAACACCGATCTTGGTGTGGATTATATAAACACCAAATAGTGTTGATTTAACACTGGTAGAGTTAATTTAACACTGGGGATTTTCCTGTGTACGTGTTTCACATGCAGTACCCTAAAGACGCCTCAGGGACTCTTGAATTTATACAAAGGTATGTTTACACTGTTTACACACTAATAAAGAAAATAGATCCATCATTCTCATGACCTTTTTGTCCAGTATTGTTAGGCGCTATGATATATTTTATGCATTGATGTCAATAGACAGGTTTCCATCTATTTAAAAAAAATTATGGTTAAGGGATTTAGCGAATAGTTTTGTACAAAGTGAAATTCAAGATACAGCACATACATGCATAAAATTACATTGGCTTTTACATTATATTTTTAAGAAAAACAATGTAATTCTAAAAGTTATGAATATTAAAAACATAGGCGTCATTTTCTTTTATGAGCAAGTAGGAACATTTTTATTTGTCATTATTTAAAACATGAAAACTTAAAAATAATCCTCTTTTCTCAGAGCTTTTTGTGGAATCAACTCCCAGACGGGCAGCAAAGCAGAGAAGAGGCATGGGCTTAACGCACCTGTTTCCACCTTGCTTAGAAAACTCCTGGACTTTGAGTTGATGGGCTAGTACCATGAACAACTTTCCCAGTTCAAGTCTGACTGGGCACCTTTGTTTCATATCACCATGTTCCCCCTGATGATAGGCTGTCTGGACGTGTAAAAGTGAGCTTCACTGAAACGTTTGTTTTGTGTTTGAAAAAACAAATTGTATAATTTTGTAATATGTGGTGATGCCCAGTTTGTTAATAAAAACAGAAAAGATACCTGTGTTGTGTGTTTGTAATTTGCTAATATGGGAAATTACTAAAGTATTTTAATATTCACAAATAACAGGATTTTACAGGAAATTACAGGAAATTCCTGGCAACTGAGTTGCATTAAATATAGATTAAATTGTAATAAACTACAGCATTTTGCTGTAATAATGCGACTACAATCACAGTACAAATGTTGTGTAAATACATTCCTTTATTGTCAAAGTAAACAGTACAAATCCTGTATATTATTGGCTGTAAATTTACTGCAATTAGTTGCCAGGAATTTCCTGTAAAATTACAATAAATTTTTAACAGTGTGGTTATTCTGCTCCTGCTATAACACATCTTCATTGTTAATGTATATGTCATTTTACTTTTACTTTAAATATAAACAGATTTAATCCTATCAAATTGTATTTACTGTTCATTCATTATTTTAAGCTCGTCTGCCCGTTCCTGTCATCAGCAGAGTTTCTTCATCATCATCAGAAAGATCATCATGTGTGTTATTGTGTTCAGTGTTGAATGTGAGAGATGTGAGTCTGTCCTGGTACAAAGGAAACAGTTTATTGTCCAGCATCAGTGTGTCTGATCTTATAAACAGCATCTTTCTGGAGTATCTGAATGATTCTTACAGCTGTGTGGTGAACAATCCCATCAGTAATCAAACTCAACATCTCAACACTGATCTCTGTCAGACATCTCAAGGTAGGACTGCTGTTAGTGTTTATTTAATTTCAGGAGTTTTGCTAGTGGTACAAAAACAACACACTTCAGATTTTACAGAATCTTTGCAATGAATGCACACAAATTACATGAATCTTATTACCACAGTAATACACACATGTAAATGTTTATTTGTTCTTCATTAGTTAGTTGAGTAAACTTTAAACAACTAACATAGTTTGTATTAATTTCTTCAGTGAAAGAAGTCGTCTACTGCTGTTGTGGTTTTACTGAACTTGTGATCCAATTGGTGGTCTCTGTTCTGGTGGGCGTGGCTGCTGTTGGTTTTGTGGTTTATGACATCAGATCCAGAAGAGATGAAGAGAAGAGGATGAGATCAGATAAACCCCACTAAACCTTTTCAGTCCATTTATTATAGTTATCACACATTATTCATTATATCTAAACAAAATCTTTATAATTTCTTTAAAATTCTTCATTTATTCAGCTCGACTGTTTTCTTATTAAATATTATTGTTTAATATAAGTCATTGAAAAAATCTCATTTTATTGATCAATGTATTAAACTACAAGTGTAAACTACATCTGATACATGTGAAAAATAAAGAAACTTGAGAATAATTTTGATTCTGAAACATTTTTGTACTGACATCCCATAATATTCACGACATTCAATGTTAGATATCTATAACTTGAGACCTGAATGTGCTGTAATCGACTATATTTCAGAAAGAAAACAGAAATAAATCCTTATTATACATATGCAATGAATATACTATAAATATACGCTAACACACATAAACCCCTGGTTTCACAGATTAAGACCTAGACTAAGACACATGTTTAAGCGTCTCTATATCTCTCGTGCATAACAGCAAGCCTGCACACATTGCTCCAGATAACCAGTTCACCTCTCTGATCTGGTATATGTACAGTAAAATATCTTACTGGCCTAGGTCAAATAAGATCACATCAATCCTCTATTTACATTCAAAAACATTTACCATTCTGTCAATGAGCTAATAAAAAGTGAAGTCTATAAAGCTATTGAGAAATGAAGAATAATACACAAGCAATAAAACATGATCCCTAGATGTCTAGGGCAGTGTCCTTTCCAAAAGTACATCTTTATACCTAAAGAGTTCATATTACTCAGAGGTACATTTTGGTACCAAATGTAAACATATCTGTACCTAAATGGCAAATATTAAGACTGTTAATATAAGACTGTGAAAGTTACTGCCCCAGTATTTTCTTAGGGCCATCTTTTTTACCATTTTAACGACAGTGTACAAATACAGACAGTGTATTTTAATATATAAACAAAGTTAGATTGTGGATTGTTAGATTTTCAGGTAAGTGTGTTTTTAGTTGTAAAGTTAAAGGGTGTTGTGGACTTAGTCATTTTAGAGTTAGCCTAACTTTCTTACTACTAGGCCCAAACATTAATTTTAAAGAAAGAGGAACATTTGTCTGCTCAAAGCACATCTCATGAAATACTGAAGCTTACAGAAACCCAAAGTGACAAAAACGTTGACAGATCTTTTCTACTGATATAAATGTGTGAATGTGTAAAACAGAAACAGCAGTCCATCTGAAAATCGACTTAAACATTTTATAACGACAGTCAAACAGGTTTAATATTCTTTTAAAATGAAAGTGAAAGTAAAGTTTAAAGATCACAAAATTAACTCCTGTAAGAACAGTGAAATAAAAATATACAAAATATATAAAGAAAATATAAAAAGATTCAAAGATAATATGTTTGTTTGTTTAACTGAAGTTAGGGGCAATTTGTCATCTTCAGTTCACATAACCTGCATGATTTTGGCCTATGGGAGGAAACTGGACAACACAGAGAGCTGAAGTTACGGTAAGATGAGTGAATAATGATGATGTTGAGTTTAATAACATGTAGAAACTGTTCTGTGATCAGACCTCATCACACTTACAGGTCTTATATGAGAGTCAGTGGAGATTTAGCAAATTGGGGGCCCAAGGCGAAGGTATGTATGGGACCCCCCATCCGATCTATAAGTATTTTTTTACTCCAAAATGAATATGAAAAGCAGAGGACACACAAAGTGTTGCACTACACAAACCAATAGAGAATAAGTCAATGGGGCAAAAACAGCCACGAACAGTAAATGAGGGAGAAAACATTTAAATCTGATGCTGCACAAATACTAGCAATGCATCAAAGCCAATGTTGTTACTATTCTTTCACATGCACAAGACTGTGATAAAAGGTAAAAAAATCTAGTCTACAATCACTTTTTATATTGAAAATATGTTTTCTTGGATGTTTTCTTCACGAACACAAAAAAGGGTTGTGAATTTGCCAACAGTGTATTGCTGATTTTTTGAAAAATGTTCAAAGCATTAAATAAGAAAATAAGAATTTTCACCAAAAATCATTCCATTTGCTGAAACTCAGAGAAAGTTGTGACCAAATTAAGACTAAACAGCACCCCATAGTGGACGAAAAGATCCCCAACATAACATCAGCAGGGCTCCAGACTAACATTTGAGAGATGTTGCACCAGCCCAGCTGCTGGCGCTGGGCTTCAATTTGGTGGCACCAGTCACTAGGTGGTGTAAAAACAAAAAATAAACACTAAAACTAAGTCCAAACATGTTTATCAATTCATTACAAATACAAATAATTTTATTCTTTATATACATTCATTATTTTTTTTTAACTTTACCATACTTTTATTTTTAACATATATTTGCCTTACTTTCTTGTAAAAGATTTAGACTACTTTAACACGGACTTGAGTAAAGAAATCACATTCTTGTGCTGTAATCACTACAAAATGTCTCCATGCACTCTGGATCATTTGTCCTGGACTTGTAAACTCTAATCTGAGGTACTGATTTCTGACTTCTAGTGTGAATAGCAGTGTGTACAGGGCTTTCATTAGGCTTTCATTGATAAAACTAAAGCAGCTGATCTCCGCCTCTTTTATTAGTTTAATTTTGTGAGCTGCGCTGAAAGAAAGCTCTTACATACACATAAAAAACACTGTTCAGTATGTTTAATTACAACACAAGCACCGGACTCTGACATAATATTAGTTCGCGTCATTTTAAACCCGTCATTTCTCCCGAAAACAGAGGCTCTCGCCCGCCGTCTCCATAAAGCACCCCTCAAAGTAATCAGGGCAGAAGCGGTCGAAAGTGGACAAAAGATAGGGATTTAGAGAGGTGATATGCACCTGAGCTGTGATAGAAAGACGGTGGAGTGGGTCAGCAACAGGAAGAGTGATTGGATGCATTATATTAATTTAATTATATTTAAATTTCAGTCGTGCCAGTGAGACGTTTAATATAAAATAGTCGCATAGGCAGGGAAAATACTCGCAAAATGTGACTATTTACTCGCAGTCTGGAGCCCTGTAGGGTTAAAAAAAAATTTTTTCTTTAGTAACGTTATTGACTTCACCACAAAATCATTTTTATCAGTGTAGGCGGTTGACTCACCAAAGCCCCATTTTCATGTTATATTTGTCTTGATACGTCTCTGTTCGTGTACTTTCACAGTCCCCTTGTCACTTTGTGTTTATCTTTTGCGCCGCAGCACGCACCGTTATGGACTAGTCCATTTAATTGTGAAAGAATTCGGGGGTGTATGTGTGAAGTGACAGATAAACATGAACTGGACATTTTAACTACTACTTCAACGTATTTTACAGTTTTTTACGATTGCTTAAGCACAATTTTGAAAACAGGGCCCGGGTTGTCAAAACACTACACACAATTAACACAACCCTTCACCAAAGTAGCACAACATTTCAGATCATTTGCAAAATGGAACACTTTTATCAAAACTATACACAACTTTATAAAAACAATATTTTGTTACCATAAGAAACACACACACATTTCACAAGAATTCATTTTTTTTAACCAGTTACACACTGCTGCTGCTAACCTAAAACACTTTTAGCAAGTCTAATTCTTATTGATAAGAGTACTACAAATGTAGTACAAAGAGAAAGTGCAACTAAATATAACTGATTTCTCTTCATACCAAAATCAGTCAAACATGGAGAATCACAACAAAACATGTCCCAGTTGTCATGCCACTACAGTAGTGTGCATAACACTGTTAGCTCAGCAAACAACAGAAAAAAATATAAAATACTGTATCCAGTACAGGTTACAAGTACAGTAAATAACAACAACAACAAACATAAAAAATAAAGAAAATACTACGGTCATCCCTGCTGGAAAAACCAGCATACCAGCAAATTGTGTTTTGGTGTTGGTATGGTGGTGATCACCAGTTAAACCAGAACCAAACCAGCATGGACCAGCATGGGAATGTTGCTGGTCTATGCTGTTTTTTCAGCAGGGATACTATACATTCTCTCTTCGCCTAACTGGATCTGGCCAGAGAATTTCATCAACATCACAAGCAATATCCTCATTAGCAAGACAACGCAGGAAGAACCGTCTTGAATGCTGAATCCATCATTGCAAAGCTACAGTGTCGATTTGGTCACAGGCGTCCTCCATGGCCTGAATGAAGGGTATCTGAGCCTGGAGATCGTAAACCTTCCACCGCCATGCAGAGAAAAACTCTTTGATATGGTTTTGAAACGGAGAGTATGGTGGAAGGTATAGTACTGTCAACTGTGGATGGTGTTGAAACCAGTTCTGGACCAAAGCAGAGCGGTGGAATGACACATTGTCCCAGATGACAGTGTATTGTATCTGGTGCATTTCATTCCTGCTGTGACAATGTGGTGCAATCGGTCCAAAAATGAGAAAATGTGAGGTGTGTTCTAAGGGCCCATTTTGGCATGATGGAGGAGAACCGCATGCTATGAAATACTTTCACGTTGCCCTGGGACATTGATTATAGCCCGGTGGCCAATGATAATTCTGCCTCTTCTTCTTGCTTTTGTGATTTTGAACCCTGTCTCATCAATACATATGAATTCATGCAGGACCTGCTGCATTTTTATAGTGCTAAAACCTGATTGGTGTGTGTACAATTTAGCAATCATGTGTTTGTGCACCTGATGGCTGTGTTTAACAGATTGGCTCATAAGTGTGGTCATTTGACAGTCAGTGCTTTGGAATTGCAAAGAAGTGACATCCTGATATATTTCTGTGTCTAATGTATACAAGTGTGTTTAGTGTTTTGCAAATCACTGTGTGTAATGTTTTGAAAATAGTGTGAAGCTGACAATGTGCTTAAAGTTGTGCAAATCCAGCCTCGTGTTTTGCTCCTTGAGTGTTAGGTTTTGCTAATTGTGGGAAAATTTTAATTATAGTGTGTAAGCAATCGTAAAAAACTGTAATACAATTTACAATGCTTTTGAAGTGTTCATGATGATAAGGGTTTTATTTATTGATTGATTTATTAGGTTGTTTGGGGGCCCCCTAATATGACTGCTGGTAGGGGCCCCAAGTTTGTTATGTACTGTAATTGTAACCTGTACTGGATGCAGTATTTTACACTTGTCTGTTGTTTGCTGAGCTTTGTACACTACTGTAGTAGCATGACACCTGGACATGTTGTGATTCTCCATGTTGACTCATTTGGGAATATGGAGAGAAATCAATGATATTTTGCGGCATTGGTCTTGGGCGGCATTGGTCTTGTATAGTCTTGTATAGTTGCAACTATTGTATAGTTGCACTTTCTCTGTGTACTTCATTTACAGTACTGTAATCACTGAGAATTAGACTTGTTAAACGTGTTTTAGGTTAGCAACAGCAGTGTGTAACTGGTTCAAAAAGATTAAAGTCTTATGAAACGTGTGTGTTTCGTATGGTAACAAAATATTGTTTTTATAAAGTTGTGTATAGTTTAGGCAAAAGTGTTCCATTTTGCAAATGATACGAAGTGTTTTGCTACTTTGGTGTAGGGTTGTGTTAATTGTGTGGAGTGTTTTGACAAACCGGGCCCTGTAAGATTAATTCATTAACGCCACCTGCTGGACTACTGTGATGTAACTCCGAGGGTATCATTTTACTTGATAACGAATGATATAATATTTACAAAAAGAGTTTTAGTGTGAACAGTAGAGGGCACTCACCTTAATATGATATTATATCACAATATTTATAGATTTGTGTGACATTGAGATGTGTCTTCTTACACAACAACTATTAAGAAACACGAAACAACTAAAACAAGAAGTGTTGATCAGACTCAACTGACTTCTGCATTACTTAGTCAATATTTTAATCATTTATCAGTTATAAGATATCTGTTTTCTCTTCAGTTATTATTTAGATCTGTCCTGATCCAGAAGATGAACGGTGTGATTTTCTTCTGTTTGTGTTTGTGGAGTCTGTCTGGTAAGTTTTGTTTCTTACAGTTTAAGTACAGAATAAAACATTTAGGGGTAGTTTACAGGACAGGGCTTTATGATTAAAATTCATGTTTTGTATATCTTAACAGACATCAGAGCTATTGTTTTGTTTCAAGATTCACATAAGTAATGTTTATTGTAGGGTTTGTTTGTAAAAAATACTTTAATGTCCTAATATAAGCAGTGTTTACATCGAGGGGGGCTGGGGTGGCCCCTGACCTCCTATACGTATTGAGGCACCTTTTATAAAGCACATAACTATAAATAATATAATAAGAGGTGTTTTTTTATTAAAATTAAATTTTCTCATTCTGCGCAGCCACAATTGATATTGTTCATTATTTATCCCAGTTTCGCAATAAACTATGCTACTCCAAGAGCTTTCTATCTGAAACAAATGAAACTCTCAAGTGCGCCTCACGCTGTTTTCTGGAAGAATTGACAGATTGTTAGATTTTGTATTTGGTTAGGGGCTTTAAAATGTTTTGCTTTTGAGTTAATTTTGAGGTAATTTTGGGGTTTATTTGATTAAAACCTTAATCCAGGAACAAAAAAAATGCAGGTGGGGCTTAGCTAGGGTCCTTCATAATATTTGACATAAATGTAACACTGAATTTAATAAATACCTAGTCAACCCAGTATCCATGAATTTCCCCTTTTTAGCATGATTGCATCACACATTTATGTGTCATTGTCACGTATTGGTTACTCAACTGCTTTGTCCTGCTTTTATTCCATTGTTGCTTCAGTTTAGGGTTAGATTTAAATAAAATGACATCATTTCCCAAACTCAACTCTAACCCTAACGCCAGGAAACAATGGTTTAAAAATCAGAAAATAAAAATCAGAAAAAATTAACCAATACTTATACAATAAGTACAATACATCCTAATGCAAAAACACCATATCTAACCCTAAACCGAAGCGACAATGGTTTGAAAATAGGAAAAATTAGTTGAGTTACCAATACGTGACAATGATCACAATGAAATTAATCATAATGTTTATATTTTTTCAAAACATCATATGTCAATCAAATGTCCCATAATAATATTCATTAAATTATTAAAATTAAATTAAAAAGCAAAGTATTTATATGGTTGTTTGAGATGAGCCAGAGAGCTTCACTTCAGATACAAAATATGAGAAGATTTTGGTTTCTATTATAATTTAATAAACGCTGTACTTTCATGTGTACAAAATATCTGCATGAGGGAACAAACCTGACTAAATAATCTTCAGTAAATCTTATTGTTTATTTCTTCAGGTGTGTTTGGTAGTGAGTTTGTGTCAGTGATGGAGGGAGATTCTGTCATTTTATCGTTCAGTCTCACTGAACCACAGATTAAAGATGGAATCACCTGGAAGTTTGGACCTCAAGAAACTCCTATAGCTAACATGATAAACTATAAAACTACAGTATATGATGATAGACCTGATGGAACATTCAAAAACAGACTCCGTATAAACCATGAGACTGGAACTCTCACCATCACAAACACCAGAACCCCACACACTGGACTTTATATTTTAACCACTCCCAGCCAAGAGAAACCACTCAACATATTTAACGTCACTGTCGGTGAGTAAAGATTTGCCCTCATTCATGTGTTTTCACCCTGTAACGTTTTTTTTCTTCATATATATATATATATATATATATATATATATATATATATATATATATATATATAAATAATGTGTTACAATTATTAAAAACATTATAGATGAGTTTTTACATTGTTTACATTTGCTTCTCTAATGTTACATTTCATTTTAAATCTATTTATTTATTTATATTCTCCAGCTCGTCTTCCTGTTCCTGTCATCACCATAGACTCAACACAATGTTCATCATCATCATCCTCATCATCATCAATCTGTTCATTATTGTGTTCAGTGTTGAATGTGAGAGATGTGAGTCTGTCCTGGTATAAAGGAAACAGTTTATTGTCCAGCACCAGTTGGTCTGATCTCAACTTCAACAACATCTCTCTACCTCTGGAGGTTGAATATCAGGATACAAACAAATACAGCTGTGTGGTGAACAATACCAACACAAAACAAACTCAACATCTCAACATCAAGAATCTCTGTCAGACGTGTTCAGGTACAACAGGTTTTGGTGTTTATTTAATTGCTGAAGGAGTCTATTTATAAGCAGTCATTATATTTTAACCGAAATAAATAAATGCACACAAATTAAACCTAGTAACACACCGATCTACATACATTTCTATTGCGTATTTAAATCTTTATTGTGTTTTTATGTTATCGTGTAGTTGAATAAATCCTGAGAAATTAACATTCATTGTGTGTTAGATGATAATGAATCATAATTTGGTTTATTGTTGCTCTTATCTTCAGTAAAAGAAGTCGTCTACTGCTGTCGTAGTTTTACTGAAGTTGTGATCCAATTGGTGGTCTCTGTTCTGGTGGGCGTGGCTGCTGTTGGTTTTGTGGTTTATGACATCAGATCCAGAAGAGATGAAGAGAAGAGGATGAGATCAGATAAACCCCACTAAATCTCTTCAGTTTAATTATTATAGTTATCACACATTATTAATTATATCTAAACACAATCTTTATTATTTCTTTAAAATTCTTCATTTGTTCAGCTCAACTGTTTTCTTATTAAATATTAATTATTGTGTGTTCAAACTTTATTCAGCTTTGAGTTTCTTCATCAGTGTTTATTGGCGAAATCTCATTTTATTGATCAATTCATCTGATACATGTGAATAAATAAAGAAACTAAAGAATAAATGTTGATTCTGAAGCATCTTTGTATTGATGTCATTGATGATCACTTATGAAAATCCTACATAAATCAATGAGTCACATAGACTCACATCCCATAATACTCATGACATTCACTGTTATATATCTATAACTTGAGATGTGAGTGTTGTGTCATCCACTATAGTTCAGTATGAAAACTAAAAACAATGTTTGCTTCTGGTGAAGTTCAGATAAGTAATATACACATACAATAACACACATAAAATGTTTAGACAGATTTAAAAAATGGTTTGAAGTTTTTTGTGTTTTCTTTACCAGTCAGGAGCAGATTGATGTTTGTTGTTTAGTGATATGTTTCTCTAAAATCTACAAACATCACAGTCACCTGATCTAAGTCCTACCTCTTTATATAAACACAATTTATTCACACTTATATCTCATATAAATGATTGTATACTCAAATGATATCAAGTGAACTTAATTTCTGTTGCTATGGGGTTACTGGCATGTTTTTTGGGCTATGGTTGTTTTCTGGCCCAGGTCACAGCCAATTCTCTGTGCATGATGAGATATAAGTTTAATATGTACAGCTAAATGTTTGTTCAAATCCCTAATGCTGAGTGTCAAAGCAAACGGAATGGAGCATAAATGTATATTATAAACTAACAAAATCAGATTACAACACAGATCATAGATTTGTCAGGATTGCAGGAAGAACCCAAATGCAGACGGAGATGGATGGGTTAACTAAAGCCTTTTTATAGTGAAAACACAAGACAAAACAATAGCCCACGTGGGGGCAAAACCCATTAACAGTGGATATACACTAAACTAGACTTGACTTCTAGACGAACACGACTGGCAAACACACACGGTACAAAATGATCCTGCACAGAACAAAGGAAACAG
Organism: Paramisgurnus dabryanus; assembly: GCF_030506205.2. Taxonomy (NCBI): domain Eukaryota; kingdom Metazoa; phylum Chordata; class Actinopteri; order Cypriniformes; family Cobitidae; genus Paramisgurnus; species Paramisgurnus dabryanus. The sequence goes on along the minus strand of NC_133360.1, from coordinate 2,641,667 downwards.
TGACGTTAAATAAGGAAACCAAACAAGATAACAAGGAGGGAACAGGTGATGGTAATTAACTAATGATTAACAATAAGCAGGAGAACGAGGGGGCTGGGACAAGAGACAAGACACCGGAGCACACTACCTAAACCAAAGGCCATGAGCTACCGCACCAAACATGGGTACTGCCGCATGAACTATGAATCACTATGACAGGAAGGCAGGACCATGACAAGATTGTATGTTCTTATTTCAATTTACAGTTATTAAGTAAAAGAAAGAACAAAGAGAAGCAGCAGATGAAAGAGGAACTATAGGCTATCTGTGGAAAGTTTTGAGAAATGAGCTCATGGAAATCTGACACCTCATGGACATTTCTGCTGTTTTGTGTTGGCGTGAAATTAAAGGATATAAGCACAAACAATCCCGCAATCTTATTGATTGGTAGAAATGTTGATTCAGTAACATGTAGGCTGATTGCTAAAATCATGTTCATATATTGATCTTGAGCTCTTTTATCAATAACATTGTTGTGTGTTCAGATGAATCTTTAGTCTTTGACCTTTCTCCTCATCACACTAACCAACCTGATCTCACAAAGTTCCGTGGGATAGACACGGAATTTTTTGCAAATTTTTTTGTGTATGTTACATTTCGACTACAAATATGACGCACTTTCAATAAAGATTAATGTTTCTACGGGTGAACTTTAATGGTTGTGATCATCAAATTTATTCTTAAATGATAATAAATCTCTTTATTTCCAAACATATGCTCATCTTTTAGATTTTAAACAGTATATTAATTGATTTTTAAACAGATCTGATGAGTGATCAGTTCAGATGTGTCTCCTAATGACAGATTACACTGCAGCGCCCTCTAGTGTTTAAACATGAAAACACACTTATAACTACAGATACATTTATAAAACAGTTATCAAATAATCAATCAATCAATTAAATTTTGTAATAGTTTTTTTCATATTACATATTATTCTACAAAATGTGTAGAAATTATTTGTAAAAGAAAGTAAAGTGTATGCGTGTGAGTCTTGAGAAGCCTAATGATAATTTTGTGACATTGATAATTCAGTATTTAAGATTGTGTCTATAAGTTCTCAATGATTTAAAGTTACTTGACTGATAGATGACATAATGATATAAAATAAGCAGAGATTATCTCTTGATGTGTTCAACTTCATGCCGAATGACGTCAACGTACCGCGAGAGCAAAGCGAGAAATCATAAGAAGAAGCTTGATGTCTCATTGTTCTCGCGGTAATTTGACATCATCTTCCTGCGGGACCGCAAACAAGTCTGCATACTTTATAGTAGAGAGGTGATGTTCACAGTGCTTTTTGGAATTTTGTGGTTCAATGCATTGAAATGATTTCGCAGACGTATAATCACAGACTCTATATATTAGATCTGATTGAGACACAACCTAAATATTTTGTTTCTGGGTTGCACTCACAATGACTGACAGCGACAATGTTTAGTGTGACCAGCAGAGGGCTGTGATGAAGATGTGAATATAAAGACACTGAACTGAGACCTGTGAGGATTAAAACTATAATCATTCAGTCAGTCAGGGTCTATTCATTACTCTCTTATCTAATAAAGATTGATTTATTATGAACTTTATGAGTGTCAGATTAATATAAGGTTATGAATTATTATGGACTGTTATTTACTGAAGAAAATGTCTGATGTGATTTTATTCTGCTTGTGTTTGTGGAGGCTGCTGGGTAAGTGATCTCTGCTTTTATAACTTCACTTCAGTTTTACTCAAACTTTATATAAGTGATTGATTTGACATGTGGTTAATAATAATAATGATGTCTAACTGTAACTGAACTGAATTAAAGGAGATTTTTATCATTTCAGCTCTCGCTCACACAGAAGACACAGAGAGAAATGAGTTGTGTTTGTAATTCATGTTGTTGTTTATTTCTTCAGGTGTGTTTGGTGAGTTTGTGTCAGTGACTGAAGGAGATTCTGTCACTTTATTTGTCAATCTATCTGAAATACAGAGAAAAGAGGGAATCACCTGGAAGTTTGGACCTCAGAACATCACAATAGCTGAAATCGAGGTTGAGGACAATAAAATCAGTGTATATGACAAAGAGAGAGCTGATGGGAGATTCAGAGACAGACTGAAGTTGGATCACAGTGGATCTCTGACCATCACAAACACCAACATCACAGACGCTGGACTTTATCAACTAATCGACACCAACACAAATAACCAACTCAATATATTTAATCTTTCTGTCTATGGTGAGTAAAGAACTGATCAATATTTAAATATAAAAAATGTGATTTGTGTTCCACTTTCAGTATTTTAAGTCCTTTACATAAAGCTTAATGTCATCATACATTATTGGTTGTTTTTTTACTGTAAACTCTAAGAAAGGATGTGTTCATTTTTTTAAACGTTTTATGAAACACATATGTAATTTTGTGTTAATTCATTGTTATAATAACACTGTTATAATAATAACACAGAGATGTGTGGATTCTGAGACAACGCATTTAGTGTATTGTCCATAACAATTGTGTTGTTTTTAACACATCTGTTCTAAGAGTTTATATTTTACTACTTTATATGAACTGACAAATAAAATCTTATAAGATGAACTTATCAGATCTCATTTATTATTTATTTAATTTATTCTTTATTATTTTAAAGCTCGCCTGCCTGTTCCTGTCATCAGCAGAGTTTCTTCATCATCATCCTCATCATCATCAATCTGTTCATTATTGTGTTCAGTGTTGAATGTGAGAGATGTGAGTCTGTCCTGGTATAAAGGAAACAGTTTATTGTCCAGCATCAGTGTGTCTGATCTCAACATCATCAGCAGCATCTCTCTTCATCTGAAGTGTCTGGATGATTCTTACAGCTGTGTGGTGAACAATCCCATCAGTAATCAGACTCAACATCTCAACACTGATCTCTGTCAGACATGTTCAGGTACGACTGTGTTAGTGTTGATTTAATTTAAGAAATATAAGATATATATTCATTGTTTCTCATTTCTTTACTCAGATAAGATGTACTGCTGTTTTGGTTTCACTGAAGCTTTGATTCGATTGGTCGTCTCTGTTCTGGTGGGCGTGGCTGCTGTTGGTTTTGTGGTTTATGACATCAGATCCAGAAGAGATGAAGAGAAGAGGATGAGATCAGATAAACTCCACTAAACCTCTTCAGTTCATTTATTATAGTTATCACACATTATTCATTATATCTAAACACAATCTTTATTATTTCTTTTATATTCTTCATTTGTTCAGCTCGACTGTTTTCTTATTAAATATTATTGTGGATTCAAACTTTATTCAGCTTTGAGTTTCTTCATCAGTGTTTATTGGCAAAATCTCATTTTATTGATCAATTCATTAAACTAAAAGTGTAAATTATATCTGATACATGTGAAAAATAAAGAAACCAAAGAATAAATGTTGATTCTGAAGCATCTTTGTAGTGATGTCATTGATGATCACTTAATCAAATCCTACATAAATCAATGAGATTATGTTTAAAGAGTCACATAGACTCACATCCCATAATACTCATGACATTCACTGTTAGATATCTGTAACCTGATACTGTTCTGTATACTCAGTGTTCATCTATAGTTTATTATGAAAACAGAAATAAATGTTTGCTTGTGGTGAAGTTCAGATATATAATGATGTATAAATATAAAATAACACATAAAATGTTTAGACAGATTTAAAAATGTCTGAATGTCATTGAATTTGATGAAGTGTCTGTGTTTCTGTATAGCTTAGTGGCACAGCATTGCATTATCAGCATAAAGCATTGCTCACTTTAGATAAAAGCGTCTGCCAAATGCATAAATGTAAATATGCACATTTATTTTTTATCTTTTAGTTCAGTTTCAGTTCAGTGTTTCAGCTGTCATATCTCACAGATCTTTCTGTTGGCTTCAATGTGTAAACGGTAAAAAATGGTAGTATAGTATGGTTAATAGTATATTTGACATTCATAGCTGTTCAGGCAAAGACCCATAAAGAAAATTTGCATGTTTTTGGCCTGTGGGAAGAAACCGGAGTAAACCCACGCTTACACACAGAGATCATACAGACTCCACAGAAACAAACTGATCCAAACAGCAGCTTAAACCAGAGACCTTCTTGTTGTGAGGTAACAGTGCTAACCACTAAGCTTTAAAATGGCTGTTCTGGTGGCAAAAGGGGGACCTACACAATATTAGGCAGGCGGTCATAATGTGACCCTTTGTGTAAGGTGCATCCCATCTTTGTCCCCACCTAAAGAAAATTCATGACATAAAACATCTCTTTTGGTTGCTAGCTATATTTTTCTGGTGTTTGATTACAGCAAATTTATGATTAAGTAGTTTTTTATAAAATGTCATAAAACTACATCTTGTGCAACCTTCAGCTTGGGAAGCACTGTCCTAAAAAATGTTGGACTGTTTCAACCCATAGTTGTGTAAAATATATACAAACAAGTCATCAGTTTGGACTTCAGATTGATTAAAACATTCAGTGCATGTGAACACGAGAGAGCTCAAGAGCTGTGAAGACCAAACACGATCATAACCACAAACCTATAGACTAAAATAAACGTGTGAACTCAGTTCTTCAGTTAATGTTTATCTCAGATCTTCATCTTATCTTATCATCTTATCTATCTCACATCTATTCATTTAAATCTACTGAAGCTCATGAGATTCCTGTCTTGTGCTTCTTCAGATATTCTCCAGGTTTTAAGTTTTTTGTGTTTTCTTTAACAGTCAGAAGTAGATTAATGTCTGTTGTTTAGTGCTCAATGTTTCTCTGAGATCTTCAAACATCACAGTCACCTGACCTCAGTCCAACATCTTCATATAAACAACATTTATTCACACTTATATCTCATATAAATGACTGTAAACTCAAATGATATCAAGCACACTTAAATTCCATTGCTATGGGATTACTTGCATGTTTTTTGTGGTTGTTGAGGTGTTTTGGGCTATGTTTGTTTTCTGGCCCAGGTCAAATAAGATCACAGCCAATTCTCTGTGATATAATGAGATTTAAGTTTAATACATACAGCTAGATGTTTATTCAAATCCCTAATGCTGAGTGTCAAAGCAAACGGAATGGAGCATAAATGTATATTATAAACGAACAAAATCAGATTATAACACAGATCATAGATTGTATTTTCTTATTTCAGTTTACGGTTATTAAGTGAAATAAAAAATAAAAAGAAGCAGCAGAGAAGAAAGAGGAACTATAGGCTATTTGTACTGACTATGTCCTAACAAAGTCTAGTACTGGTTGCAGATACGGTGGATAAAGTTTTGACGTGTGCCCGTGCAGCTTACACACTGTTAGCAATTGATGTAATTTGTACAATAAATTGTACAACAAAATATTGTATTCATGTTTTTATTGTAAATGCGAATGCATGATGGGAAATGTATAGAGAGTCATGTAATTTTATTGTAACTACACTGTAGAAGCATTATTTTACAGCCACGGCATAGTATTGTGGGATCGCTGCTGTTTGAATTGTGAAATTGCGCGGCCAACGGTACCATCGGCCATCAATCAACATTTTTGTAAGAAGGACAAAATCAGCAAAATCCCCGGTGTTAAATAAACACTGTGGGTGTACATATAATCCACTCCCAGATGGGTGTGTAAAAAGAGTGGTGTTAAAAATATAACACTGATGCATTGTTGAAGTTAATGAGATAATGAAGTGATGATTAAGACATTAATGGTGAACACCTGCTGGTCATTCTGTGTCAAATCAACTTAATTTTAGAACGTTCCCTGTCTTTAATTTTTTTATTTTGATGACTCTTTTTCTGGATAAAGTAATACTAAAATTATGCAGAAAGACAAAATATTAAATGCAATAGATAAAATGCCTAGAGTTTAATGAACACTATCATCATCTCTGTTTGAAAACTAAAATTACAACTTGCTTGCAAAGTTACATGGATGATAGGTTTAACTTCTAAAGAACTGCTGTAAATCTGGTTAATAAAGTAAGTCACCATTGTGCCGATTAGTGTTTCCTTTAGTTGGGTACTTGGGTCTTGAAGTTTAGTGTTAATTTTCTTCTGCTCATTGTGGCAGTGTGTTTATCAAACACATCTGTTAAAGCAGAGGAAGATGAGAGAAACAAAGTCTATAAATGTTGTTATGTTAATTATTATGAAAGTATAAGTCTTGGGATTCAATGATATCATAAAAGAAGTAATCACTGAATATAAGTGTTTAATTTATGTTCCACCAACCCTGTGAAGCTCCCATGAAATCCAACAGTGCTGTAAAAGTCCACATACCCTGAAGAGTTAAATATTGTTAACCCAAATCTAATCTGTGGTTTCAGTCAGACACACTGAGACATCAACAATCAGCCTATAAAACACAATCATGGTGACAATCAACAACAAAACATCATGCCACAATGCATGCTGGGTACCAGGATTGTAGAAAATTCATTCATAAATCCCATCATGCATTGCAACATGACAAAAATGTTGCAACTTTCTTACCATTAACTGTCACCATCGTTGAGCTTTGTATCAGAAATCATGAAGTCTCTCTTAAGCAAAAAACAACAACAAAAACACACTAAAGCATGACGGCAGTCTTATTCAATACAATGTCATTTGCATAGAGCTTTTTTATATGCCTGTTTCTTCATAATTAATTTGTGATCGAACGTTTCAATGATTTGTAGAGTAGAATATAATAAAAATAAACTAAGAAGGTCTACATTCCTCTACATGAAGCAATGAACAAGTGGTCTTACTAAAACATTGTTGCTATTGCTTAAAGAGGAGAGTTAGATCGGTGAAAGTCAAGGGACAAATGCCTAACTAAAGGAAACACTAATCACAATAATGGTGACTTCAAATGAACTCATAACAAACACAAACTTAAGATTTAATGTGATACATTTTGTGATAAATGTCTATTTGACTTGTGAGACATCACGTCAGAAAGAAGATTTGTCTACTAAATCACGCGTGTGGATGCTGGAATAGTTGAGCACTTGTATTTTGTTCTGACAGCTGTTTAGAAGTTAAACTTATCCATTTAGAAAATAACTCTGCAAGTTATCATTTTATTTTTCAAACAGAGATGCTGATAGAGAGGCAAACGTGAAAGATTGCAGCTTTTGGAGGCACACACCCAGCAGTATTCATCTATTGCATTTAATAATTTGTCTTTATTTATTATTTTAGTATTTTCTCCAGAAAACGAGTCATCAAAATAAAAATTTAGAAACAGGAAAATGTCCAAAATGTAATTGATTTGAATGACCAGCAGGTGTTCACCATTAATGTTTTAATAATCACTTCATTATCTCATTAACTTTAACACTGATTCAGAGTTATATTTTTAACACCAGTCTTTCTTAACACCGATCTTGGTGTGGATTATATAAACACCAAATAGTGTTGATTTAACACTGGTAGAGTTAATTTAACACTGGGGATTTTTCAGGGACTCTTGAATTTATACAAAGGTATGTTTACACTGTTTACACACTAATAAAGAAAATAGATCCATCATTCTCATGACCTTTTTGTCCAGTATTGTTAGGCGCTATGATATATTTTATGCTGTCAATAGACAGGTATCCATCTATTTAAAAAAATTATGGTTAAGGGTTTAAGCGATTAGTTTTGTACAAAATGAAATTCAAGATACAGCACATACATGCATAAAATTACATTGGCTTTTACATTATATTTTTAAGAAAAACAATGTAATTCTAAAAGTTATGAATATTAAAAACATAGGAGTCATTTTCTTTTATGAGCAAGTAGGAATTTTTTTATTTGTCATTATTTAAAACATGAAAACTTAAAAATAATCCTCTTTTCTCAGAGCTTTTTGTGGAATCAACTCCCAGACGGGCAGCAAAGCAGAGAAGAGGCATGGGCTTAACGCACCTGTTTCCACCTTGCTTAGAAAACTCCTGGACTTTGAGTTGATGGGCTAGTACCATGAACAACTTTCCCAGTTCAAGTCTGACTGGGCACCTTTGTTTCATATCACCATGTTCCCCCTGATGATAGGCTGTCTGGACGTGTAAAAGTGAGCTTCACTGAAACGTTTTGTTTTGTGTTTGAAAAAACAAATTGTATAATTTTGTAATATGTGGTGATGCCCAGTTTGTTAATAAAAACAGAAAAGATACCTGTGTTGTGTGTTTGTAATTTGCTAATATGGGAAATTACTAAAGTATTTTAATATTCACAAATAACAGGATTTTACAGGAAATTACAGGAAATTCCTGGCAACTGAGTTGCAGTAAATATAGATTAAATTGTAATAAACTACAGCATTTTGCTGTAATAATGCGACTACAATCACAGTACAAATGTTGTGTAAATACATTCCTTTATTGTCAAAGTAAACAGTACAAATCCTGTATATTATTGGCTGTAAATTTACTGCAATTAGTTGCCAGGAATTTCCTGTAAAATTACAATAAATTTTTAACAGTGCACCAATCAACACTGAGACATTGCGTATTATCTTATCTAGCAAGTTTATTTTATATCACCCTGTAGCCCAAGACAGCTTGCCCACTGAAGCTAAGCAGGGCTGAGCCTGGTCAGTACTTGGATGGGAGACCACCTGGGAAAAACCAGGTTGCTGCTGGTAGAGGTTTTAGTGAGACCAGCGGGGGGTGCTCACCCTGTGGTCTGTGTGGGTCCTAACACCCCAGTATAGTGACAGGGACACTATACTGTCAAAAAGCACCGTCCTTCGGATGAGACGTTAAACCGAGGTCCTGACTCTCTGTGGTCATTAAAAATCCCAGGATGTCCTTCAAAAAAGAGTTAGCCTCACAGAGCACGGTATGGAACCCTGGCCAAACTTGCCCATTGGCCTACTAATCATTCCTCATACTAATTGGCTATATCACTCTGTCTCCTCTCTACTAATAAGCTGGTGTGTGGTGGGCGTTCTGGTGCAAAATGGCTGGCGTCGTGTCATCCAGGTGGATGCTGCACATTGGTGGTGGTTGAGGAGATTCCCCCATTCATATGTAAAGCGCTTTGAGTACTGAGAAAAGCGCTATATAAATGTAATGAATTATTATTATTATTATTATTATTATTCATTAAGCAAGCATATTTTAGTTATTGGTCGTTCAATGATATTTGTCTTCGTCTTCAAACGAACCACACGTACCAGACCTCTCTTGTCAGGGAAGGTTTCCAGGACTCTTCCTAGCATCCATGACCCACGTGGAGCTGTGGAGTCAACAACCATGACCAGGTCTCCAGGAACAAAACTCCTCTTCTCCTGGTTCCATTTTTGACGCTCCTGTAAAAGCGGCAAGTACTCACGGATCCACCTCTTCCAAAAGAGATCAGAAATGTATTGGGTTTGTTTCCACCTTCTTCTTGCGCAAACATCCCTTTTATCAAACAGTCCTGGTGGGAGAACTGGTTTTCCTTTAAGGAGTAGCAGATGGTTTGGTGTCAATGCCTCGAGATCATTGGGATCCTCTGACAGTCTTGTAATGGGGCGATCGTTAAGCATAGCTTCAGCCTCACAGAGCACGGTATGGAACCCTTCGTTATCCAAGGTTTGCTGACAGAGCACAGAACACAAGATCTTCCTGATCATCCATATCATGCGCTCCCATGCACCACCGGGATGTGACCCAGCTGGAGGGTTAAAATCCCACTTAATTCCGCTTTTGGACAAGGCTCTTTCAATACGGTCATGATTCAAAGAGGTTAATGCTTCTTGCCCTCTTTTTACGTCAACTGGCCCAAAGTAATCCACGCCAACGTTAGTAAACGGCGGAAGATCAGGAACCACTCTTTCTTCTGGTAGGTCTGCCATTTTTTTCTCACCAGGTCTTCTACCAAGGAGCTTACAAATGAGGCATCTTGATATGATCTTCCTTACTGCAGTAGGTCCGCTTGTGATCCAGTATTTTCTCCTTGTAGCAGAAAGAACATGATTTCTACCACCATGTCTAAGCTGTAAGTAGACATGACGAAGATAGATCGGAGATATGTTGATCCTTTGATAAGATGAGAGGGTGTTTAATGTCCTCAGGGATTGCTGCCCTTTTAAGCCGACCCCCAACTCATAGAGGCTGTTTACACTTGGCATTAACATGTGTTTTCGTCGATCGGATCACAAGTGGACGACGTTAATGCCAGGTGTAAACGGTGTTCAAAACGTTTTGAGCTCGTCCACTTTCGACCACTTTCAACCACATCCAGAGGTGGTCGAAACCACTTTCGATCGGATCGCTTTGGAGTTGCTGAACGCACATGTGGTTGAATGCGTTTGAACAGCCACACGCGACCGCCTTCTCTCCGCCCACTTATCTAATCTGAGGTATTAAACACAATGTTTTACGTCTTTTTTGACTTCTGGCGTGAACATTCGGTGAACAGCGCTATTTTTAGCCTTTCATTGATAAAACTAAGCGGCTGATCTCCGTAGTTTCGTTTCGAAAGCGTGTGAAAGTTGCGCGATCCTATTTCATCAATTGCGCTGAAAATTCAAAGAAAGCTCTTACGTACTCATGTACAAAACACTGTGCAGCATGTTTACTTGCTAAACAAGCAGTGCACTCCGACATAATATTAGTTTGCGTCCATATAAACTCATAATTACTTCCGCTCGGGTTTGAATGACAGCAGAGAGACTCGCCCACCGTCTCACAGACCACCCCCTCATAGTATTCAGCACAGAAGCGGTCGAAAGTGGACAAAAGAGATGGATTTAAATACCAGGTGTAAACGTAATGTGTCTCTCTCGTCCACTTGTGATCCGATCGATGAAAACACATCTTAATACCAAGTGTAAACAGCACCATAGAAGTCCTCCATCCAAAACCGGATCCAATTTAAGGAGGCAGCTACTTCTAGGCACTTGTGATTTGCCAGAGGTTAGTGCAGCAAATTTAATGGGAAATCTCTCTTGCTGGCAAAAAAGCGATTATGGACATCTCAGCCTTTAGAAGATCTTCCAACGCCACCTTCTGATTCCCAAGTGATGTTGAGAAAGCTTGTATCTCCTTTTGCACATCAAACCTTGCTGCTCCACTGGTGTTTGCACGCTCCAACTCTTTTCTTTTTTCTTTCAGTTTGAACAGGGTTTCTTTCAACTTAATGAGCCACACAACTGCAACTTTCAATCTTTGCCAATCAGAGAAATGGGTCATCAGTTGCGATGTGGCATTGATGTCAACAAGTTCCATGTTCTGCATCCTCAGGTAAGTAGCCGTCCCATAGCCGTTCTCGCTCGCGTCAGCGAAGTGATGTAATTGAGCACTGACAGTCCTCCTAAATCCTGCAGGTATCACACATCTGTGGATCCAATGTTTTTCCACTTCTGCTGGAAAGCTGGAGGTATTGGATCATCCCAATCACATTTTGTCCTACATAACTCCTGTAACAGCAGCTTGGCCGGGAGTACTATAGGTGCCAGGAACCCCAATGGATCGTAGACTGAACTGATAGTGGATAACATGCCTCGCTTGGTTGCCGGCTTCTCTTTGACTTTCAGCTTGAATTTGAAAGTGTTCGTCTCTATACACCACTGTAAAACTAAAGCTCTGTCCAATGGCAGCTTATCCCTGTCCAGATCAAGCTCATGCAGGTTCTTAGACTTGAGATCCTCTGGAAGACCCTGTAGCACTTCTCGACTGTTACTAATCCATTGAGTGAGGGTAAACCCTCCTCTACTGCAAATTGTTATAAGGTTCTTAACCATAGTGACTGCCTCCTCTTCAGAGGGCAGACTCTCCAGTAGGTCATCCATATAGAAGTTTCGGTTGACCGTTTCAATCACTTCAGTTGGAAAGTTGGCCTGATTGTCTTCAGCAGTTTTTTAAGAGCAAGACAGGCGAGGAAACACTGAGCCTTTTGCTTCTGGTTAATATCTGGTTTGCTGTATCCATCCTCAATGACCACCTGTGTTGCAAAGCTATTTCTTCCCAGCCTAGGTTTCACCTGAAACTTGAGCAATTTTTTAGCAACAGTGAATCCTTTATCTGCAGTCATATGAAGGCAGCTACGCACAATATCCTTTGGCTGCCCTCTAGTAAATTGCTCAAGGTAGTACAAACAGTCTCCTTTGCAGCTGGTCTTTGCTTCCACGCAGTACTCAAACGCCTTCATAAATGTGTTGAACCTTAAAGGATCTCCATCATAAATGGGAATTTCTCGGCACAGCAGCAAGTTTGCATTTTAACAAGGAGAGCTGTTATGTCATTCTGTTGTTGCAGCAAATTGTAGAGACCTGCTGTCTGATGTTGGTCTTGCAGGGGTGGAAACACTTGTTGGCCTACAGGGTGTTGTAAGTCTTGAATGACAGCTGGCTTTGGCAAAATAGTTGATGTGGCTAATTGTGAAGCATTGCTTTGTAGTGGTGAATAAACATGTCCCTGTGAGGGAAGAGGCACAAATACTGAGGCCTGTGCATTGAGAGAAGTGGGCGAGAGTTTAGATCTAGCCCCTTTCCTGATATAGGAAGCCATTCCAACAGATTGCCTTGAATGAACGCTACCACCGAGCTAAAACCAAGCTGTGGACCAGCTAAAACCAGCTCACCAGCTTATGCTGGTCTTAGCTGGATTTTTCAGTAGGGTGTTCTGCCCTCGCCCTGCATCTGGCTGAAGAAGTGGAGGATCTCCTACTGGAGGATCCTTTACTTGAGTCACGGTGCCTTGACTGCACGTTTGAAATGCTGTCTTGAGGTTGAATCTGATCCTCCTCTTCCTCATCATTTCCACTAGCAGTTCTTCTTACATTGCTGACATCAACCTCATTTCCATTTTCAGCATTGACATCAAAAGTTTGAGTTTCAGTTTGAACCGGCATATCATCACGATCATCATCCATTTTGGTTTTAGTGTCATACAACCATTGATTTGTACCCACAAAAAAACTCATTGAAATTCAACATTTTAGCTCTGTACCATATTTCATGTTTGTCTGCTTCATCAGCAGGCAATAAACCCAATAAAGATGTATGTACATGCTGTATTTCATCACACAACTCATTAAACGTGTTAAATTCATTTTCAACCTGATTTACATGCTTTTTATCACCCATTAATTTAGCAATAGATTTCTTCTTGTTTGCTAGTTTACTAAATTTAGACTTTCTTTCCTTTTCTAAAGTGCTTATTTTTTCCAACAAAGCTTTGGGTGTTAATTTAACCACACATTTTTCAGTTACAGTTTTTACCCCCATACAAAGTTCAGTCTCAGGGCCAAGCTGGCCATTTTCCTTTTCAGCCATAATGACCACACAAAGTGAATTGGCTTATTTAATCAAAAACCCCGAAAACAGTTTTGTGTTGCGCAACAGTTCATCTAAACGCACAGAGTTATTTTAGATGGTTATGAGTTGCTACCAATGCATTGGTTGTACGCGAATGTGTACACACAGATTACCATGGCCATTCATAATATCAGCGCTGATCATCACATACCCCAATAGTGCGTTGGCCGGCTTGATGAATGGTGTCCTGACGTAATGATTCTGGTATTCCGGTGACCCTTTAACTCGCTCCAGTACAGCTCCTTTCAGCAATCGGCAACTCCAAACATTTGCCCACCTCAAACGAACACAGTTAAATGCACAATATACCGGTCCGCCTCCTTAAGAATGAACGATTATCCATTGAAGCAGTTTTTAACCTAAGTTGTACTGACTATGTCCTAACAAAATCTAGTACTGGTTTTGACGTGTGCCTGTGCAGCTTACACCCATTAACACTGAGACATTGCGTATTATCTTATCTAGCAAGTTTATTTTCCTTTATATCATACAGCGGCAATATCTTGACTCATAATACATACCAAAAACAACAAACCCTATTGTTCCCTGTAGCAAGCTAAACACAAAGCACAGTCGAAAACTGTTTGCTTCCCAAATTCGCAACACCTGTGTCTGGATTTCCTTTAGTTTAAATCACAAAGCTCATACCGCCCTCTAGTGGCACATGGCAAAATTACATAACACAAAATAAATAATACAAAATGAATATGGCTCATACACTATTTGTGGATAAAGTGTTGAGAAATGAGCTCACGATAATCTGAGACCTCATAGACATTTCCGCTGTTTTGTGTTGGTGTGTGAGATTAAAGGAGGCTGTGCAGGGAGTTTTTTTTGCAGACGTTAAATAATGCGTAGCTTTCTGAGGATGTAAGCGTCTCTGTCCTCTCTTGCACAAAGTGTCTTTGTTAGCAGTCCAGTTTATCATCCAGCTTCACTCATAGATATTTGTACGTCTTTATAAACTCCACACTGTCAGTTACACGTGTGATGTCACTTCCTTCAACTTATTCATCTTCAGCTTCATATATGCATTATGTTATGTGTTAACGGTATTCACAGACAAAACCTTGCATTTTTAACATGTTTATGATAATTCATTTTAGATTTGTTTATGCTACAGTTCAAATGTGATGAATTTAGTCAAGACTTTAATGGTTGTGTTCATCAAATGCATTCTTAAATGATAATAAATCTTTGGATTTACAAAAATATTTTAGATTTTAAACAGTATATTTATTGATTTTTAAACAGATCTGATGAGTGATCAGTTCATTATGTGTCTCCTAATGACAGATTACACTGCAGCGCCATGTAGTGTTTAAACATGAAAACACACTCATAACTATTACACATACATTTATACATCATCAGTTATCAAATAATCAATAAAATAATAATAATAATAATAATAATAATAATGAAAAATAATCTATGTAATATATTAAATCTTAAAAACATTCAAAGTGAACAGAATAAAAACACTGGGGACTTGGCAACACTGCACTGTCATCCCCCTGCTCTTAAAGTGTCGTTTGGTTTAAAGAGGATCATTGACGTCACCTGCTGGACCACATATCAAGCGTGCAATTTAAGCATCATTTAATTTAATAATAAAAAGCAGAAAAACATCTTAATAAAGAGATAATAATTTAAATAAAATACCACCTCACATTTAACTCTTAATCATCCTGTATATTCATTGAACGTGTAGTGAGGTCTCAGATCTGCTGTAAGATGTTTAGTATGACCAGCAGAGGGCTGTGATGAAGATGTGAATATAAAGACACTGAACTGAGACCTGTGAGGATTAAAACTTACATGAAATCATTCAGTCAGTCATTTACTCTCTTATCTGATAAAGATTGATTTATTATGAACTTTATGAGTGTCAGATTAATATAATGTTATGAATTATTATGAACTGTTATTTACTGAAGAAAATGTCTGATGTGATTTTATTCTGCTTGTGTTTGTGGAGTCTGATGGGTAAGTGATCTCTGCTTTTATAACTTCACTTCAGTTTAACTTTATAAGTGGATTGATTTGAGACGTGGTTAATAATAATGATGATGTCTAACTGTAACTGTACTGACAGAATTAAAGGAGATTTTTAGTCTCTTGTCATTTTAGAACTCGAAGACAAAGAGAGAGAGAAATGAATTGTGTTTGTAATTCATGTTCTTGTTTATTTCTTCAGGTGTGTTTGGTGAGTCTGTGTCAGTGACTGAAGGAGATTCTGTCACTTTATTTGTCAATCTATCTGAAATACAGAGAAAAGAGGGAATCACCTGGAAGTTTGGACCTCAGTACATCACAATAGCTGAAATCGAGGTTGAGGACAATAAAATCAGTGTATATGACAAAGAGAGAGCTGATGGGAGATTCAGAGACAGACTGAAGTTGGATCACAGTGGATCTCTCACCATCACAAACACCAGAACCACAGACTCTGGACTTTATCAACTAATCAACACAAGCACAAATAACCAACTCAATATATTCAACATTACTGTGTATGGTGAGTAAAGAACTGATCAATATTTAAATATAAAAATGTGATTTATGTTCACATTTTAATATTTTTACCTAAAGCTTGATGTCATCATACATTATTTGTTTTTGTTTTTTTTTTGCTTTAAACTCTAAGAAAGGATGCGTTCATTTTTCAAAATGTTTTGTGTAACACATTATGTGTCATTTTGTGTTAATTCTTTGTTATAATGAAACTGTTATAATAATAACACAGAGATGTGTGGATTCTGAGACAACGCATTTAGTGTATTGTCCATAACTGATTGTGTTGTTTTTAACACATCTGTTTAAGAGTTTATATTTTACTACTTTATATTAACTGACAAATAAAATCGTATTAGATTAACTTATCAGATCTCATTTATTATTTATTTAATTTATTCCTTATTATTTTAAAGCTCGTCTGCCCGTTCCTGTCATCAGCAGAGTTTCTTCAAAAAGTTCTTCATCCTCATCATCATCAATCTGTTCATTATTGTGTTCAGTGTTGAATGTGAGAGATGTGAGTCTGTCCTGGTACAAAGGAAACAGTTTATTGTCCAGCATCAGTGTGTCTGATCTCAACAACATCATCAGCATCTCTCTGATGTGTCTGGATGATTCTTACAGCTGTGTGGTCAACAATTCAATCAGTAATCAAACTCAACATCTAAATACTGATCTCTGTCACACGTATTCAGGTACGACTGTGTTAGTGTTTATTTAATTTAAGAAATATAAGATATATATTCATTGTTTCTCATTTCTTTACTCAGATAAGATGTACTGCTGTTTTGGTTTTATTGAAGTTGTGATCCAATTGGTCGTCTCTGTTCTGGTGGGCGTGGCTGCTGTTGGTTTTGTGGTTTATGACATCAGATCCAGAAGAGATGAAGAGAAGAGGATGAGATCAGATAAACCCCACTAAACCTCTTCAGTTCATTTATTATAGTTATCACACATTATTCATTATATCTAAACACAATCTTTATTATTTCTTTAAAATTCTTCATTTGTTCAGCTCGACTGTTTTCTTATTAAATATTATTGTGGATCTAAACTTTATTCAGCTTTATTTTCTTTAACCAGTGTTTACTGGCAAAATCAATTCATTAAAGTGTAAACTACATCTGATACTTGTGAAAAATAAAGAAACGAAAGAATAAATGTTGATTCTGAAGCATCTTTGTATTGATGTCATTGATGATCACTTATGCAAATCCTACATAAATCAATGAGATTATGTTTATGATACAGAGTCACATAGACTTACATCCCATAATACTCATGACATTCACTGTTATATATCTATAACTTGAGATGTTTCATGATCTGTTCTGTATACTCAGTATTCATCTATAGTTTAGTATGAAACAGAAATAAATGTTTGCTTCTGGTGAAGTTCAGATATGTAAAGATGTATAAATATACAATAACACATAAAATGTTAAGACAGTTTTATAAATGTCATTGAATTAAATGTTATGATATATTTCTGTAAAGTTCAGTGGTAGAGTCGTGCATTAGCAGCACATAAGATCATGGGTTCAATCCACATAATGATTTAAAAAATGTATAGCTTATAATGAACTGTAAATCACTTTAGATAAAAAGCATCTGTATAAATGTAAATGTGCAAACAAATGCTTGATGATTTTTATAAAGACTTCTCTTTTAGTTTATTTTCATCAGTATCTCATCTGTCATATCTCACAGATATTTCTGCAGTTTCAGTTTCCGTTTGTTAATGTGTGAACAGATCAGAAATACATGAAGTGTTGATCAGACTAAACTCACTTCTGCATTACTCACTCAACATTATATTCATTTATGAGTTATCAGATATCTGTTTTCTCTTCAGTTATTATTTAGATCTGTCCTGATGGAGAAGATGAATGATGGGATTTTCTTCTGTTTGTGTTTGTGGAGTCTGTCTGGTAAGTTTTCAGTTTAAGAACAGAATAAAACATTTAGGGGTAGTTTACAGGACAGGGCTTTAGTCTCAGATTAAAATTCATGTTTAAGTGATTTAAATAAAAAATATCTTGTCTTGACATATCTTAAAATACACCAGTGCCTTGTTTTGTGTCAAGATGCACATCACCAGTAATATTTTTTGTAAGGTTTGTTTGTACTTTAATGTCATAATATAAGCAGTGTTTGACGTCAGTCAACGTATCGCGAGAGCAAAGAGAGAAATCAGGAGAAGCCTGTTGTCTCATTGTTCTCGCGGTGATTTGACGTCATATGTCAGCGGGACCTCAAACAAGCCTGCATACTTTATAGTAGACAGTTGCTGTTCGCAGTGCATTTTGTGATTTTGTGTTTCAATGCACTGACACGATTTTGCAGATGTTATAATCACAGACTCATTGATCAGTGCAACTGTCACAGGAGTGACGATCTTTTAGGCGGAACCAAAAATTGGGAAGGCTTGGTTCCGCCCGGATGTTTCCGCCCGGACCGGTAAGAGAAAACACCGGACATCCGGTAGCGTCGCGAACGCTGTAAGCAGCCAAATTACACACAGCTGGGAGTTATTAACAGGAGCGCCGGGTGATTGGACGAGAGTAACACCAGGAGAGTATTTAAGAACAACTTAAACCACAGTCTTGGCTGATGTTATCCGCTGTGTGTTGATGTGTATCGTAGCGCCGAGTTGGGCTCGCCGGATCCGCTATTTTGGATCGCTGTATTGCTCTCTCTCTCTCTCGTTTGGATCGTAGATCGATGCTAATGAGGATATCGACGACCTTATAGGTGGAATACTAGACGGATACTGACGTTGGATGAGAGAAACGGAGGAAGAGGAAAACTTACTGTTGTGAGTATACACCTGTGGAAAAGTGGTGTTGGTGGCTGGAAAACGCCCTGTCTATGCATCTGGAGTTATTACAGCGTGAAGTCAACCTAGGACGAAGAAAGACAGAAATTGTGAGTAACCAAATCCCTTGAAGTAGGTGTTTTGTATGTATTTGATCTATACATCGTTTTGAGTGTTTTCAAGAGAGACTGAGTGGCCCTACCCCTGTACCAGCGTGGTGGGTGAGCCGAAGGGTTCTCGTGTGGAAGCAGCTACAGTGACGACAACAAACAAATACTAGGCCGTCTACCATCTCCCTATTCTCGCCCAGAGCGAAGTGGAAGAGGACGGGTGTCTATTGTGTGCACTGAGCGTGGTGGGTGAGTCTTTGGATGTAGAAATTTTCACTTGAAGTGGTGCTGTTGTGAGGAACGACAAATACAAGGATCCCAGCGCAGAGGTATTTAATTCAGATGTATAAGAGAGACACAATGTGAAAGTCAATATGTATAACAGGAGATACTCAGTGAAAGTCAATATGTATATGAGAAGACACTCTATGTTTGTGGAGATGTATGTGAGGAGGAGACAACACAGGCGAGACAGGCTCAATGGAAACCCTTCGGGAAAGGCTCAGAGTGGGAAACACACACGGCCGTAGAACCTCCACTCGCACATCCAAACTCCTCAGAGAAGAAATCCTGGCGGGGTACAGAGAGAGAGAGAGAGGCAGTCAGAGTTTTCAGCAGAGTCTGTGCTGGACAGCGCACAGCGGCAGTCCGAGCCTTACGCAGAATTACGCGCCCGAAAGCGCACTGCTGCTGGACAGCGCAAGAGGTAGACTGGCGCTCGGAGAATCCACAGACAGAGAGAACACTGAGGCTTGACGGTGACACACCACTCGGGAGAGACTGACAGCAGGGCTCGGAGTCTAACGGGGTAAAGGCAGCAGAGAGCACGGTAAATAATCCAGACAAAACTACACACAGACACTCGACACGAACAGGACTAGAACTAGCCAGGCTAGCGGGCATGAACATACTAAGACGAACTTGCAAGGAACAGAGGAAACGAGGGGAATTTAAATCAAACCGGATGGGCAAATAATGAGGATCAGGTGTGGGACGCCGGTGAGAAGAGTCGGAGGTAATGAGGTCACCAGGTGGAAGGCGCGCACGTGTGGAGCTGTCAAAACATAAACACAACACAACACATGGTGAAACAAAGACAAAGCGGCCAATGAGACCGAAATCATGACAGGACTCCCCCCCCACGACCGCCACCGGGCGGTCCATGAGGGGGCTCACCCCGTCGCCGGCGGAGATCCTCTATCAGCCCAGGGTCCAGGATGTCCCGGGCCGGTACCCAACACCTCTCCTCCGGACCATATCCTTCCCAGTCAACGAGGTATTGAAATCCCCTACCCCGGCGACGCATATCCAGTAACGACTTAACCGAATACACAGGGGCACCATCTATAAGTTGAGGGGTGGGAGGGGTGGGGGCAGAGTGAACAGGATTAAGGTGGGAAAAATACACAGGCTTCAGCTTAGACACATGAAAAACTGGATGAACCCGACCGAGTGCTGGGGGCAATCTGAGCCTGACCGTCACGGGATTAATGACCTTGACAATGCTGTATGGCCCAAGGAATCGTGGAGCCAGCTTGCGAGAAGGCTCCCGGAGAGGTAAATCCTTGGACGAAAGCCATACTTTCTGCCCACAGATAAAACGGGGCGCGGTTCTACGGTGACGGTCGGCCGCGGCTTTGGTTCGTCTGGAAACCTGGCGTAATGTAAATCTAGCCTTTCTCCAGGTGCGTTTGCAACGACGGACAAAAGCTAGTGCAGACGGAACCACCGCATCAGGTTCCTGTGATGGGAATAAAGGGGGCTGAAACCCCATGGACGCTTCAAAAGGGGACATGTTAAGGGAAGAAACAGGAAGAGAATTATGGGCGTATTCAACCCAGGGTAACTGTTGGCACCAGGAGCTCGGATATTGCGATGTCAGACAGCGGAGAGCTCTACCTAAATCTTGGTTAGCCCGTTCACATTGCCCGTTGGTCTGAGGATGATACCCTGAAGACAAGCTAGCTGTGGAGCCTATTTGTCTACAAAATTCCTGCCAGAAACGAGAAATAAACTGAGGACCCCTATCTGAAACAACGTCTGTGGGCAGACCATGTAAGCGAAAGACGTGCTCGATCATAACCTGGGCAGTTTCCTTGGCAGTGGGCAATTTGGGCAAAGGGACAAAGTGAGCCGCCTTGGAGAAGCGGTCGACAATGGTCAAAACTACAGTGTTTCCCTTAGAACTAGGCAAATTGGTTACAAAATCGATAGCGATATGTGACCAAGGACGAGAGGGAATGGGTAATGGTTTAAGCAGACCAATAGGGGCTTGATGAGAGGCCTTATTACGGGCACAAACCTGACAGGCTAACACAAACTGTCTGACATCGGGGCCCATAGAGGGCCACCAAAAACGCTGACGTACGGTAGCCAACGTTCTCCGAACCCCCTGATGGCAAACAAACTTGGACTCGTGACCCCACCGGATGACCTCGGAGCGAAGCGCATTCGGAACCCACAATCGACCCGCTGGGCACCCTTCTGGCACTTCCCCCTCCCGGCCGGCCCGTCTCACCCGTTGTTCTATTCCCCAGCGCAGGGCACCCACCACCCGCCCCTCCGGGAGGATGGTTTCGTCCCCAGCGGAACCGGGGCTTTCGAACAAACGAGAGAGAGCATCGGGCTTAGTATTCTTGGAACCGGGCCGGTACGAGAGGGTGAAGTTAAATCTGTCAAAGAAGAGCGCCCAACGAGCCTGACGAGAAGATAACCTCCTGGCTGAACGGATGTATTCGAGGTTCTTATGATCCGTCCAGACCAGGAAGGGCTCCGAGGTCCCCTCTAACCAGTGACGCCACTCACCCAAAGCCAGTCTGACCGCCAGCAGCTCCCGATTGCCTATGTCATAATTTCGCTCTGCTGGGTTTAACCGATGGGAGAAGAAGGCACAGGGATGCACCTTGCCATCCTTAGCAGACCGCTGAGACAAAACGGCGCCTACCCCGACATCCGAAGCATCCACCTCCACAATAAATTGAGCAGCCGGATCTGGAATAGAGAGAACAGGAGCAGAGATAAACCGGGACTTTAAAATATCAAAGGCCTCCTGAGCACTGGAATTCCAGACAAACCTCTCCTTAGTGGAAGTGAGAGCAGTAAGAGGTTGAGCAATCTGACCATAATTTCTGATAAATCGCCGGTAAAAATTGGCGAAACCCAGAAATCTTAATAAATCCTTACGGGAGTCGGGGACTGGCCATTCGGCCACCGCTTTGATCTTGGCAGGGTCGGGACGGATCTCACCGGGGGCAACAACAAAACCCAGGAACGAAACTGACTTACGATGGAATTCGCACTTCTCCGCCTTGACATACAGCTTATTTTCTAACAGCCGGCGTAAGACTCAGCGAACATGCTGAGTGTGTTCCTGCATAGAGGGAGAAAAGATGAGAATATCATCTATGTACACAAAGACAAACTTGTTAACCATGTCTCTCAGCACATCATTAACCAGAGTTTGGAAGACAGAGGGGGCGTTACAAAGGCCGAACGGCAGAACGCAGTACTCGAAGTGTCCGGTAGGGGTGTTAAAGGCTGTCTTCCATTCATCTCCCTCTCTTATTCGCACCAGATGATAGGCGTTGCGTAAATCTAGCTTAGTAAAGAACTGCGCCCCCTGCAGGAGCTCAAACGCAGTAGACATTAAGGGAAGGGGGTACCTATTCTTAACAGTAATGTCATTTAAGCCCCTATAATCAATACAAGGGCGCAGGGAGCCGTCTTTCTTGCCAACAAAGAAAAACCCCGCCCCTGCGGGCGAGGTGGAGGGACGGATGAGACCGGCACGCAGGGCATCATTAATATACTGGTCCATAGCCTCTCTCTCAGGACCCGATAACGAATAAAGTCTACCCTTAGGCGGAGAAGTGCCGGGGAGGAGATCAATAGCGCAATCATATGGCCGGTGAGGAGGCAGGGAGGTGGCCCGGGCTTTACTAAACACCTGAGCGATATCTGCATACTCCGCCGGGACCCCGGTCAAATCGACCGCCGGAACCTGAGGAAGAGAAAGAACAGAACCAGAAACAGCAGAACCAAGACATGACACATGACAAGACTGAGACCAAGACAAGATAATACTATGCTGCCAATCAACGTGAGGGTTGTGTTGCGCTAACCATCCATGCCCTAAAATAATAGGAGATAGAGACGCATGAAGGACGTGCAACACAATCTCCTCACGATGATTACCAGACACAGAGAGACTCACAGGAGAAGTGCAATGTGTAATCCGTGCCATCTGCTGCCCCTTGAGGGACCAGACATCCAAAGGGGACTGGAGAGGAACAACCGGGACACCCCAGGCGCGCACCAGCGCTTCATCAATGAAGTTGCCCTCCGCGCCAGAGTCGAGAAGGGCAGTGGATGGATGGTCACGTCCGGCGAAGGACAACATGACGGGGAGCTGGGTACTAGAAGCAGGGGAGAGCTTTGAAGAAGTGGCGCCCACCAGGACTCCCGTATTCACAGATGGGCAGCGACCTTTTAACGGGCAGGTCTTAGCAAAATGTCCGGATCTCCCGCAATATAAACACAGCGCCTTCTGCAAGCGTCTCTCTCTCTCTCTCTGTGACAGGCGCATGCGCCCCAGCTGCATGGGCTCAGACACGGCAGAGGGTGAAGATGATGAAGAGGGGGAAGTGGTGGTCTTGTCCGAAAACGCTCGCTGGCGAATGGAGCGTCGCTGCTCGCGAAGCAATCTCCGGGCTTCGATCCGAAGAGCGAGGTCAATAATGGCATCCAATGAGGGAGGAAGATCCTGGACAGCGATCTCGTCCTGGAGATCACCAGACAACCCCTCGACAAACTGCGCTCGGAGAGCCGCTTCATTCCAGTGGCAGGCAGCCGCTAGGGTCTTAAACTCGATGGCGTACTCGGTGACTGTGTGTCCTCCCTGAACCAGATGTGCCAACCGAGCCGCAGCGGCGTCCCCGCGCACTGAACGGTCGAAAAGGCTCTCCATCTCCTCGCGAAACTCCTGAAACGACCGACAGCAAGGATCGCGGGCGTCCCACACGGCCGTAGCCCACTCGCGCGCCTTGCCAATCAGAAGGGTGATCACAAACGCAACCCGGGTGATCTCCAAGAAATAGCGGCGAGGTTGGAGGGCAAAAATCAAAGAGCATTGAGTCAAGAAAGCCCGACAGGAGGTAGGATTACCGTCGTATGGAGGTGGGGCAGTAACATGAGGCTCCGTCTGCGATGGCAGGCTGAGTTGGGTGGCATCGGCACTGAGCTGGTCCAAACGTGAGGAAAGGTCCGACATACGGGCAGATAAGTCCTCAACCTCCGCGGGATCCATTCTGGCAAGTTCGTCCTGTGAGGAACGACAAATACAAGGATCCCAGCGCAGAGGTATTTATTTCAGATGTATAAGAGAGACACAATGTGAAAGTCAATATGTATAACAGGAGATACTCAGTGAAAGTCAATATGTATATGAGAAGACACTCTATGTTTGTGGAGATGTATGTGAGGAGGAGACAACACAGGCGAGACAGGCTCAATGGAAACCCTTCGGGAAAGGCTCAGAGTGGGAAACACACACGGCCGTAGAACCTCCACTCGCACATCCAAACTCCTCAGAGAAGAAATCCTGGCGGGGTACAGAGAGAGAGAGAGAGGCAGTCAGAGTTTTCAGCAGAGTCTGTGCTGGACAGCGCACAGCGGCAGTCCGAGCCTTACGCAGAATTACGCGCCCGAAAGCGCACTGCTGCTGGACAGCGCAAGAGGTAGACTGGCGCTCGGAGAATCCACAGACAGAGAGAACACTGAGGCTTGACGGTGACACACCACTCGGGAGAGACTGACAGCAGGGCTCGGAGTCTAACGGGGTAAAGGCAGCAGAGAGCACGGTAAATAATCCAGACAAAACTACACACAGACACTCGACACGAACAGGACTAGAACTAGCCAGGCTAGCGGGCATGAACATACTAAGACGAACTTGCAAGGAACAGAGGAAACGAGGGGAATTTAAATCAAACCGGATGGGCAAATAATGAGGATCAGGTGTGGGACGCCGGTGAGAAGAGTCGGAGGTAATGAGGTCACCAGGTGGAAGGCGCGCACGTGTGGAGCTGTCAAAACATAAACACAACACAACACATGGTGAAACAAAGACAAAGCAGCCAATGAGACCGAAATCATGACAGCTGTGTAATGCTGTGTATTGCAGTGAGAGTGCTGTGTCTTGTCTGACGTAACCCCGCCTTCAGTCACTCGTCCCGGGACGACGAAGAGGAAAAACGGCGCTAGAGAATACCTGTACGATTATGCTGTAGTGTGTTTTCAGTCTAACAGTATCACAGAGTGGCGGCGAAGCACTGTGCGATTGGCGGTGTGTGTGAGTATCACATCTACTATTGTTACCTTACTTGTGTCTTTTTCATCATCACAGAGTAAAGGCGAAAGAGATCCGCCGGCCCGAGGTCTCGACGAAAGGGCGCCCCGGTCCAGTTTTCGATCAACTGGTCTCGAGGAAAGGGCAGCGCTCGACCCGGTGTGCCGGCGTGACGTTCTCGCCCCTCTGTCAACCAACGAGTTCGCCGAGAGGGTCTTGGTCCCCGGCGTTCCATTACAAACCACTGTTCAATCGACGCATTGCATAGCCAGCCAGCGTAAGCCCGCCACCCCGTAAGCTACCGTATAACCTGTTTTGTCTGCTGATTAACAGGGAAGTGAGTGAGTCATGAGAGCCAGCGTGAACACTGAGATATTGAGCTGTGGAGAGAGCCATACCTACCCAGAAGCTGAAATCAGCGCAGAGGTGAGAGAAAGCCTTGAAATCGATTCACTGTATCCCTGTATCCCAGCAGTCGTCTGTGGAGAGAAAGAGAGCCAGCGTGAACACTGGGATATTGAGCTGTGGAGAGAGCCATACCTACCCAGAAGCTGAACCAGCGCAGAGGTGAGAGAAAGCCTTGAAATCGATTCACTGGATCCCTGTATCCCAGCAGTCGTCTGTGGAGAGAAAGAGAGCCAGCGTGAACACTGAGATATTGAGCTGTGGAGAGAGAGCCATACCTACCCAGAAGCTGTAACCAGCACAGAGGTGAGAGAAAGTCTTGAAATCGATTCACTGTGCCCCTGTATCCCAGCAGCCGTCTGTAGAGAGAAAGAGAGTCAGAGTGAGTGCCGAGATACTGAGCTGTGAAGAGAGCCATACCTACCCGGGAGTTGTAACCAGCGCGGAGGTGAGAGAAACCCTCGAAACCGATTCACTGTGTCCTCGTGTCCCAGCTGGAGTCTGTGGAGAGAGAGAGAATAGGGAAGGAGAGTGAGTCAACGAGCAAGGGGCTGTGGGAAATAGGCGGCGAACCGCCGTGCGCTAAATAAAGGTACACTGACAGGAAAAGTCCATACCAACACTCCTTGTGATTTATTCTGCCTCCAGGAAGGAAGAGGAGTGCGCCACGGGCAGGGGGAACCAGAGGCGGGAGCCAGTTCCCCGACGCAAACCCCCCCCTTCCCTCTGGCATTCATTCGGCCGTGGCCCCCTGGAGGGCAGATCCTGATTTTAGTTTTTAATTCCCCTTTCCCCAAGCCCCCGTATATTTTAACTATTTAAACAAATAAAGAATATTTTTATACTTACCTGTACTCGTTGTTGTCTGGTCATTGGGTTGGTTTTGGGGACCTCCTCGAGGTGGAAGTTTAGAAGGGGCGTGGCTTAAACACTAGCAGCCAGCCCCTGGCTTGTGACACAACTACTGAACTATACAGTAGATTTGATTGAGACACAACCTAAATATTTTGTTTCTGGGTTGCATCCACAGTTACTGACAGCTACAATGACTAAACGACTACTAGATCAACAGATCTACATCCACTATCATTTACTAATGAATTTACATCAATTAATTTTATGCTATGAAAGAAACACCGGTAATTCTTTGTATCCACTGGAAGAGCAGAAGTGAAATAATGGAAGCATCTGTCAGTGAACCGGGTCCTGGGTTGCCAGATCATACAAAGACTTCCTAGCATTCCACCTTCCATTACAAAAATGTCCTTATTACTGACTGTGTTTTCATCTATTGTTTATCATTTGTAGAATATAATTTGGATAGATAAAAATATTTCAATACAATCATTAAAGCTTAAAAAAAATCTATGTAATATATCAAATCTTAAAAACATCGAAAGTGAAAAGACTTAAAACCCTTGGCAACACTGCACTTTCATTATTCTGCTCTTAAAGTGTCGTTTGGTTTAAAGAAGATCATTGACGTCACCTGCTGGACTACATATCAAGCGTGCAATTTAAGCATCATTTAATTTAATAACAAATAGCAAAAAAAAGACATCTTAATAATGAGATAATTATTTAAATACACTAAAGACTTACATTTAACTTTTAATCGTCCTATTTTTCCATTGAAAGTGTCGTGAGGTCTCAGATCTGCTGTAAGATGTTTAGTGTGTCCAGCAGAGGGCTGTGATGAAGATGTGAATAAAGACACTGAACTGAGACCTGTGAGGATTAAAACTATAATCATTCAGTCAGTCAGGGTCTGTTCATTCCTCTCTTATCTGATAAAGATTGATTTATTATGAACTTTATGAGTGTCAGATTAATATAAGGTTATGAATTATTATGGACTGTTATTTACTGAAGAAAATATCTGATGTGATTTTGTTCTGCTTTTGTTTGTGGAGTCTGCTGGGTAAGTTACGACTGCTTTTATAACTTCACTTCAGTTTTAGTCAAACTTTATATAAGTGATTTATTAGACATGTGGTTAATAATAATAATGATGTCTAACTGTAACTGTACTGACAGAATTAAAGGAGATTTTTAGTCTCATCTCATTTCAGCACTCGCAGAAGACACAGAGAGAAAATAATTGTGTTTGTAATTCAAGTTCTTGTTTATTTCTTCAGGTGTGTTTGGTGAGTTTGTGTCAGTGATGGAGGGAGATCCTGTCACTTTATCTGTCAGTCTCACTGAAACACAGATTAAAGAGGGAATCTCCTGGAAGTTTGGACCTGAAATCACCATAGCTGAAATTGAGGTTGGTGGCAAATATATCAATTTATATGAAGAGAGAGCTGATGGGAGATTCAGAGACAGACTGAAGCTGGATCACAGTGGATCTCTCACCATCACAAACATCAGAATCACAGACTCTGGACTTTATCAACTAATCAACACCAACAAGAAGACCCAACTCAACATATTCAATCTTACTGTCTATGGTGAGTAAAGAACTGATCAATATTTATATATAAAAATGTGATTTGTGTTCCACTTTCAGTATTTTAAGTCTTCTACATAAAGCTTAATGTCATTGTACATTATTGGTTGTTTTTTACTTACTGTAAACTCTAAGGGGCCAGTCACACCAATAGCGTTTATGGCAGTTGCAGGCACCTTTTTTGAATGATATTCTATGGGCAGGGCGCGTTTGCGCGCTGTTTATGCGCGCCGAGCGCCTTGCGGTTTTTTGCCGCCTGCCGCGCACGCATTTTTGAAGGAGCGCTGAGAGCGGAGAAGCGCCCGACGTCATTCGTGTCTTTCCATTGTCCAATCGAATGAGGGGAGAGGCGGGCCTTACGTTGTGGTGAGGGAAGTTTACAGTTGCTTTGAAGAACCGGACTCCACTCGCTCACTGTCTCCTGTGTGTTTGTGCACCTCTCACCCTCAAACAAGGTCAGAGCAAGCGTCCTCTTTTTAAAGTTTCTGCTGATATGACAGTTAACAGCAAAAGAGCGCTCACGCTTTAATATTTGATTGACAAGACAGCTGACTCGGTGGTTGCTTAGCAATATGAAAAGCCGCGTCACACTGCTCTTTTTTTAAAAAAGGCAGTGCGTCGCACCTTGCGTTTGCAAGCGTTTAAAGCGCTTTTGGTGTGACTGAAGCCTAAGAAAGTATGTGTTCATTTTTCAAATTTTTTTGTGTAACACATTATGTGTAATTTTGTGTTAATTCTTTGTTATAATAACACTGTTATAACAATAACACATAGATGTGTGTATTCTGGGACAACGCATTTAATGTATTGTCCATAACTGATTGTGTTGTTTTTAACACATCTGTTTAAGAGTTTATATTTTACTACTTTATATGAACTGACAAATAAAATCGTATTAGATGAACTTATCAGATCTCATTTATTATTTATTTAATTTATTCTTTATTATTTTAAAGCTCGCCTGCCTGTTCCTGTCATCAGCAGAGTTTCATCACAAAGTTCATCATCATCATCATCAATCTGTTCATTATTGTGTTCAGTGTTGAATGTGAGAGATGTGAGTCTGTCCTGGTACAAAGGAAACAGTTTATTGTCCATCATCAGTGTGTCTGATCTCAACATCAGCAGCATCTCTCTTCATCTGAAGTGTCTGGATGATTCTTACAGCTGTGTGGTCAACAATTCAATCAGTAATCAAACTCAACATCTAAATACTGATCTCTGTCACACGTATTCAGGTACGACTGTGTTAGTGTTTATTTAATTTAAGAAATATAAGATATATATTCATTGTTACTCATTTCTTTACTCAGAAGAGATCTGCTGCTGTTTTAGTTTTACTGAAGTTGTGATCGGATTGGTCTTCTCTGTTCTGGTGGGCGTGGCTGCTGTTGGTTTAGTGGTTTATGACATCAGATCCAGAAGAGATGAAGAGAAGAGGATGAGATCAGATAAACCCCACTAAACCTCTTCAGTTCATTTATTATAGTTATCACACATTATTCATTATATCTCTACACAATCTTTATTATTTCTTTAAAATTCTTCATTTGTTCAGCTCGACTGTTTTCTTATTAAATATTAATTATTGTGTGTTCAAACTTTATTCAGCTTTGAGTTTCTTCATCAGTGTTTATTGGCGAAATCTCATTTTATTGATCAATTCATTAAACTACAAGTGTAAACTACATCTGATACATGTGAAAAATAAAAAGACTTGAGAATAATTTTGATTCTGAAGCATCTTTGTATTGATGTCATGATGATCACTTATGCAAATCCTATAAATCAATGAGATTATGTTTATGATACAGAGTCACATAGACTCACATCCCATAATACTCATGACATTCACTGTTAGATATCTATAACTTGAGATGTGAGTGTTGTGTCATCCACTATAGTTCAGTATAAAACAGAAATAAATCTTTGCTTCTGGTGAAGTTCAGATATATAATGATGTATATGTAAGCAATAAGGTACGAGAGGCTGTGCTGTATCGTGAATAAGTAACGGCTGAAGGGCGTTGTTAGGCACGATGCGAAGCCGTTACTTATTCATGATACAACACTTGCCTTAAGTACCTTATTGCTTTTATAAAACGGTTACCACACAATATCAAAGTAAAAAATATATATATTAGTGCAACTTTCATGAAGTTAAATCAATAAAAAACATTCCTTCCGTCCCTGACCATAAACATAAATGTGTTCCAATGTGTAATATGCATGAAAGCTCAAATAAAAACAACAAACTGATACGTGTGGTTGCTAAGGGTGCAGTGATAAACAGAACCGTTGGGTGAAGTGGTCATAGCAGTGTTTTATCGTGAATAAAGCACACCTATTGACCAATCAGAATCAAGGATTGGAACCGTTTTATAAATACACAATAACACACATAAAATGTTTAGACAGATTTAAAAATGTCTGTATGTCATTGAATTTGATGAAGTGTCTGTGTTTCTGTATAGCTTAGTGTCACAGCATTTTTATTAGCAGCATAAAGCGTTGCTCACTTTAGATAAAAGCGTCTGCCAAATGCATAAATGTAAATGTGATGACTCAAAGAGTCATCTTTTATATTTTAGTTCAGTTTCAGTTCAGTGTTTCATCTGTCGTATCTCACAGATCTTTCTGTTGGCTTCAGTGTGTAAGAAAATGTAAGCGACAGAAATACATCAGACAATAACAGGAATTAAGCAATTTTTAATCGCATATTTGACATTCAAAGCTGTTCAGGCTTCATAAAGAAAACGTACATGTTTTGGGCCTGTTTGAGGAAACCGGAGTACCTGGAGTAAACCCATGCTTACACGACGATCATGCAAACTCCACACAAGAAGGCCACCTGACCTAACAGGGGCTCAAACCAGAGACCTTCTTGCTGTGAGGTAACAGTGATAGAATTGTGATTGAATAAGGGTGTTATACGGTCTTCCAAACAGCAGGGGGCGCTGTCTCGAAAAACAAGGAGTCTGAGAATGAGGGTCTCTGTTTGGGGGTCTGTAGCTGCAGGCTCCAAGTCTGCAGCTTCATAATATTGGGTTGAGGCCTCAGCCTCCTGAAGTTGTTGATGAACTTCATGTGTGATGTCACTTCTTTCATATATACATTATGTTATGTGTAAACAGTATTCACAGTAGACAAAACTTTGCATTTTTTAAATGTTTATAGTAATTCATGTTAAATTTGTTTATGCTACAGTTCAAATTTGATGAATTTAGTGGTTGTGTTCATCAAATTTATTTTTAAAAGATAATAAATCTCTTTATTTCCAAACATATGCTCATCTTTTAGATTTTAAACAGTATATGTATTGATTTTTAAACAGATCTGATCAGTGATCAGTTCATATGCGTCTCCTAATGACAGATTACACTGCAGCGCCATCTAGTGTTTAAACATGAAAACACACTCATAACTATTACACATTTATACAACAGTTATCAAATAATCAATAAAATTTGGTAATATTTTTTCATATATACATGTTATTCTTACAAAGTGAGTAGAAATGATTTCTTAAAGAAAGTGTATGCGTGTGTTGTATGTGAGGCTTCAGTAATAAACTGTTTTTGTGACATTGATAATTCAGTACTTAAGATTGTGTGTGTATAAATTCACTCGATGATTTCAAGTTACCTGACTGACTGACAGATGACATAATGATATCAAATAAGCAGAGATTATCACTAGATGTGTTCAACTTCATGTCGAATGACGTCAACGTACCGCGAGAGCGAAGCGAGAAATCATAAGAGGAGCCTGATGTCGCATTGTTCTCGCGGTATTTTTACGTCATCCGTTTTCGGGACATCAACAAGCCCAGTGGCGGATTTAGCAAATTGGGGGCCCAAAGCGAAGGTAAGTATGGGCCCCCCATCCGATCTATAAAAGTATTTTTTTTACTCCAAAATGAAGATGGAAAGCAGAGGACACACAAAGTGCAGCACAAACCAATAGAGAATAAGTCAATGGGGCAAAAACAGCCACGGACAGTAAATGAGGGAGAAATAATTTAAATCTGATGCTGCACAAAAACTAGCTCTCGCCCGCCATCTCCATAGACCACCCCTCAAAGTAATCAGGGCAGAAGCGGTCGAAAGTGGACAAAAGAGAGGGATTTAGAGAGGTGATGTGCACCTGAGCTGTGATAGAAAGATGGGGGAGCGGACAGCAACAGGAAGAGTGACTGAATTCGCCGCAGACGTAATCGCATGCGCATTATATTAATATAATTGTATTTAAATTTCACAGTCGTGCCAGTGAGACGTTTAATAAAAAATTGTCGCATAGGCAGGGAAAATACTCGCAAAATGTGACTATTTATTCGCAGTCTGGAGCCCTGTAGGGTTAAATTAGTTTTTTTCTTTAGTAACGTTATTTACTTCACCACAAAATCATTTTTATCAATGTTGACTCACCAAAGCCCCATTTTCGCGTTTATATTTTTCTTGATACGTCTCTGTTCATGTACTTTCCCAGTCCCTGTGTCACTTTGTGTTTATCTTTCGCGCCGCAGCGCGCACCGTTACGTACTAGTCCATTTCATTGTGAAAGAAGGGGGTGTATGTGTTTAGTGACAGAACATGAACTGGACATTTTAACTACTATTTCAAAGTTTCAACGTATTTCTTAAGAATATTAATACAATTTACAATGCTTTTGAAATATTCGTGATGATAAGGGTTTTATTTATTTATGTAGCGATTCAGCGGGAGGAGGGGAATAAAGTTTTTTGAAACACTATAAACCTCCGACTGTAATACTACGGGGATTCCCAAGGGAATCTTAGATTTTAGCTCAAAAGGGAATATTATGTATAACTAACTGTAATTAATTATACAAGTTTATCAGGTTTTACCTGGCGTAGCAGAATTAATAATAACAATTAATTAATATGTTCGTCCACCGAAGACATATATCCATAATCGTATATTAACGTCTAAGAAATGTTAATTTCATGGCCTTTAAAATTAACCTTCTTACTGATATACAGTGCTACTCGCAGCGTGTAGCTGGATCAAAAGGCAGAAATAGTGACTTTAATTTCGTGAGCATTGAACACAGAAACAATTCAATTGTGAAAATGCAAAACCGGTTTATTAACTACAAAACGAAGTACACACAATGACTAACTAAACATACACATATACAATAACATAAAACATAGATGAGAAAGAAAAGACTGAAAAGCTAGAGAGAGAGTAAAAGATTGGCAAAAACACTATTGCTTAACATCTGCACAAACCATCGGAAAATCTCTAAGGATCGCCTTAATTTTCATAAGGGGTAAAGCTTAAACATCAGCGAGTAGAACAAGGTTAATACTTGCATTTGGCTCTTTGTGATGTAATACGAAGTTTCTTGTGCGCGCGGGTGCGAGCAGAGAGAGAGAGAGAGATAATCCAGGTGTGCTCGTAAGTCCGTTTGGTTGTTCCGTATGGCGGAGTGTTCCGCGTAAATTGTCCGAACTCGAAGTGCAAAGTGCAAGCCAGGAAATTACTGTCCCGAAGAGTAGGACAGGGCTCAGAGAAAAGATGATGAATCCGAGGGACTCTGGGTGAGTCTCAGCGAGTTTCCAAACTGCGCTGGCGAATTGAGCGATTGAGCGCTGAGCGCTGAGCAACTGAGCAACTGAGCAACTGAGCAACTGAGCAACGATGGCTTGGACGATAGGCCGTTTTGACCTTTCACGCGCCCAGCCCATTTTAGGTGAAATGACCAATGTGCGAAGTGTTCGATCGCGCGGGAAACAAGCCTTTGTTCTTTCAGACATCACATTTGCGTAAATGCCAAATGATAAAAGTTTGTTTCCATAACTCTTCAAATCGATATTAAATGACATTGATGCGGCTTATGGTAATATGATACATAGAAATGATTAGGAAATAAAGAGTGGATTAATTTGATACTAGACAAGACATGGGTTTAAGATCACGTTGAATAATAATTTCATACCTAAGATATGAACCATGCTACAGTGAACAAAATCTAACTAAAGTGTTAACACACAGTTACATCACACATACACGATCATGCAGTAAAGGGATATAAAATATATATACATTTAAACAGCTCATTGTGATCTTTAAATGTGGTTTCATCACAGACATATAGTCTGTGCCCCCTGCTGTGTCTCTGGCGGTCGTCATTCGATCGGCTCTGATGGAGCTCCTTTGAACCTCCTTTTACGACGGCATTTGTTTTAATTGTCGCCCACTTTACAGCCTTGATAGGTGATAGAGGAGACAGGGTTATCTAATTATCACAATTTTAGGGCTGTTGAAATC
This sequence comes from Paramisgurnus dabryanus, assembly GCF_030506205.2. NCBI lineage: Eukaryota > Metazoa > Chordata > Actinopteri > Cypriniformes > Cobitidae > Paramisgurnus > Paramisgurnus dabryanus. Next base: position 2,607,402 of record NC_133360.1, on the reverse strand, counting down.
CAGATGCCAAATGGCCCCAATCTGACTTCGAGCCATTTGCTACATATCCCCCCCTTCATGGCCACCAGGGTCTTGAGAGACTTTGGTGGGCGATGGTTCAATAGGCGATGGTTGGACAGGTCATTTGGTCTGGATGGCAGGTGTATCTTAATTTTCTGCAGCGCTTCTGCGTGCCTGCAGAGGGGTGATTTCGATGAGGTTGGGCTCTTGCTCGGCTTGTGTGTCTTGCTTCCCACGGTTCCGCTTGAAGGCTCGAGGGAGGGCGGCTGTGCACTTGTTCACTGTTTCCTGCATCCCGCTGACTCTTCGGTACAGGATGAAAGCGAGGCCAAGAGTAAGGGCATATCCTACTCCTGTGGAGAGGCACAGTACCGTGTCAGCGGCGGTCCAGGCTCGGACAACAGGGAGGCTGTGCATAGCTGGCATCCGAGCAAGTGTCTGGAGGGCAGTGTCGATGGGCGTGACATCAATTAGTTGGGTCCCCCCTTCTGCAATCCTCATCTCCAGTTCAGGGTCTAAAGTGAAGTTGTGGTCCCTGAAGAAAGTTGAAATTTCCAGTTCGGTGTGGTACTCCTCACTGGGAAGGTGATAGAGTGCGAGTTCATCGATGTGAAGAATCGCATCCTTTGGAACTTGAATCCACATCGTCTGGTTTGGTAGACTGATGCGGGTGGCTGTGTCGTGTTGGTCGTAGGTCAAAATGGCTGTGCTGGCTGGGGTGTTGACCAGCCATAGGTCACCTACGATTTCTGCTTGGGTGTTAGTGACCTCGGCTCGTGGTTTAGCTGAGGCAGGACAACGAGAGTCAATCTTCATGGGCCGCAGCCCACAGATGCCGTCAGTGTTGTCCCGAAGGAAAGGTTTGCTGGGGCAGAGATAATGAATGTCTTTAGTGAGGCTGCACATGCGCAGGTTTGGTGCAAGGTACAGCTGTTCATTGCTGTCATGGTAAGCCACAACGTCGGGGGTGCGTATTCTGATGTGGGTGTTTCCCTGCCAGAAGCCAACATTGACAATGTCTTTGAGTCTGTAGATGTTGTGTGACTCAATGATTGGCAGGTTTATCAGAAAAGCAAGTTCGCCTTGTTCAGGGGCTATGCTTAAGGGAATTGCGCTACCTAGGGAGTAGGCCAGATGCGCCTGCAGAGTGTTTGTTGGCCCTGCAGTGGCAGAGGATAAAATGGTCTGTACCAGGCTTAGGGGTACCAGGTAGGGTGGAATTCTACCCATGGCTAGACTGTCCACAGAGGAGCTCACCTCGCGCAGCATGTCTGACATCAGAGCTGTGACCAGTTGAGAATAGGCATGATCCACCTGCAGTACTGAGAAAATCTGTTTCAAAGAGTTCACTGTTTGTTTCAGTGCGACACTGTGTGTGTTGAGAATTACGACAGTATCTTTTAAGGATTTTCCCATGGTTTGCAGTGATTTGCTCTGAGCTGTCAGTTGTTCTCTCAGTTGAGGTATTTCCTCCTGGATCTCATTCACATGTCGTCTCACCGTGGCTATGCTGACTGCATTGACACTGGTGACTCCAATGTTGAACAAAGTTCCGACTGCTGCGGCGGCTCCGAGTAGGGCCCCCAGGAACCGCTTGGGGCGCTTAGTTTGTCCGCTGAGATCTGCTTGTGTGACAGTCATCTTCTGAAGTTGGTACAGCATGTGTTTGATGTCGGCCTCTGCGTGAAACATAGCGTTCTGCGCCCATCGTTCTCCTGCCCAACTGGTTTCTGGTGCTGATGCTGTGTAGTGTGCTCTGTAGACATCACGGGGGTTGAGTCGGACATAGACTTTTTGGCTATGTGTTCTGCAGTTCGTGATCAGGAGTCCAGGTTGCTCTTTTAGGACGATGCCTGAGGCTGGACCCGGCGACACGATTTCAGGTTGCGACCACCCCCCTTGTAGGCTGATGTACAGGACAGTGATCCACAGCAGCATCCTGGTGACAGAGAGAGAGAGAGAGAGAAAGGACAATAGGTGAGCGCTACAGGTCCTTGTTTGGTCCGGACAGCTCTCTTTCTTTTCATTAGCGGCTGTTCCCTAGGTGGCAGAGTTCTAGTGAGGAGGCAGTGTGGAGGGAGTTTGGCCTGGTTAGTGCTAGTCCCCCCTCTACTGTCATGCCAAAATGTTGAGTGTCTCTTGACTTGGTTCCGGTGGACCCATCTGAAAATTGGTTCCTTCTGACTCCTGCCCATCTTGATCCGGTATGCAACGGGAGAGAGTTTGTCCACAATCTCATGAGGTCCTGTCCAGTGTGGCAGAAATTTCTTTGACAGCTGCTGGTGAGCTGTCTGAATTGGCGGGGCGAAACTGTAGTACCAGATCTTGGTCGTTTGAAAAGCGAAGGTCGTTCCCAGATGAAGTTCATCCAGATACTGGTGAGTGGTGTATGCTGTGGTCTGGGTGGTGTCATTGGGTGCTGGAAAGCATTCTACCAACTTTGTGAATTGGCAGATGACCGTGAGAAAGTGTTCGTTGCCCCTCGTTGACCTGGGTAATGGTCCAACCCAGTCTATTTGGAGGTCTGACAATGGGAAGTTGACACCTCTTTTTTGCAGTGGTGCCCATTGGTTTGGGTTAGCCGGATGGAACTGGCAGCAAACCAGACATCCCTTGATGTATTGTGCTACATCCTGCTGCATTTCAGGCCAGTATGCCACCTGTTTCAGTGTTTCATACGTGGCTTTTGTGCGATGGTGTCCAGCACATGCTGTGTCATGCGCATGCATCAGTAGGACCCCCCTATGGGCCTGAGGAACCACAAGCGCAGGTGTAGTGCGTTCATCAGGGACATACCAGAGGATGTTGTGTTGTATGCGCAGCAGGTGCCTGACATCGTTGAGACGTTTGCGGGTTGGAGCAGCAGACATGTCAGAGTTTGTGATAGGGTAGGTGGAGGGGTCTGAGAGGTGGTTTAACATAGCTTGGGTAGCGATGTTAAAGGCTTGTAGTTTCTGATGATCTGCATCATCCTGCATGGCATCTGCATCTTTTACATTTTGTTGAATTTGTGCGTCAAGTCCTGGGTATGGCTCTGAGTCTTTGTCTGGATGCAGAGTGCAGAGCGGTGAACTTTTGGAGTTTAGGTCTGAGACGAAGTTCCCGCGGCTGGCTGGGGGGTCGTCCATGACCTGTGTGACCTGGCAGTTTACCTCAGATGATCTGGCTGATTGAAAGGGTAAAGGTTCTCGCACTTGAGCCCAAATTTTTAACTGTTTAAAGTCCATTAAGGGTTCAAAGCGGTCTAGCAGGTCTTTGCCAATGAGGAGAGGGTATGAGTCCATTGGTGAGATGTACACAGGGTGTATGATGCTCATAGGACCGATTGTAAGGTGGATGGGAATCACCTGTTGCAGTTGAACTTCAGTCTGGCTGTAAGACTGCACATTCAGCATACACCTTTGGGGTTTAAGGGTCAAATTTTGGGCCTTAGCTCTGTTCTGGAGTCTGGTGAAAAGCTGGGATGACATCAGCGTTAGGTCAGCTCCGGTGTCGACGAGGGCTTCTAGTTCGACCTCATTTTCCAAGGTGATGGATAGATATAGCTTTTTTGCTTCTCCTCTTTCTATCAGGTTTCCCAGGAGGCTTGGTACTGGGGCTGTTGTATTAACGGGAAGGCAGTTAAAACTGGTTTCCTGTGACTCTGTAGGGAAGGAGACAGTTAACACAGCACTCTCTGGTACTTGCAGGCTTTGGTTGGTTGGTGTCTGAGATATTGTTTGTACGCCAAAGTCTTTGGTTTGTGAAATGAATAAGGAGTCGGGTTTGTCTTCGTGGTCCTGCTTGTGGGGCCTCTTTTGGATTAACTCCTTCAATATTCTCAGAATCTCTGCTGATTCAGACGTGTCTGTGTCACTCTGTTTCTGGGGTAGTTCAGACTTAGCCTTGCTCTGTGTGTATCGAGACTGATCTCTCTGTTGATTGTTCGGACTGTTACCCGTATTTGATCTGCCAGGTGCAGAACGGTTACCTCTAGGTCGTCGGCCAGGTTCCCACGAGCCGCCACCCTTCTGGTTGTCTGATGAGTTTGGCCGGCTCCATGACCTCTCGGCGCGTCCCATTTGGTGCTTGGGACGAGCCCCTTCATGGCCGTACCATTCCTGGCTGGCTGTAAAGTCTCTTGACCCTCTGTTGAAAGGTCTTTCACTGTGGCGCTGTCGTGCGCCCTCCAGTGGTAGTTCAGGGTACAGTTCAGAAACAGGGAGAATGACAGGGTTTTTAACAGTCTTTTCAGAGGCCGCTCTTTGTTTACCATAAGCTTTATGGGCCAAGTCCCGCAGCTGCCTGGTTGTCATCGTGCGAGGGCAGGCCATAACCCCTAAGTGTTGGCTTACTGTGAAATGAAGATTTCGCAGGAAAAGGGTCCTGAAGTTAAAGTCCTCCTCCATTCCTGGCTCATTCCGTGAGCCAAAGTAAGCTCGCCTGAGTCTGTTGTAGTAGGCCTGTGGAGTTTCGTTTCTGCTCTGTTTGAGGTCCATTGCTGTAACTAGTCCATGTTCTGACTCTGGATCCGAAAACTCTTCTATTAAAGCCTTTTGCAGCTGCTTGTAATCCATCTTGACGTTTTCTGGCTGCCGGTCAAGGAAACTCCTCACCTCACGACTGGAAGTAACCCGTAGCAGATACAGTTTGTCTCTTGTGGTTACATTTGGCAGTGTTTGCACATAAAAGTCAATGTCCTGCAGGTAAGAGTGGATATCATGGCCACCTGCAGGCTCTGGGGTAAATGTTGGGATATTTCTAGCCAGCTTGTCGAGGTATTTGGGTGCCACGCCGGGCATGTCTGCAGGTGACCTCGGGAAATTTGTTTGTTCCCACCCCTGTGTGGTAGTGAGAGGTTCTGGGATGCTGGCTGATGTCTTTAACAGTGGGCTCCCGCCCCCCTTTTCAACAGAAAAGCTTTGTTGGGAGGGTGCAGGCTCACTGGTTGAATGAAAGGGAAAGGTTGCTATTTCCCTTACTTGTTCAGCTTGCAGTTTATACGCATAAATGAGTTCTCTTTGGGCAGAGTCAAGGTCGTCCCTAGCCTGGTCTCGTTGCTGAGCCAAAGCTCGACCTTCATCTCGAGCCGCTCGCAGGTGATTCTCACAGGCCTTCAGCTTGGCATCACGTTCCTTCAGTTCTACCTTTGCTCTGACCAGAAGATGTTCAGCCTGCTGGAGCTTTCCGGACAGCTCTTCTCTGGCTGTCTTTTCCTGTTGCTCCTTGTGCTCTGTGTCTGTGCGGAGTTTTGACAAGGCCTCTTGGAGTTGTCCAATCTCGTCCTTTAGCCTCCAGTGTTCCTCCTCCGTCGATGGGTGTTGATCCTCTAATCCCTGTGTCAGCTGATCTAGACGATTCTGCGCGTCCTCCTGATTCCTCCGTGCCTCTGCCGCTTGGAGCTGTAGAGCTGCTGCATCCTGTTCCAGTTGGGCAATGTTCCTTTCGCCCAGTTTACGCTGGATGATGAGGTTGTGAGCGATGGCACCTGTGATCTTGGCTATGTCCTTGTGACTGTAGCTCCTCGTTGGGTCGAGGGCTATGAACTTGTTCAGGGTGCCGTCGAGTTGCTCTCTTTCCAAGTGTTGCAGTTCATTGGTGAGGTTGGGCAGGAGTTCAGATGTCACAGCGCTGAGCCAGGCCTCTAGCTGGTCCCAGTGGTTGACAGGGCTTGGTGATCTGGACATGTTGACACACTGATAGAAGAGAAAACACAAAGAGCCAATGCGAGTCCGCACAGTTCAACGAGCTACGGCAATAAAAAAAAAAAAAAATATATATATATATATATATGTGGGCTATGAGCTTATTATCAGGGCCTTTCTCCAGCGGCACAGATAATCAGTGTGGGGAAATAAGGGAAAAATTCTAGTAATTTGTCGCTTTGTTAAAACCTATAGGTCGCCTTGGACATTTGGTTAATCGAGCGTATTACTAATGAATTCTCCTAATGGTTTGTGCAGTTTTGCTCTTTCAGCCCAAAATAAAGTGAATCAAAATAATTAAAATTAATTAATTATAATGATTAAAATAAAATAAAACAAAATAAAATAAAGAATGAGGAGGATAGGTTGCTGGAAATGAAATAGGAACGGAAAAGAGAGGAAAAATAAACAAATAAATAATAAAAAAAAACAAATAAAATAATAATAATAAAAATAATCTGAAAATGGGAATTGAGACAGCCAACAGACTAAGTCCTAAGGCTGGGAAAATGAAGAGGATAGGAGGTGGAAAAGGGGTTTCCTGTTTCAGCTTAGCAGGTTCTCTACCCTAGATTTGATGACAGGGCCTTACAGGGAGAGGGCACTATGGAGTCATGCGAGCTAGGGGAGTGGCTTAGCTAGAGTGGCTGGGCTAGACCCAACGTGAGAGGGATCTGGTGCCTCTAGTGGCTACAGAGGGGAGAAAAATGCATCTCTTTTACACTAACACCTGTTGACTATTTAAGACAACCCAGCAAGGGCGTAGGTTTGATTCTGGCATTGGTGGGGACATAAATAAAATGGTTGCATTGCAAAAACTGTTTATCACCGTTTACTTGACACAAACAACAGACAACTCAGTATGCACTTTACTCAGTAACATCTGACTCGCCACCCCCGGCCATCCCAAATTTATAATAAACAATTCGTTATGTCCTAGAGCCTAATAAACAGTAACTGTTTAAGTCTTTGTCAAAAAAAAAAAGAAAATCACATTGTAAGATATAACCATGCTTTATAACAATGAAGAATATGCAATTAATATTTAAATCTTATTTTAATTTTGCCAAAAAAATCCCAGTGTTGAAGTAGGAATGTATATCATGCTGTTTCCTGAACACAGTTTATTAACGTTTCTGTAGTTCACATTAAATCTTCTTTTCATTAACAGACAGTTAATCAGTGTGAAAAAAATAATTTTAAGTTTAAAATGCAACCTTACATCATGTCTACATCTGTGCAAGTAATGACCACAGTGCAGTAATGTAAAATATTCAGCAATCATGACATGAATTCATGTTTTTACCATGTTGGGGTAATTTTCTTTCATGGATTAGGGACCCCCTAAATAACCTTGCTACCCCATTTATAAAAGGTTGACACAAGTTTGCAACTCCTCAGGTTAACATGGGATTGTCGTGTATTGGTTAAAACACTGTCCTTGAATCATTATGTGACACAACTTGTTCCGTATTTTGTGCATGAAACAGTTACAGTGGGTGTAATAATACTTTCTTCCTCGCTTACCTGTAGCCCGAATAATCACGCGCGTCTTGTTGAGTGAACTTTGGCGCGTTGTACAAAGTGAAACCATCCTATCACACGTAGCGAGTAAGCCCATCATAAAGTGATGTGAAATAGAGAGGCGGGACTCAAGAAATGCTAATCCAATCATATTAGCAATAATATTAGAGAGGCGGGACTAAAGAAATGCAAAGCCAATCATATTAGCGATGTGAGTTACGGAGGCGGGCATTGCAGAGAACGAAAGCTGTTAACCGTTTGTGTACCACATAGAGCGTCATTTTTACAGAACAGGATTGCAAAAGATTTCTAGTCTCATTTAAATGATTCCTGAAAAAAAAATATAATAAGTAAAAAATAGAAAACACAAGAATAAGAAGGACATTAGTGGTTATATATAAATACAGATTAATTGTTTGATCGAAATTATTGCTAGGGACAATTCAGTCTTCCCTGAATATTGCTAGGGACATGTCCCTAGCGTCCCACCCTAAATCTACGCCCATGCAACCCAGGGTGGAACACAGAGACAAGGCGCTTCCCTGAGCACGCAGCCAAGAGTGCCGGGCCTTCTGCCCTCCCCACCTCGACCGCTCAACAGTCACGCCCTTCACACCGCCAGGCCGCACTCAAAGGTGTCACCCACCAACTGGCACTGCCGCTAGGGCTTTGTGTGTCAGCTGGCACGGTTAGCGATTGGAGTGCCCGGTGGCAGAGGTCGCACTGTGTCTTGCTGCCTAAGGTGCTAAAGGAGGGAGCTACCGCAGCACCCCGACTGTACACACTCGAGTCAGTTCCACGGGACCGGTCTCTTGTAGAACTCACCGCTGGCGAAGTCCTGATTCATCTATCAAGTGTTAGCTTTAAAGAGATGCACAGGGGCTTATCCTATTGCACCAGTTAAAACATAAATGAATTCACTGAGAATGGGACTTATGGGGCTGAATTCTATTCACAGTAAAGAATTGATTCAATTAAAATTTAAAATAAATCAAACTGCATTAAATTTAAATTTAAACTTAATTAAAATACAATCTCTACAATAGAAAAGAGAACAGGAAAGTAAGGAGCGAGAGAGAACAGCAAAAATGAAATAAAATAAAATAAATCAAAATAAAATAAAAATTAAATAAAGAAATAATAAATTAATAAAGCCACAGCAATATTAATTATCATTTATCATTTAAGACCATAACCTTCAATATGTAGGAAATAAAACTACAAAGTAGTAGAATAACCTAGTCATTGAAGTAAGGTCAAAATTCCAAGTTTGACTCCTGTCATACACTTCCCAAAAGAGTTTATGAGAGGGCCACACGAACTTTCCCCACCAGATGGCGATATTTCGCCCAACAAACAAAGAAAGCGGAAGTCAGACGTAAAGTAAAGGAGAAGGAGAAGTGTTAGACACTCAAGACTGACATCTAGTGTTAGAACTAGGTAGTACGCTTTAAACTGACAAAGGTTCGCTTCTATTCAACAATTACATCGGCGGCCGCTCCGTTGCTAAGACGACGGATGTAATTTGCTCATGTTTGCGCTGCCTATTTTAATTTTGGCTTAGTTACCGGGACACGCAATAAACAAAGAGTCCAACGTGCTTTATCGTACGTTGTGACTATAAATACTTGATCAAGTTTTCATCTCCTTAAAAAAAAATTGAAGTCTTACCCTCGGTGCTTTCAATTTAAAAAAATCCACGTACGTGAATAAAATGGAAAAATACAATAGACAGCTTCTCTAATTGCAAATCATTTCCTGGAGATTTAACAAAAAGGCCTTATCAGATGGGAGTACTCACTCGACCACCGCTTCGCTCTACATAAAGGAATTCTACTCTTTATTAGGCGGAATCAGACAGTAATGCAGCGTATCAAAGTGTTTTTAATACGGTTACCTTAAAGACTGCAGTTAGCTATACATAACAGGGGCGCGAGTCTGTTACGTCCTGAAAATGATACAGGAAAATACATTTTCATTCATACAAATAAAGAACGAAATCAGTTATAGCTGATATTTCTTTTTCATTCACACAATGCAAAAACACATTTGACTTGTAACTGGTTTGCTCAGAAAATAATGTTTAAATCTGCCCGCGCATTCTCCACCATTAATATGTAGCGATTCAGCGGGAGGAGGGGAATAAAGTTATTTGAAACACTATAAACCTCCGACTGTAATACTACGGGGATTCCCAAGGGAATCTTAGATTTTAGCTCAAAAGGGAATATTATGTATAACTAACTGTAATTAATTATACAAGTTTATCAGGTTTTACCTGGCGTAGCAGAATTAATAATAACAATTAATTAATATGTTCGTCCACCGAAGACATATATCCATAATCGTATATTAACGTCTAAGAAATGTTAATTTCATGGCCTTTAAAATTAACCTTCTTACTGATATACAGTGCTACTCGCAGCGTGCACAGTAAAATCCCCAGTGTTAAATTAACACTGCTCGGTGTTTATATAATCCACACCAAGATTGGTGTTAAAAAAACACTAAATCAGTGTTAAAGTTAATAAGATAATGAAGTGATTGAGTCATTAACAGTGAACACCTGCTGGTCATTCTGTGTCAAATCAACTAAATTTTGGAATGTTCCCGTCTTAAAATGTTTATTTTGTTGACTCTTTTTCTGGAGAAAGTAATACTAAAATGAGGAAGAAAGCCAAATTATTAAATGCAATAGATGAAATCACCATAGTTAAATGAACACTATCATCATCTCTGTTTGAAAACTAAAATTACAACTTGCTTCCAGAGTTACATGGATGATAGGTTGAACTTCTAAAGAACTGCTGAAAATCTGGTTCATAAAGTAAGTCACCATTGCTCCGATTAGTGTTTCCTTTAGTTGGGTAGTTGGGTCTTGAAGTTTGGTGTTAATTTTCTTCTGCTCATTGTGGCAGTGTGTTTATAAAACACATCTGTTAAAGCAGAGGAAGATGAGAGAAATGAAGTCTATAACTCATACTTTGTTCATTAGTATGAAAGTATAAGTCTTGGGATTCAATGATATCATAAAAGAGTAATCAATGAATATAAGTGTTTAATTTATGTTCTGCCAACCCTGTGAAGCTCCCATGAAATCCAACAGTGCTGTAAAAGTCCACATACCCTGAAGAGTTAAATATTTTTTACCCAAATCTAATCTGTGGTGTAAGTCAGACACACTGAGACATCAACAATCAGCCTATAAAACACAATCATGGTGACAATCAACAACAAAACGCCATGCCGCAATGCATGCTGGGTACCAGGATTGTAGAAAACTCATTCATAAATCCCATCATGCATTGCAACATGACAAAAAATTAGCAACTTTCTTACCATTAACTGTCACCATTGTTGAGATTTGTATCAGAAATCATGAAGTCTCTCTTAAGCAAAAAACAACAACAACAACAAAAAACACTAAAGAATTACGGCAGTCTCATTCAATACAATGTCATTTGCATAGAGCTTTTCTATATGCCTGTTTCTTTATAATTAATTTGTGATCAAATGTTTCAATGATTTGTAGAGTAGAATATAATAAAAATAAACTGAGAAGGTCTGGAAGGTTTTCCCCTTACATGAAGCAATGAACAAGTGGTTTTACTAAAACATTGTTGCTATTGCTAAAAGAGGAGAGTAAGATCAGAGGAGATCAAGGGACAAATGCCTAACTAAAGGAAACACTAATCACAGTAATGGTAACTTCAAATGAACTCATAACAAACACAAACTTAAGATTTAATGTGACACATTTTGTGATAAATGTCTATTTGACTTGTGAGACATCACGTCAGAAAGAAGATTTGTCTACTAAATCACGCGTGTGGATGCTGGAATAGTTGAGCACTTGTATTTTGTTCTGACAGCTGTTTAGAAGTTAAACTTATCCAATTAGAAAATAACTCAGCAAGTTATCTTTTTATTTTCAAACAGAGATGCTGATAGAGGGGCAAACGTGAAAGCTTTTGGAGGGATACACCCAACAGTATTCATTTATTGCATTTAATAATTTGTCTTTCTTTATTATTTTAGTATTTTCTCCAGAAAACGAGTCATCAAAATAAAAATGTAGAGACAGGAAAATGTCCAAAATGTAATTGATTTGAATGACCAGCAGGTGTTCACCATTAATGTCTTAATCATCACTTCATTATCTCATTAACTTTAACACTGATTCAGAGTTATATTTTTAACACCAGTCTTTTTTAACACCGATCTTGGTGTGGATTATATAAACACCAAATAGTGTTGATTTAACACTGGTAGAGTTAATTTAACACTGGGGATTTTCCTGTGTGTAGCTGGATCAAAAGGCAGAAATAGTGACTTTAATTTCGTGAGCATTGAACACAGAAACAATTCAATTGTGAAAATGCAAAACCGGTTTATTAACTACAAAACGAAGTACACACAATGACTAACTAAACATACAGATATACAATAACATAAAACATAGATGAGAAAGAAAAGACTGAAAAGCTAGAGAGAGAGTAAAAGATTGGCAAAAACACTATTGCTTAACATCTGCACAAACCATCGGAAAATCTCTAAGGATCGCCTTAATTTTCATAAGGGGTAAAGCTTAAACATCAGCGAGTAGAACAAGGTTAATACTTGCATTTGGCTCTTTGTGATGTAATACGAAGTTTCTTGTGCGCGCGGGTGCGAGCAGAGAGAGAGAGAGAGATAATCCAGGTGTGCTCGTAAGTCCGTTTGGTTGTTCCGTATGGCGGAGTGTTCCGCGTAAATTGTCCGAACTCGAAGTGCAAAGTGCAAGCCAGGAAATTACTGTCCCGAAGAGTAGGACAGGGCTCAGAGAAAAGATGATGAATCCGAGGGACTCTGGGTGAGTCTCAGCGAGTTTCCAAACTGCGCTGGCGAATTGAGCGATTGAGCGCTGAGCGCTGAGCAACTGAGCAACTGAGCAACTGAGCAACGATGGCTTGGACGATAGGCCGTTTTGACCTTTCACGCGCCCAGCCCATTTTAGGTGAAATGACCAATGTGCGAAGTGTTCGATCGCGCGGGAAACAAGCCTTTGTTCTTTCAGACATCACATTTGCGTAAATGCCAAATGATAAAAGTTTGTTTCCATAACTCTTCAAATCGATATTAAATGACATTGATGCGGCTTATGGTAATATGATACATAGAAATGATTAGGAAATAAAGAGTGGATTAATTTGATACTAGACAAGACATGGGTTTAAGATCACGTTGAATAATAATTTCATACCTAAGATATGAACCATGCTACAGTGAACAAAATCTAACTAAAGTGTTAACACACAGTTACATCACACATACACGATCATGCAGTAAAGGGATATAAAATATATATACATTTAAACAGCTCATTGTGATCTTTAAATGTGGTTTCATCACAGACATATAGTCTGTGCCCCCTGCTGTGTCTCTGGCGGTCGTCATTCGATCGGCTCTGATGGAGCTCCTTTGAACCTCCTTTTACGACGGCATTTGTTTTAATTGTCGCCCACTTTACAGCCTTGATAGGTGATAGAGGAGACAGGGTTATCTAATTATCACAATTTTAGGGCTGTTGAAATCCAGATGCCAAATGGCCCCAATCTGACTTCGAGCCATTTGCTACATTTATGTAGACTATTTATTAGGTTGGCTTCTTGGGCCCCCCCTAATTTGACCGCTGGTGGGGGGCCCCAGGCGGTTGCCTACCTATGCCTCTATGTTAAGACCGCCTCTGAACAAGCCTGCATACTTTATAGTAGAGAGGTGATGTTCGCAGTGCATTTTGGAATTTTGTGTTTCAATGCATTGAAATGATTTTGCAGTCGTATAATCACAGACTCTATACAGTAGATCTGACTGAGACACAACCTAAATATTTTGTTTCTGGGTTGCACCCACAATGACTTATGCTGAGTTTACACCAAACGCGTTTTGGGCGTCAAAATCGCGTCTACCGCGCCTAGTTTGCCGCTTGAACACTTTAAATGCACTTCTTGTGGGAGGGGCAACTGCTGTGCGAGTGTCTGTTTGCAAGATGACTGATATTACTTCATATTAAACTGCATTTATCAAGAGAGTTACCAGTTTGTATTGGGTAACCTTACTCTAGGGGGAAAATAAACGGCGCGGGTCGATAAACGTCACGTGACTCAAAAGTGAAGTGTGTATAACAACTTACCAGGTTGCCCAAAGCCCTTACTGACACTCTTCCAAGCGAGGTCCTTTTTATTCCTGTCTCCTCTATAGAAATAACAACTTGTGTCATATAGCTTCGAGTGACTGCTTGAGTGAGTGAATCCGTGCCACCACAGCAGCAGGCAGGCTCCTGATTGGTTAACGCGGCGCGAAATTCCGCCAAAGTTCAAATTTTTCAACTCGGGCGACAGCCGCAAAGTCGCGTGAACCGCAAAATGCACAAAAGCACCATTTGCGCGTACCGCGCACAACGCTCAATTCGCGCCTTTCGCGCGAGCTTCACGCGCGAATGAGGCGGAAACGCGTCTTTCGCTCCGCGCCAAACGCCTCTTCCGCGCAGCGGGAACTCCTGACGCGCGTCAACGCGCCTGCACATTGACTTAACATTGAAATCACTCGCGATTCACACCTCTACCGCGGTTGGTGTAAACGTACCATAACAGCGACAATGTTTAGTGTGACCAACAGAGGGCTGTGATGAAGATATGAATATAAAGACACTGAACTGAGACCTGTGGAGATTAAAATGAAAGCATTCAGTCAGTCAGGGTCTATTCATTCCTCTCTTATCTGATAAAGATTGATTTATTATGAACTTTATGAGTTTCAGATTAATATAATGATGTGATTTTGTTCTGCTTGTGTTTGTGGAGTCTGCTGGGTAAGTGATCTCTGCTTTTATAACTTCACTTCAGTTTTAGTCAAACTTTATAGGCTATAAGTGGATTGATTAGACATGTGGTTAATAATAATCATGATGTCTAACTGTAAATGTACTGACAGAATTAAATGAGATTTTTAGTCTCATTTCATTTCAGCTCTCGCTCACACAGAAGACACAGAAAGAAATGAGTTGTGTTTGTAATTCATGTTGTTTATTTCTTCAGGTGTGTTTGGTGAGTCTGTGTCAGTGATGGAGGGAGATTCTGTGACTAAAGTTGTTGTATAAAATACCCTGCTAGTTTATTGGTGACGTAATATGTGGGCGGAGTTATGGACCTGCCCAGACAAATTCGGACAAGTTCTGAATAGTTCGGTCGCTATGGACGAGGCAGTTTATTGTTTGTTCTGATGTGTGCGTCCTTGAGACTGTAAGTTATATTTCTTTATGTTTGAGATACACTATACTATTGTTTACGTGCATTAAGAATTGTGCATCACGTTTATATGTGTACTAATCTATGGTCATGTGTAATGACAAGCATAACTGTTTTAAGTTAGCTCATTGTTGCAATCGCCCATATTAATAGCATAATATTCAATCCTTTGTATATGTTTTGTTGCTAAATTAGTATGTTAGCATTTAAGCATACATACGTTATTTACTTATATCGTTAATTGGATGTATCACAATAATCTGTGTTAGATGGTATATGGGTTATTGCTGAGGTAGCGCCGTCTAGCGGCCATTTGTGAATATTTCACCCAGTTCTACATATGTTTCATTTAACGGTTTGTTCATTAAAGGTATTGCGGAGGATTTTCTTTTTCCGGGTGTATCACCAAGACTGTTGGTCCTCCTAGTTGTCAATCAGGAGTGTTGCGCAATTGCATTTTTTTAAAAAGTGGACAAGGCGGTTCTTTTCTAAAATTCGAGAAAATCCTCCGCTTCACCTTTAAATGTATGCAATGTCTAAATGTATACTTTAGTATATTAATTGTAAATTTATGTTAAATGCATCTATTATTTGTTGTATTTCAGAAACCACACAGAAAAGAATGTAAATGACTGAACACGATTCAAGTGGATTTTGCCAGAATAAATAAGGGACTTTGAGCTATAGATGTCGTGGAAAATCTATTATTGCATCATACTATAACCTTCTGATTGAGGTTGAGGACAAGTGTTAACACATCAGCATCTCACACACATACATCTAGAACAGTTGTGATCCGATTGGTCGTCTCTGCTCTGGTGGGCGTGGCTGCTGTTGGTTTTGTGGTTTATGACATCAGATCCAGAAGAGATGAAGAGAAGAGGATGAGATCAGATAAACCTCACTAAACCTCTTCAGTTCATTTATTATAGTTATCACACATTATTCATTATATCCGAACACAATCTTTATTATTTCTTTAAAATTCTTAATTTGTTCAGCTCGACTGTTTTCTTATTAAATATTATTGTGGATTCAAACTTTATTCAGCTTTGAGTTTCTTCATTAGGTCATTGTTTATTATTATGTTTATTTTGCTTATCTCATTTTATTGATCAATTCATTAAAGTACTGTGAGGACTTGGTATAGATAAATCAAACAATTATGGGATAATTAATGAGGAAACAAGGGGGTGGGGTCAGGAGACAAGACAGAAAGCACATGGCTTAAATAAACAAGGCCAGTGCTTTCACACAAAACATAGGCCTGTCATGATCCTGCCGCATGACTAATACTAAAACAAGGACAAGAGGGCAGAATCATGACAAGTACAAGTGTAAACTACATCAGATAGATGTAAAAAATAAAGAAACTAAAGAATAAATGTTGATTCTGAAGCATCTTTGTATTGATGTCATTGATGATCACTTATGAAAATCCAACATGAATCAATGAGATTATGTTTATGATACAGAGTCACATAGACTGACATCCCATAATACTCATGACATTCACTGTTAGATATCTATAACTTGAGATGTTTCATGATCTGTTCTGTATACTCAGTGTTCATCTATAGTTTATTATAAAAACAGAAATAAATGTTTGCTTCTTTTGGAGTTCAGATGATGATGTATAAATATACAATAACACATAAAATGTTTAAACAGTTTTATAAATGTCATTGAATTAAATGAGTTTTGATATATTTCTGTATAGTTCAGTGGTAGAGTCGTGCATTAGCAGCACATAAGCTCATGGGTTTAATCCACATAATGATTTAAAAAATGTATAGCTTATAATGAACTGTAAATCACTTTAGATAAAAGCATCTGTATAAATGTAAATGTGCACACAAATGCCCCTGCAAGTAAGCCTACGATGGCCCTTTATGGGCCCACTTAGGGCTAGTCTAAGGGCCCCGCGCAGGTTTGCTCATTGGCAAAACGTTGGCCCTTTAGCGCTGGCCCTGCGCGGGCAGCCCTCACTTAGCCCCCAGGAAGCCCTCATACAGAAAAATCCCCAGAGTTAAATGAACACTGCTGGATGTATATATTGTCCCATCTTACAGAGTGTTAAAAAGTAACAATGAAGCAGAATTAAAAGCTGTGTTATCCTCTTTCTCAACATCTCTGTCTGAAACCTAAAATTGCATTTCACATCTTACTTGTAGAGTCATTTTCTTAAAGGGGACATATTATGAGATTTTTTTTAAGATGTAAACTAAGTCTAAAATAGGTCTGAGCAAAAGTGTGCCGTTTTGGGTGTGTCATTTAAAATGCAAATGAGCGGATGAAGTGCAACCACTGATCACAATGATGGTGGTTTGTTGCAATTGAAACTCAATTGTGCTGTGAAATATTTTATCTCTCTCTTTCTCTCCATACTAAATGGTTGTGCTGTGGTTGGATAGTGCAGATAAAGGGGGCGGTATTACCTTATTCTGACATCACAATAAGGGCCAAATTACAATGACCTATTTTTCACATGCTTGCAGAAAATGGTTTACCAAAACTAAGTTATTGAGTTGATCTTTTTAAAATTTTCTAGGTTGATAGAAGCACTGGGGACACAATTATAGCACTTAAACATGGAAAAAGTCAGATTTTCATAATATGTCCCCTTTAACTTATGTTAAGATGTTGGCTGTTTCATTTAAAGTCACCATTATTGTGATCAGTGGTTGTTTTAGTTGGACTTTGACTCTTGACTGTTGGTTTGTTAGTGTTTCCTGGCTGCTATATCTGAGTGTGTTTAAAACACATGTTATAGCAAAGAAAAGACAATTGTAGTTGAATATTGATGGTTGATACATAAATATTGTCAAACATAATCATTTAATAAACAGATTTGTTAATATAGTTTTCCCCTTATCAGAAGCATCATTTTCTGTTAATAATGAAATACTACAGTGTAAGGTCCAGAACTCTCATAGCAGTTTATTATTCTGAAGGATTTTGATAGTTTGCACATAAACATTAACCGCTGAACGATGTAGATGCACAGACATCAAGAATCAGAGTATGAATCTCAACAATGGTGACAAAAAAATGGTAAATAAAGGTCATTATTTATTCATGCCGCAGTGCATTCTGGGAGTCCTGGATGAGATTTGTAATTTGTTGATACCCAGCATGCATTGCAGCATGAAGCTTTTCATTTTATTGTCACCATCATTGTGATTCATACTCTGATTCTTGATATTTGTGTGTCTACATTGTAGAGCAGTTAATTTTGAGTGTCAGTGTTTCAAAATTCTTCAGAAAGACAAACTACTAAGAGTTGGATCTCATACTAGTGATGGGAGAAACGAAGCTTTTCGAAGCTTCGAATCAATTGAACCAATTGCTTCGAAAATTGATTCAGTTTTTCGTAGCAGTTCGAAACCCACACACGCTGGCGACCCCTGCTGGTCAAAACAGTGTAAAAGCAGATCTGTCCACACATTTTACACTTTTTTTTACAAAATAATAGCAAGATTTTTATTAAAATGTTTAAAAAATGATTTAACTTAATTAAGACATAGTTAAAAGTGTATAATGTGTTTTTAGTTTTATTTAGGGCAAACAAATGAATAAAACTAACTACCCTTTTAATTATGCACATTTTTGTCATTAAATCTGTCTATAAACAAAAAGTAGACAACATGGCAGTGTTATTAGTCAGAAGGATAAATGTTTTATGAACTTTCATAATAAAACTGACCCGAGTTCACCTAAACTTATTAGACACTGGTCATGTGATCAACTCCCCCTAGTGGTGAACCATCGGATTTTCGAAACGTTTCGAAACAGTTATGACGTAATGAAGCCTCGTTTGCTAAAATCACGTGACTTTGGCCAGTTTGAAACAAGCTCCGAACCACTGATTCGAAACAAAAGATTCGTAAATGTTTCGAAGCCTCATGAAGCAGTGCTTCGAAAACGACCATCACTATCTCATACTATAGTATCACATTGTCAGAGAAAGATCCTTCTGATTAGTGTGCAAACAATAAATTAATACATACGTTTTTATATGATGATATTTAAACTTTATTTACTGAACTGACCACAACCAAAGTATCACACTCTGCTATAACAAACATGTCTTAAACACAAAAAGTTATAGCAATCAAAAGACTGAACAATGTAAGAGTCACGAGTCAAGTTTAACTAAATCAAACACTGATCACAATAGTGGTGACTTTAAATGAAACAAAATCTCAACCTGAAGTAAGAAAATGACTCTACAAGTAAGATGTAAAAATGCAATTTTAGGTTTCAGACAGAGATGGTGAGAGAGAGGATAACAGAGCTTTTAATTCTGCTTCATTGTTACTTTTTAACACTCTGTAAGATGGGACAATATATACATCCAGCAGTGTTTATTTAACTCTGGGGATTTCTCTATGTGAGGGCTTCCTGGGGGCTAAGTGAGGGCTGCCCATGCAGGGCCAGCGCTAAGGGGCCAACGTTTCGCCAGTGAGCAAACCTGTGCGGGGCCCTCAGGCTATGCCCATACAGGCCCATTGTAAGCTTACTTGCAGGGTGATGATTTTTGTAAACATTTTTCTCTTTTAGTTTATTTTCAGATACATATATAAACAGAAAGAAGAAAGATGAACCACATCATTATTTGTGGTTTAACAGATCTGATCTGTGATCAGTTCAGCTGTGTCTCTTAATGCAGATTACCGTATTTGGGTGTATTATAGATTTGTGTGACATTGAGATCTCATCCAACAACATCAACTATAGGAAACACACAACAGCTAAAATAAGAAGTGTTGATCAGACTAAACTCACTTCTGCATTACTCACTCAACATTATATTCATTTATGAGTTATCAGATATCTGTTTTCTCTTCAGTTATTATTTAGATCTGTCCTGATCCAGAAGATGAACGGTGTGATTTTCTTCTGTTTGTGTTTGTGGAGTCTGTCTGGTAAGTTTTCAGTTTAAGTACAGAATAAAACATTTAGGGGTAGTTTACAAGACAGAGCTTTAGTCTCAGATTAAAATGCACGTTTAAGTGACTTAATTTAAAAATATTGACATATCTTTAAATACATCAGTGCCTTGTTTTGTGTCAAGATGCACATCAGTAATATTTTTATTGTAAGGTTTGTTTGTCCTTTAATGTCATAATATAAGCAGTGTTCTGATGTCCCATAGAAATATTCAGTAAATCGAAACGTTTAAATGAGCGCCTTTATGACCAAAACACATTGATCCAACTAAAGTCAAATGTGTAAAATAAAATTTAATATCAAAGTAATTATATGGTTTGTTGAGAAGAGCCGAGAGCTTCTGCTGATCACTTCAGATACAAAATATGAGAAGATTTTGTTTTCTATTATAATTTAATAAACGCTGTATACTTTCATGTGTACAAAATATCTGCATGAGAAAACAAACCTGACTAAATAATCTTCAGTATCTTCTTATTGTTTATTTCTTCAGGTGTGTTTAGTAGTGAGTTTGTGTCAGTGACTGAAGGAGATCCAGTGACTTTATCTGTCAGTCTCACTGAAACACAGAGAAAAGATGGAATCACCTGGAAGTTTGGACATCAAGAAACTTCTATAGCTAAAATGAAAGACTATAAAACTATTGTATATGATGAAAGACCTGATGGAAGATTTAAAAACAGACTCTATCTAAACAATCAGACTGGATCTCTCACCATCACAGACATCAGAACCCCACACACTGGACTTTATATTATAACCACTCCCAGCCAAGAGAAACCACTCAAGATATTTAACATCATTGTCTATGGTGAGTAAAGATTTGCCCTCCTCCATGTGTTTTCACCAGCAACTTTTTAAAATAAAATATGTAAAAATGATTAAGAATATTGTGAATGATAATGGATGAGTTTTTAACTTTGCTCCTCTAATGCTTTCATTTAAATCTGTATTCATTTATTTCATTTCTCCAGTTCCTCTACCCATTCCTGTGATCACCAGAGACTCAACACAATGTTCTTCATCATCATCATCATCATCATCATCAATCTGTTCATTATTGTGTTCAGTGTTGAATGTGAGAGATCTGAGTCTGTCCTGGTATAAAGGAAACAGTTTATTGTCCATCATCAGTGTGTCTGATCTCAACATCAGACTCTCTCTACCTCTGGAGGTTGAATATCAGGATACAAACACATACAGATGTGTACTCAACAATCCCATCACAAACCAAACTCAACATCTCAACATCAAGAATCTCTGTCAGACGTGTTCAGATACAACAGCTGTCACAGGAGTCACAGGAGTCGAGGTCACAGGGGTCACAGGTGATGTTTCTGTTTATTTAATTTAAGGAATCTATTCATAAGCAATCATTATATTTGAACCAAAATAAATAAATGCACACAAATGAAACCTGTTAACACACTGATCTACACAAATTTCAATTGCGTAATAAAATCTTTATAGCATTTTTATGTGTGTAATTGAATAAATCCCGAGCAACTAACAGTCTGTTTATTACATGATGATAAATCATAATTTGTTTTTTTGTTACTCATTTCTTTACTCAGAAGAGATCTGCTGCTGTTGTTTTGGTTTTATTGAAGTTGTGATCCAATTGGTGGTCTCTGTTCTGGTGGGCGTGGCTGCTGTTGGTTTTGTGGTTTATGACATCAGATCCAGAAGAGATGAAGAGAAGAGGATGAGATCAGATAAACCCCACTAAACCTCTCCAGTTCATTTATTATAGTTATCACACATTATTCATTATATCTCTAAACAATCTTTATTATTTCTTTAAAATACTTCATTTGTTCAGCTCGACTGTTTTCTTATTAAATATTATTGGAAAAATCTAATTTTATTGATCAATTCGTTAAACTTCAAGTGTAAACATGTGTAAAATGTGTTTTTGTAAAGAAACTTGAGAATAAATTTTATTCTGAAACATCTTTGTATTGACATCCTATAATACTCATGACATTCAATGTTAGATATCTATAACTTGAGACTTGATCCCACATTAAAAAAAAATGGTTCAACCCCTCAGGCATTTGCTAGAATTGCCAGATGCCCAATCCACACAAGGTCTGATGGGTGTTTGTCAAGGTGTTTGTGTTACTGTATGCGGTTGTTTTCTGGTCCAGGTCAAATAAGTTCACATCAATCCTCTATTTACATTTACATTCATTCAGTAGACACTTAAAACTTACAAATGAGAAAACATTTAGCATTTTGTCAATGAAATAACAATAAGTGAAGCCTATAAAAGTGGAACTATGGAAGTGCTGAGAAATGAAGAGTAATACACGTGCAGAAAACACGATCCCTAGATTTCTAGGGCAGTGTCCTTTAAAAAAAGTAAAGCTTTATACCTAAAGAGTTCATATTCGCACCTCAGAGGTATATTTTGGTACCAACTGTATATAATCTGTACCTACATGGTAAATATTAGGACCATTTTAAAGTTACTGCCCCAGTAGAACCATTTTTTACCTTTTTTTACGACAGTGTACAGATACAGATGATGTATTTTAATGTATAAACAAAGTTAGATTGTGGGCAGTTAGATGTTAGTCAGTTAAATGTGTTTTTAGTTGTAAAGTTAAAGGGTGTGGTGTGGACAAAGTGACAAAAAAGTTGATAGATCTTTTCTACTGATATAAATGTGTGAATGTGTAAAACAGAAACAACAGTCCATCTGAAAATCAACTTAAACATTTTACAATGACAGTCAAACATGTTTAATATTCTTTTAAAATGAAAGTGAAAGTAAAGTTTAAAGATCACAAAATTAACTCCTGTAAGAACAGTGAAATAAAAATACACAAAATATAAAAAGAAAATATAAAAAGAAAATGATGTGTTCAAGAGTCATCAAGAGTCATGTGATATAGATGATGAACTACATGTGTGATGTCACTTCCTTCATCTCATTCATCTTTATCTTTCACAGTATACAAAGTTTTGTTTTTTTGTCTTGTTTAAGTTCGTTCAGTTTATAAATAAACGGCTCTGATGGCAGTATCTACCATGGGAAGTCATTTTCAAATAATGCCTGTCAACATTGCATTTTATTATTATTGTTATGTGTTGTGTGGTTTTTTATATGAACATAGTAAAATGCGTTGGTCTCGAGGACTCAGTCTGAAATTACGAGTCCTTCTCTTCTCACTGTGGTTTGAGACCGAGCCTTTGAAGGAACGAGTCCGAGACGAGTCCGAGAAAGCAAAAACCGATCTCAAATTTGTCTGTTTGCAGTCCTGTCATCTCTCCAGATGTGAATGTGTGGTGAATAAAAAAGCAAAAAAAAAATTCAACAAAGTCTCTGTACAACTGAACACCTGAAGACGTCCATAATACATGAGCTGAAAATTCAGTGTCTTTAATGCGCAAACACATTTAGTTGCAAATAAATGAAAATTTGTATCTCTGTTTATCATAATGTGAGTTCAACAGCACACAGAGGGTTAATTTCTTGTTTTAACAGAAAGCAGTAAAACAGATTTGTTGCTGTAGATGATGATGATGATGATGATGTTACATTACTGATGAGGATCTAACTTTGTTCAGTAAAGGCATATTAACCGCCACTGATTCTTCACTGACATCTGCTGAATCTGTCAGGAAATACAAATAAAATCACAGATATTAAAAAGAGAAAGAAAGTTGTGTATTAATGGAGAAAAAGACTGACAAAAAATTTCATTAATTTACCATCAAAATACATTTACTATTAACATTTGCAAATCTGTTTAAACAATGAGCATAATTTATTTTGATATGTAAATCTTATTTTGATGCATTTTATTCATATATGTTTAATATAAATATATAGACGTGTACTTAAAATAAATATGTGACCCTGTCTGTAGTCTCATTATCTAATGATGTCATTTGGAGTATCATAGTTTGATTTTGTGCTTCTCAAGTCTTAAATATTGCAACCTTATAAATTAAGATGTATTTTACAGCTTCACCACTAGATGCCGCTGAAATATATCAGTCCATCGTTAAGTCTTTAAAGGGGTGGTTTAATGCTATTTAATGCGTTCTGACTTATTAACACAGTTTAAGAGTTGTAGTCCTCATGCTAAACATAAGCAAAGTGTCAAAAAAGCGGTTAAGCTTGTGACAGAGTATTTCTGAGCCAAACTCACGCCTCCTTTTTCCTACAAGTTTCGGAAAGTTTTTTTCAAACGGGGGTATCCGTTACGACTGATTGACCCCATATTCCTTTTATGGGCCTTTACTTTATCAAGTGAGAGCGAGAACACGCATTAGCATTGCTCCGTCGAGTAGAAGTCACCGATATCATTGCACAGCACGCGACGACTTTGCTTTAGCAAGATAGTTCGAACAAAAGAAGTGTGTTTCTGGATGTAAGGAGAAGAAAACCTTATTTAGATTTCCCTGTCACTTGGTGGTTATTGGTTGAGGCTCCTATTAATGATGATGGCAATGGTTTTGATGTCATGTAGTTTGGAATAAATTTACATTTAACATTTTAGAAAACATTTCCCTTATTTTCAAATCCCAATGTTGACTGTATGTGTAATGTTTGGATGTGTGCCTTTGTTTTCTCTTTTTGTTTCTTGTCTTTTTTAAATCTAGTTTTATGTTTAATAAATGTTAAGCTGCATTTAAATCTGCTGTCTTGCCTACTTGCCTCCAACATTAAACAATTTTATAGCCTGACTGTAAATATTGTCTTTAAAAATATTTAGTGTAAATCTGTGTTGAAGGCATTACTGCTCTATTAACATTCACCTTTATAATCACTGTTCATCTTCAGTCTGTCTTTACAGCTCTTAGTTTTATATAATGTAGGTTTATCAGTACCTCCTGCATCTCCCAACATCGATGTTGTATCTCCAATCTCATCATGTCTCTGTGTTTTTGTGTATAAAGGGACAGATTTCTTTAGCTTTCTTTTTCTGATTGTCTCTTCATTTATAACAGCAGCACATAGATGAGAAAAACACAAAAGATCAACATCACATCAGATCAAGTCAATATACTGGAGAACACAGATTATATGTACAACATAAAGATCATTCAGTGGATTTTATTCATCAGTTTAAATCTAAAGAAAAGATCTACTATCTGTCCTCTGACACAGAGAGAAACTTTCTATTAAAGTACAGTGTCAAGTCTTAAATATTTTAACCTTTTAATTTAAGATACAATTCACAGCCTCACCACTACATCCCCTTTAAAGGTGGACTGTGAAGATTTCAGCGACATCTAGTGGTGAGGTTACAAATTGTAACCAACAGCTTAGTGTCACTGCACCGCTCATCTGTCTCTTTCAAAGGTCAGCTGTCAAATCTATTATTAAATTATTTCTTAAAAATCAATCAGACTCGATTGATGAGTCATAAAGATTTATAGATGGACAGGTGAACTGAATCTTAACTTAGTTTTGCTGCTTCTTCTGAAAGTTTCAAAGACCTTTGGTTGTTAAAAACAAAAATCATAAATACTCAATGTAAAGAAAATAAACAAACACTTTATTCACCTCACCTGAGCTGTCCAAACTATTGCACATCACAGTAATTTAATTCAATTACATTTCATGCACTAAGTAACCTGGGTTTCCCCATGCTGCCTTGCGCACAACTTCTCTATTTTACTGTTTTAGTGAATGTTGATATAAGATGAAGTGAATGATTATATGAGAAGTGTTGAGTTACTCACCAGTGACTTCAACATTAAATATTCTGTATGTGATTTTTCCATCAGCTTTGATCAGTTTTAGTGTATAAACTCCTTCATCTGTCTGTCTGATATCTCTGATGATGAGATCTCCAGTCTGAGCGTTCATCTTCAGTCTCTCTCTGAATCTCTCATCATCTGTATATGAAGTCTTGCTGTCGTCTCCATTCATTCCACTTACAAGAGAGGTTTTATCTTTTGAAGTCCACTTCACTGCATCACCTTCCTCTATTTTAACTTTAGTGCTTAGAATAACACATCCCATCGTAGGTCGCACTGTTTCAATCAGCAAACAAAGAAAACATCATTCAGGACTGCTTGATTCTGATTGGTCAGTGGCATCATTCCAAAGTATAACAACCTGAAATTCATTTCATATTCAGTCAGCTGGGTTTATTTCAACTTCACATTAGGGTCCTGATCACTTGATGATCCCTTACAATAACTGCAGTCATTTTTATTTCAGACACACTGAAGAAAATACAATCATCAATAATCTCATGTAAATGTTGTCTTTAATAATATTTAGTGTCAATCTGTGTTCAAAGTATCTCATCTCTTTATGAACATTCACAGTTAAAATAAATAATGTTAATAACTGAAACTCATCTACTCACCGGAGAAAGCAACAATGAATTTTCTCTCTTTGTTCCCGCTGCTGTTCTTGATCTGTACTTTATAAACTCCAGTGTATTCAGATCTGAAGGCTCTGATGGTGAGATCTCCGCTCTGATGGTTCATCTCCAGTCTGTCTTTAAATCTCTCGTCAGTTTTATTTAATGTATATTCATTAGTGTCTCCAGTGTATAGAGCTATAGTCATATCTCCAAACATCCACAGTATCTCATCATCTCTCTGTATTTCAGTAACACAAGTGTCTAAAGTCACAGATCCCCCTGTCTTTCCTATTCTGATCATCTCTTCATTTATAACATCAGCGCAGACTGTAGATGGGAGAAAAATGATTTTAGAAAGAGAAAAACTTTATATTAAAGTACTCAAGTCTCATTGACTGAAAACATAAATCCACATCAGATGCTCAGGAACTATATAATGACAACATCAGTTTCATTTTTAGGTTTTTAATTTCCTTTATACATACTTACCAAGATTATTATTTTTTAAAGTATTTTAACCTCTTAAAGGAGCACTGTTTTAGATTTTAGGAGCATCTTGTGGTAAAAAGAGGCAGGAATGCAAAATATTTTTAGTGCGTCATGTGAACCTATGTGCATCATGCATCATGTTAAAATACCCAAATGGGTTTATGATAAAAGAGACGCTCACGTTCACAAGATACTCACAAGACACTCCCTTAACACTAAACTCTGATACACATGATATTAAGATCTAGCAAATGTCTCTATGATCAAAAACCCTTTGAAGCGTCTACAGCAGGCACCTATTTTGCATGATGCACAAATGTTCACATGATGAGTCACACACATGACGATAATTTGACGAGCTTCACATTAATTCCTCTTTAGTTAGCAGCCAGCACTGGCTATGAAAATCATTTTTAGATAAATTTCTTAAAAATCAATCAAACTCAATTCAATTTGATTCGCGAGTCACTGAGATGTAAAGATTGACAGATGAACTAAATCTTACCTGAGTTCTGCTGCTTCAGACGCTTTTTATCAACTTTGTCTGTTCCTGTAAAACAAATCATCCAATCAGTTAACACAGTTACTTTATGAAGGATCATATTAATCACACAATTTCTGATTTCCACCAACTGTATTTACATCTGTTTAATGTAAAAATGAGCATAAATATGTTTAGTTTCACTTTATTCAATGTCAAGAAAATCATGATTCAGGAAAACTTTATTCTAATAAAATAAAAATAAAAGAAAAGTCCACGGGCCCCATTTTAACGATCTAAGCGCATTGTCTAAAGCGCACAGCGCTTTGGTCCGAATCCACTTTTGCTAATTTAACGACGGAAAAATGGTTTTGCGCCGCCGAGCGCATGGTCGAAAAGGGTTGGTCCTATTGTAATGGGAGTATTTTGGGCGTAACGTGCAGTAAACCAATGAGAGTCACAGCTCTCATCCCCTTTAAAAGCAAGTTGCTCTGGCGCTATGTCTAATCCCTATTTAGATGACGGACTTTGTAAACTGAAAAACTAAGCGGAGGAAGACGATCCCCAGTTTAAGATTAATGTTAAATAATTATGTTGTTTTTCCACTTGTATTGAAATTGTTATTTTTTTAGTAAAACCTTTAAAACCCGTTTTCTTTTAGTCATGGAAGTAAAAAGCAGGCTTCTAATTGCTTTAAATGTATGGCTATCCAATATCATCAAAAAATAATTTACAAGTATGTAAGATAAGGTTTGTACTCTAAAAATACTTTATTTGTAACAAACAGGAGATAAAGAATTTACAAACGACTCTCCGCACGTTTCAGCACTTTGGACAGCGTTTTCTTTTAGCAAAGAGTTTTTTTAAGCATTACTTAAAAATGTTTCTCATCTCACCATATCCACAGGTACAGAGTCATCATATACAATAAATCCGTGAGGTAGCATAAAAAAACATTTAAAAACAGACGCATTTGTTCAAAGCAAAGCATTTATTTACTTACCAGGCTGCAGGAGCTCTTTGCGCCTTCTAACGTCTCATAATCTGTCCTCATTTATGTCCGAGAGACTCAGTAATAATCTTTTACATTCAATCCTTTAATCTTTCATATTTAAGAGCATTTTTGTGCTGCTGCGCATTCATGTACCTTGTGATAAGCAAACCCGCGTTGTCCTCCCGTGTATAGGCGCATTTTACTAATGCGCTCTTTAAATAACATAAAACACATTGCGCCATTGACTTTAGACCAGGTTTTTGTTGGTCAATGGCGTAGTCTATTTTAGTTGCCTCAAAATAGCAACGCGCCAACAATGCGCCTGAACACACCTCGTTTTCAGACCAGAACGCCCACACAGGAAAATCCCCAGTGTTAAATTAACTCTATCAGTGTTAAATCAACACTATTTGGTGTTTATATAATCCACACCAAGATCGGTGTTAAAAAAGACTGGTGTTAAAAATATAACTCTGAATCAGTGTTAAAGTTAATGAGATAATGAAGTGATGATTAAGACATTAATGGTGAACACCTGCTGGTCATTCAAATCAATTACATTTTGGACATTTTCCTGTCTCTACATTTTTATTTTGATGACTCGTTTTCTGGAGAAAATACTAAAATAATAAAGAAAGACAAATTATTAAATGCAATAGATGAATACTGTTGGGTGTATGCCTCCAAAAGCTTTCACGTTTGCCCCTCTATCAGCATCTCTGTTTGAAAATAAAAAGATAACTTGCAGAGTTATTTTCTAAATGGATAAGTTTAACTTCTAAACAACTGTCAGAATAAAATACAAGTGCTCAACTATTCCAGCATCCACACGCGTGATTTAGTAGACAAATCTTCTTTCTGACGTGATGTCTCACAAGTCAAATAGACATTTATCACAAAATGTGTCACATTAAATCTTAAGTTTGTGTTTGTTATGAGTTCATTTGAAGTCACCATTACTGTGATTAGTGTTTCCTTTAGTTAGGCATTTGTCCCTTGACCTTCACTGATCTAACTCTCCTCTTTTAGCAATAGCAACAATGTTTTAGTAAAACCACTTGTTCATTGCTTCATGTAAGGGGAAAACCTTCCAGACCTTCTTAGTTTATTTTTATTATATTCTACTCTACAAATCACTGAAACATTTGATCACAAATTAATTATAAAGAAACAGGCATATAGAAAAGCTCTATGCAAATGACAGTGTATTGAATGAGACTGCCGTAATGCTTTAGTGTTTTTTGTTGTTGTTGTTGTTTTTTGCTTAAGAGAGACTTCATGATTTCTGATACAAATCTCAACAATGGTGACAGTTAATGGTAAGAAAGTTGCTAATTTTTTGTCATGTTGCAATGCATGATGGGATTTATGAATGAGTTTTCTACAATCCTGGTACCCAGCATGCATTGCGGCATGACGTTTTGTTGTTGATTGTCACCATGATTGTGTTTTATAGGCTGATTGTTGATGTCTCAGTGTGTCTGACTTACACCACAGATTAGATTTGGGTAAAAAATATTTAACTCTTCAGGGTATGTGGACTTTCACAGCACTGTTGGATTTCATGGGAGCCTCACAGGATTGGCAGAACATAAATTAAACACTTATATTCATTGATTACTCTTTTATGATATCATTGAATCCCAAGACTTATACTTTCATACTAATGAACAAAGTACGAGTTATAGACTTCATTTCTCTCATCTTCCTCTGCTTTAACAGATGTGTTTTATAAACACACTGCCACAATGAGCAGAAGAAAATTAACACCAAACTTCAAGACCCAAGTACCCAACTAAAGGAAACACTAATCGGAGCAATGGTGACTTACTTTATGAACCAGATTTACAGCAGTTCTTTAGAAGTTCAACCTATCATCCATGTAACTCTGGAACCCGGTTGTAATTTTAGTTTTCAAACAGAGATGATGATAGTGTTCATTTAACTATGGTGATTTCATCTATTGCATTTAATAATTTGGCTTTCTTCCTCATTTTAGTATTACTTTCTCCAGAAAAAGAGTCAACAAAATAAACATTTTAAGACGGGAACATTCCAAAATTTAGTTGATTTGACACAGAATGACCAGCAGGTGTTCACTATTAATGACTCAATCACTTCATTATCTTATTAACTTTAACACTGATTTAGTGTTTTTTTAACACCAATCTTGGTGTGGATTATATAAACACCGAGCAGTGTTAATTTAACACTGGGGATTTTACTGTGCATGGGCGCAAAAGAGGGCGCAAATGCATTTGCTATTTAAAAAACGCGGCGCTAAACGTGAAAATTAGGGTGGAAACTAGCGAAAGACACTTGCGTCGCGCATTGCGCTGCATTGCGCCGGGTGTAAGATAGAGCCCCACAGCTCACTCTTCTCTATCGCAGTACATAGAGAAGCTATGGTAGCTGACACAGGACAAAGATGTCAAATAGAGACAAATGCTTTCTGCACTAAAACAGTCATTTTCAGGGCCGGTTTTTGCTATGGGCAATGTGGGCGAACGCCCAGGGCGCAATCTACGTGAGGGCGCACGAGCGCATTCAAAAAAAAAAAAAAAAACATCAAAGCGGTTTTTTAGACTAACGCTCATTTCCATGTCAAGTTAGTGCTGAGAGTCATACACAGGTTGTGTGCGTGTCAGAAGAGGCACGGGAGAAAGGGGCGGGCCAACTTGCAACTCCAAACCGCTCGCCTTATAGGGGGCGAGCGAGGGATAGACTGATCCCAGGCCAGAGGCCACACAACACAAACTGCTGCATCTGCTTCCACATAAATTGTATTTTTCATTCCTAAAATTAACATAGACCCATATACCTACGAACATGTTATCAATTGGATTTTGTGAAAAAAAAATCTGTAGAGTCATCTACGTGACTCACGTCACGTGACACCGGTTGATTGACGGGCGAACGGATGTTGTTGGCAAAATGTAATGCAAAGTTAATGATGTCGAGTCTTCATCATCATCATTCCATGGATCGAATTAAAAGACCAAAGAAGCCATAAGTTGCCCAGATCAGAAAAAGAAGAAAAGAAGATGAGGAAAAATTATAAAGATAAAGGTATGCCGATTTATGAGTGACGACGTGAGTGAAAGTAGGAAATAGGCTAACGTTATTTATATTCAGTGTTGGGGCTAGTTACTCAAAAAAGTAATATATTACGTATTACATATTACTCTCAAAAATAGTAATGCCTTACTTTATTACTCCCTGGAGAAAGTAACTAGTTATATTACTAGTTATATTACTAGTTACATTTTTTTTCTGGACAAGAATGTTTATTTGGGCAAGCCACGGCCAAGAAAATGCTGGCTTCCTTACCCGCTACCAGACGTGGGGCACAGCGTTCGGAGAAACATTAAAGAGTGTGCACTTCACCGTCAAGTTATTTTCCTTCCGTTGAACGTGATAAAATATGACTGAATCTTCACCCGTCGAAAGTAGCTTTCTGTTGCTGGGAACCTTCCTCTGAAAAAGAGCTTGCCGTTGTTGACGCTTCCATTTTTCCCGATCTGTCTTTGAGTGTGCCGCTGCCGCTCTGTGCTGCTGGCTGCCGGGTGTCGACCAATCGGTGATGGTAAATGATACCTCGTGCCAAACTTAGACCAATAATTGTTCCATTCACGCCCACCTCCCCTTCCCTTTTGTTCTCTGTGTTTTGTGCCTTGTGTGATGAAGGTGCTACTGGCGAATGTAACTCAAGTAACTAGCTCAGGAAAACTGTAATAATATTACCATTTTGAGACGGGTAATGCCTTACACTACTAGTTACTGAAAAAAGTAATATTATTACAGTAACTAGTTACTTTGTAACTAGTTACACCCAACACTGTTTATATTAGCCTCGCCCTCTTGCTAATATGTTGCTATTAGCCACAGAACACGACTGTTTTTTTTTTGGTTTTAGTTTTGCTGAACTAGCAACTATTAGAATTGAGGCACCATGTCATGCAACTAAATTCACCCATAGGCAACACACAGTCTAGTTTGTGTTTGCAACACAACAAGTGCAAACTCACACAGACCTCCTGACTGTGTCCTTTTTTATTGCTATGTACGCTATATGTGAACTTAAATAACTTCTAATATAAATTGACATGCCATTTTGTAAGCTACACAGTGATAGCATTTTAAATAATTTGTAGTGTATGCTTAGCATTTGTTAACATCCTATAAACTAATAAAATATGTGTTATGGTCATTTTAATTGGGTAACTGATGCATGTGTGATGTAAGTGTATCTAACTTACATATTGTATATTAATTGTAAATTCAGGGGCACTTCTGAAATATTTTGGAGTTAGAGCACCCACTGGCAAAAATGAGGAGTCAGATACTTCCACAGCAGCCATGGCCAACAGACATGTGTGTTTGTGTGTGTGTGTGTGTGTGTGTGTGTGTGTGTACTGTATTACATTTATTTATCTTGTTTTTCTCTGTTCTTGTTACCTTTTTGTATTTAAGATTATATATAATAAAATAATACATGTTGGTGGCGGGATTTGGGGGCAAAATTTTTTTCTGGGGGCGGCGAAGGGATGGTTCGCCCAGGGCGTAAATTTAGCCAGGACCGCCACTGGTCATTTTATAGGTCAGCTGTAAAATCTATGTTTAAAATATTTCTTAAAAATTAATCAAACTAAATTCAGATTGATTCAGAGAGTTATAAAGATTGACAGGTGAATTTAATCTTACCTGAGTTCTGCCGCTTCAGAAAGTTTAAATTAACTTTGGCTGTTTAAAACAAAAACCATCCAATCAATTAACACGGTTACATTATGAAGGATCATATTAATACCGCAATTTTCACTGGCTGTATTTATATCGGTTTATTACACGGCTCTCTGGAATGCTTGATTCTGATTGGTCAGTTGAGACATTTGCAGGTTCGTTCTTTTCAAATAATAACCGCTCCAAAATAATAACGCATAGCCGGACTACTTGTACGAGTAAAATCGCTCCGTGCCAATAAAGATCAATAAAGATTACTGTCTGTTTGGCGCCATCTTGTGACAAACACTGGAAAACCACGACAAGACACAGAGAGCTTACTGAGACTGAACTTGACAAAATAGAGCATGACAGCTACGAAGCCAACACACAAAAAAATACAGAATGGGCATTAAAACTTCTCAAAGACTGGCTAAAAGAGAAAAAAATGGAGACAGACAAGTATGAAGCAGAGGATCTTAATAAGGTATTACGATCATTTTATGCATCTGTGCAAAGTTTCGCGGAAGGATAAAAATGTTAATTTAAAACAAATATGCCAATAAAATGTTTCAAATTCATATTCATGTCCGGTTTTTTTCTTATGTGGCAAGTAGCCGTGTAATAAGCGGGATAATGTAGAGGCAGCCGGTAGTTATTGGGAAATAAGCCCCTTCAGTGTGATACAAGACCCTCCGCTTCGTGTCAGGTCCTAATCACACTGTCGGGGCTTATTTCCCAATAACTACCGGCTGCCTCTACATTATCCCTTACTTAATTAAGCATAAATATGTTTAGTTTAATTGTATTTACTGTAAAGAAAATCAACCTTCACCTCACCCAAGCTGGGATTAAGAGTTCAGAGACCCCTGAACACAATATCTTGTTGGGACCCATCACAATCAAAGTTTTAAATTATAGGGTATTATTTGTTAACTAACCCCTAGTTAACAGAGAAGATTTATACTGTAAGTTATATCTGAATAAATGACTTGATTTACCAGCCTCATCTCCTTTCACTGGCACTGACTTCACTTCATTTTTCACATCAACATCTAGAAGACAAGATATTGTAACATGTTATAATAAATTATCTATTTGATATTTTGAGCTTAAACTTCACATACATACTCTAAAGACACCAAAGATTTATTTGACATTTTTTAAATTTCTTCTGAAATGTCCCCTTTAAAGATTGACAGGTGAACTGAATCTTACATGAGTTCTGCCGCTTCTGAATGTTTTCATCAACTTTGTTTGTTACTGTAAAACAAAAATCATCCAATCAGTTAACACTGTTACTTAAGGATCATTAATTTGTTTTATTAAGCAATGCAAACATGAACATAATTGTAATCAATGTCAAGAAAATCATGATTCAGGAAAACTTGATTCTGATTGGCCAGTGGTGATAAACACAGCAAACAACCAGGGCTTGACATTAACACCCGCCAACCCGCCAAATGCGGGTAGATTTCGACTGTGGCGGGCAAGACAGCCAATCCCACTAGCCACTTTGGCAGGTTGAATATAATTTTTTTCTAGTTTTCTTCAAAGTTATGCGAAATGATAAACAATGCGCAATGCGACACTGGGAAACTACAACTCCCATGAGCACTCTGCATAGCGCAACACACATAGACCGTTTGAGACGCGCGCGCAATCATAAAACATATGTAGACATATGTAAACAAAATGTCAACATATGTAGAGACAAATACTTTCTGCACTAAAACAGTCATTTTGTAGGTCAGCTGTCAAATCTATTTTCATAATAATTCTTAAAAATCAATTAAACTCAATTCAGATTGATTTATGAGTCAGAGAGATTTAAAGATTGACAGGTAAACTGAATTTTACCTGAGTTCTGTGGCTTCTGAAGGATTTGTGAAGCTTTGGCTGTTAAAAATAAAATTCACAGAATTAGTTCACACAGATACTTCAAGAAGAATGTTTATATTTCTGATTTCCACCAACTGTATTTATATCTGTTTAATTAAGCAATATAAAGATTATTAAACCAGGCGCTGCTCGTCTGTATGGGCAGGTGGGGCAGTGTCTTACCAAAATATGAATCCACTTCAACTCTTTAAGTTAATCAAATCTAAACTGCTAACTTGTAAATGTGTTTACCTCAACAAGTATTTTTGAGAGTTTCTAGACTATGTTTGAAAAATAAGTGAACGGCTCATTTGGTTACTGTAGCCAAATGATCGATCTGAGAGTGGCACCTGTGATGTCTATTTCACATGACAGTAATTTAATTCAATTATGTTTAATACACTCAGATAAGTAACATAATAGGTTTCTTAACTGAATATATATTAAATATTTACTGTATAGCAACATATCTAGAAAAACCTGAAGAGTTTCTATAAGCGTTTGAGATAAATACATCAGTTTATGAAGAAGATTTATAAGTTATATCTGAATAAATGATTTGATTTACCAGCCTGAACTCCTTTCACTGCTGATACTGACTTCACTTCATCTTTCACAGCAACATCTAGAAGAGAAAAACACAGAGAGAAATTTATTAAAAATATAATATTATAATAATATATAATAATATTTAAAAATAGTTAAGTATCATTATTATATACTTAACAATAATAACATGTTTGGAGGCATAAAATGTTTGGAAATAATGACAGCAGAGACAATATACAATGATAACAATAATTAATAACTTTTTTTACAATAATATTTTTACAATAATAATATTTCAAGAAACAAGTCATTTTATGACTGCTTCTAAAATAATCTCAGTCAAAGTTACTGCTAACGGTTTATGTAGTGTCCTATAGCTAGTGAACTAAATATAAATTTCATATCTGAAAATACAGAACAGTATAACACATACATGTGCTGATTTTCTCAATGCAATCCTAAAGACTTGACAGAGGTTTTCCTGAAATTTTTCCTCTAATGTTTGAGACTTGACAGGGTGAAGATGTTTGTCTTACCTTCCTTAAACTCATCAGCTCTCCTTTCTGCTTCCCTTACTCTGCTTTGCACAAAACATTTCCGTCCATCTACAGGAACCAATAGTGATTGAGTCAAAATAAGATTATCATTATTATTTAAAAACTTACTTTCATTTCATCATGTTTTCATAACTCTGAACTTTCTTATGTGGCTGTTGCGCGGCTGAAGTGCGACTGCCGAGCCGCTTTTACAAACGTGAATTGGGTGACTACATTGTATATAGATCCATTTTTGCTGTGATTATTTTGTAAATTAATACAAAAGTTTCCTGCTAAAATTTAAACTAAGATTTACACCGGGGCACAAAAGATTTACACTGGGGAACGTACTCCATTAAAAGGGGTCTAGTGATGCCCCTGATTAATACCACAGCCTCATCCAACAAATAAATTTAATATAAATCTATATTATTATTAATAACAACCAAATAAATAAACTAAATGTATGTTCATCTTGCTGTAAGGTTGTGAATTGCAACCAACGCCTTAGTCCACAGCTCACCTTTCTCTTTTGAAGTACATAGAGAAACTACACAAGACACAAATGTCATTGTCTGAGTCAACATAGATAAATACTTTTTGCACTGAAACAGTCATTTTGTACACAGCAAAATCCCCGGTGATAAATTAACACCGGCTCGGTGTTTATATGGGTACCACCAGCAGGGTGTTAAAAGTAACACTGAAGCAGTGTTAGAGTTAATTAGATACTTTAGCAATCATTTGAGTGATTATTTGATTATTGAAGACGCCTGGTGATAATGAGCCGAACTACAACTACAACTTCCAGTCACTGCCTTAGATAAAATCAACTGAAAAGACAACACTCTTATTACAAACCAGACTGACTTTTGGCTACTTTGAAATTGTTTGGTCACCATTATGGTGATCAGTGGTTCCTTTAGTTGGGTGGGTTGACTCTTGTTTCTACCTTTGAGGTCTTTGGAACAGTGTTTAATAAACACATTATAAGTTTCAAAGGATGTTACAACAAAGTTTATGTAGTTTTTATAACAGGGATTATAGATTGAAGTAAGTTGTTTACACGGTCAAAAAATTCAGTGTTCATAGAAAATTAGATGTTGATCATATGTATATTATTCTCTATTGGACTTCAGTAACACAGCTTTCCTTGGAACTTTTTTTCAAATTTTATTGTTAAATACTTGCTGGAAATACTTCTTTGCCTCATGTGCAGATATCATGAATCACCCCACTTATCGGAATCATGGTGACAAACATAATGTTGCAAAGCATGCTGGGATCCACCATAGTATAAAACTCATGACTCCCATCATGCATTGCAACATAAATTATGTCACCCTTGTTGCGATTAATGGGGTGATTCATGATATCTGCACGTGAGGCAAAAAATCAACTTTCCAGCAAGTATTTTTTACAATAAAATTTGAAAAGCTCTGTAAGTTGAAACCAATAGAGAATATATATTTGAACAACATTTTATTTTCCATGAATACTGATTTTTTGACTGTGTAAACAATTTACTTAAATCTACAATCTCTGTTATAAAAACTGTATAAACTTTGCCTTACAACCTTTACAACAAATAATGTGTTCAGTAAACACTGTTGCAAAGACCTCAAAAGGAAAATAAGAGTCAACCCACCCAACTAAAGGAACCACTGATCACCATAATGGTGACCAAACAATTTCAAAGTAGCCAAAAGTCAGTCTGGTTTGTTATGAGAGAGATGTCTTTTCAGTTGATTTTATCTAAGGCAGTGACTGGAAGTTGTAGTTGTAGTTGTAGTTCGGCTCATTATCACCAGGTGTCTTCAATAATCAAATAATCACTCAAATGATTGCTTAATTATCTAATTAACTCTAACACTGCTTCGGTGTTACTTTTAACACCCTGCTGGTGGTACCCATATAAACACCGAGCCGGTGTTAATTTAACACCGGGGATTTTGCTGTGTAGGTCAGCTGTCAAATCATTTTTCAAAATATTTCTTAAAAATCTAACTCAATTCAAATTGATTTGTGAGTCAGAGAGATTTAAAGATTGACAGGTGAACTGAATTTTACCTGAGTTCTGCGGCTTCTGAAGGATTTGTGAAGCTTCAGCTATTAAAAACAAAATGTACGTACAGTAATGATCAAGATGTGAGGGACAAAAGCACCTATGATGTCTATTATACTCGACAGTAATTTAATTTAATTTAATTATGTTTGATGCACTCAGATAAATAAACTGTAAATTAACACTCTATACATAACAGGTTTCTTTACTGATTATATATTAAATATTTACTGTATAGCAGCATATCAAGAAAAACCTGAAGAGTCTCTATAACCATTTGAGATAAATGCATCAGTTAATAGAGAAGATTTATAAGTTATATCTGAATAAATGACTTGATTTACCAGCCTGATCTCCTTTCACTTCTGATACAGACTTCACTTCGAGATCATCGATCACATCAACATCTAGAAGAGATAAACACAGAGAGAAATATAAACTTTAACACATGAACATGTCAACAGGTTTCTTAACTGAATATATATTAAATATTTACTGTATAGCAGCATATCTAGAAAAGCCTGAAGAGTCTCTATAAGCGTTTGAGATAAATGCATCAGTTAATGGAGAAGATTTATAAGTTATATCTGAATAAATGACTTGATTTACCAGCCTGATCTCCTTTCACTGATACTGACTTCACTTCATCTATCACAGAAGAGAAAAACACAGAGAGAAATATAAACATTAACACATGAACATGTCAATAACACTCTGTGATGATAATCAGATAACACTTTATAATATAATAAACTAATACATACAGGTAATACCAAAACTAACTCATCATTAGTTTGTCGTTAATATATGCTATAACTCATCATTAGATGCTATAACTCATCATTAGTTGATGTTTAAATAAAATCTTTTAAGTATATAAGTTCATTATGATTCATGAACTGTTAAAAAGTTTTAACAATAATGATTTCATGATGCATTAATGTAAATCAGTACTAAATCACTATAATTTCAAAATAAACAATACTTGATACTTAAAGGGGACAGCTGCGTTCACACCAAACACAAATAGCGTGTCTGTAAAGTCAATGTAAAGACGTGTTTACGCGTGTCTGGAGGTCTCGCGGCACAAATTAAGCATTTAGCGCAACTCTTTAGATGCACGTTCGCCTCATTCGCGTGTCTAGTTCGCGCGTGACGCGTGAGTTGAAAAATCAGGAGCTCTAGTAGTGACATGATTACAGGAAGTGAGCGGATTCGCAGAATGCATCAAATGACAAGAATTTCACGTGCGAATGAAGCGAGTAAAACTAGACGCAGTAGACACGAATTTGACGCTCTATTCGCGTTGGGTGTGAACGCAGCATTATAGATGTAATTTATGGGAGTAATGAAAAACAAAGCGTTAAATATATTGACACAACTTTTTTACCTGTTTATTTTAATTCCTTCACACACGTAATTGTTTAATTCTCAGCAGATTTCTTCTAAATAATCACTTCACACAGAGTGGATTCCAATGCACCAAAATGGGATTTGGACTGACAGTGTGAACAAGGTCTTATTTCTGTATCAACTGAAGATTAAACTTACGTTTGAGTTTAGAGATCTTGCGACGATGAAAAATCAATCCAGCAGCAATAATAGCAGCAATAACCAATAGGAAGAAAACACATAATCCTGCTATACCACCTGAAGATGAACCTGATTCTGTAATGACAGAGAGAAACAATCCACATTATATTTAATAAACACATAATATACGATATAAGTTGCAGAAGGGTTTAAAGAAATATTTCCTTTTACTCTTTAGTTAATAAATGATTTTATTTTGAACCCTCAAATGGCGATTCTTCCTGTTATGATCCAAATTATTTAAAAGAAATTTGAGATACTTACCCCTGACAATAACACTGAATATCTTGTATAAAGTTTGTTTGTTACTGATGATCTTTAGCTGATAAACTCCACTGTGTTTAGGTTTGCAGTCAGTGATGGTGAGATCTCCAGTTTGATCATTCAGCTTCAGTCTGTCTCTGAATCTCCCATCATCATCAAATACTGAAGTCTTATTGTCTTCCATATCAACTTCAGCTATGAGAACGCTTTCATCTCCAAACCTCCACAGTATCAGATCATCTCTTTGTGTTTGAACATTACAGGATAAAACAAGAGATTCACCCTCCGTCACTGTAAAAGATGCTACTTCACTTGGTCCATCATTGATAACAGAAGGAGACTCTAGAAACAACAGTAACACAGACAGATTAAGAAAGCTTGAATCAAAATTAATTTGTAAAGACAAAATATATTCACACTTACCACTGACAGTAACATTAAATCTCTTGTATACTGTTTCAGTGTCAAGATTGATCTCTGCTTCATAGAGTCCAGAGTTTTTGATCTTCATGTTCTTGATGGTGAGATCTCCAGTCTGACTGTCCGATATCTGCAGTTTGTCTTTGAAACTCCCTCGTGCATACCAGATCGTATTTATTGTAATTTCAGCAAAAAGAATTTTAGATTCACCTTCTCCAAACCTCCACAAGATCACATCATCCTCCTGTAGCTCAGTAATATCAGTGTATAGAGTAACTGAACCACCAGCCATCACTGACAATGACTTCACATCTGGATCACCAAACACATCTTCTGAAATACAAAGAATTATACAGAGATACACAAATACAGAAATTAAACGTGGTAGAAAGTCCACCACAACCTTCCAGAAACCACCTGTTCACTTAACTTATCCTCAACAATCCCTAACTTTACATTATTTAATTTAGGTTAAATCTATAAACCAATATTATATTCTTAAAAATTTTTCTTTACATTATGTAGAATGAGTTAAATAATGCCTTGTGTTCTTCTATGCTATTAATGAAATTTCCATGTGATTTCCTGCAAAAAAGTGCTACACCAGGACAATATATAAATTTGAATTTTATTTGTCGCCTTGGATAATATAAATGTACTGTAAAAAAGTCGCCTTGGATAATATAAATGTACTGTAGAAGATTAGTAAATGCTACTTTTCAAAATATAGTATGAAAGTGAAAGCATTAATGATAAAAATAAACACTTACCACACAAGAGAAATAAAATAATGATTGTAAAAGTCTTCTTCATCCTGCTGTTGATTCCATTAAGAACAGATTTAATAAAGATATTCAGTGTAGATTATAAACAGATCTCATAAGCTGTGTTTGTTCGTAAAACTATCAGCTCTCAACCGGGGATTTACTTTCCTCTGGAGTTCTGAAGAAATGACACAAAAACTCACCTGAACCAGATCGTCAAGATTCCTTTGGATGAATGGGTGTGTACAACTTTATGATGTATGACATTGTAGTACTATGAGAGTGATCTGAAAGCTTTTTCCATGGCAGAGTATCAAAATAAATACATTCAGTGCAAATGTACAAGTGTAAAAAAATATTAGAGGATGTAATAAAATTAAAAATAAAGTTTACGTTTAGTTTGTCAACTTTAAACAACTCAAAATCAGTCAGGTTTTAAGGATTGAGTCAATCTGTCATGATCCTGTTCTGTGTCTGCCCGTTTAGTACTCTTATTTTGAAATTTGTTTTTGTCTTCCATGTCTGTAGTTCTCTGTAGTTCTTTTGTTCATTGGTATGTGTGCTGATTGTTCCCCAGCAAGGTTTTTCTTGTTATCCCTGAATACTCTGTGTATTTAAGCACTGTTTCGGAACTGTTTCCATTGTCTGATGTCAATCGTTAATAATCGGATTATGTTTGTTTGTTCACTTCCACAGACTCCTAGGGTCATTTGCACGCTAGTGATGGGAGAAACGAACCAGAAGCTTCGAATCAAATTAACAAATTGCTTCACAATTGGATTCAGTTTTTCGAAGCGTTCGAAACACCATACACGCTGGCGACACCTGCTGGTCAAAATAGTTTAAAAGCACTATTTACACTTTTTATAAAATAATAGCAATATTGTTCTAAAAATATGTTTTTAAGAAAAAATAATTATTTAATTTAATTAAGACATAATTAAAAGTGTATTCTGTGTTTTTAGTTTTATTTATTGCAAACAAATCATTAAAACAAACTCCCTTTTTAATTATGCACATTTTTGTCATTAAATCTGTCTATAAACAAAAAGTAGACAAACTTTATTTTTATTAGTCAGAAGGATGAATGTTTTATGAACTTTTATAATAAAACTGAC
This sequence comes from Paramisgurnus dabryanus, assembly GCF_030506205.2. Taxonomy (NCBI): domain Eukaryota; kingdom Metazoa; phylum Chordata; class Actinopteri; order Cypriniformes; family Cobitidae; genus Paramisgurnus; species Paramisgurnus dabryanus. Next base: position 2,565,744 of record NC_133360.1, on the reverse strand, counting down.
CCGAGTTCACCTACACTGGTGATCAACTCCCTCTAGTGGTGAATCATCGGATTTTTTTTTTTTTTTTTTTTTTTTTATTAATGCTTTAAAACATTTAACAATACACGAAACATACAGAATACACATAAACCTCTACAGGAATGAAAAATTAACAAATTATATATGTAAAGTTTCACAAATAAAATACAATAACACGATAACAGAAAGATGAATTAGTACAATAAAAATAAATAAATAAATCAAATAAATAAATAAAAAATAAACTAACATAGGAAAACATTATGAATCAGTGGTAATACAGAAAAAGTCATCATAATATTTCAAAAATCTTTCATTTTTCTTGTTTTTAACAAATTTAAGGGATTTTAGAAAAGTTTCAATTTCGATTAGGAAATGTGGAAAGTTAAGCTGCGATTTAGAGAATTTTTGTTTGTGAATAAAATATTTTCCAAATAAAATAAAATTTTTTACAATGTAATCAATTGGAATATTAGATGTGCCTTCATAGTAGCAAATTATTTCTTTTAACTGGAAGGACTTGGAAGAATCAAGGTGTTTACTTAAATGAGAATATAAATTTTTCCAAAAATGTTGAGTTGTGTCACAATGAAAAAATAAATGGGTCAGTGTTTCTTCTTCATTTCCACAAAATGAGCAAGAGTTGTCAACATCCATATATTTCGCCACAACATCATTCACAGGATATATTTTATGCAAGATCTTAAAATGAATTTCTTTGGACTTATTTGGGATGCAATACTTATGAGGTAACAGCCAGGCCTTCTTCCAATCTATGAATTCAATAAAAGATGCCCAATAAAATTTACCTCTAGGACTATTATGCGTTTTGCTCTGGAGAATTTGTCGAATATGTTTATTATTACACTTTTTGTTAAATATGCTTATCCCATCTAAAACCAAATCAGGTTCTTTAGTATCATTATTACTAAAACTTAGATGACATTTAACAAGTTGATGTAAACCTGAAGGAATTGCTTTAAGCACTGCATTATATTCTTTAAATGGTAAGGGGAAATTATGAACAGACATAAACTCTTCATAAGACAAAAAATTGCCAAATTTATCAAAAACTGAAAAAATTCCAATTATATTTCTGTTAAACCATGCAGAGAGAAAAACAGATTTATTCCTAATCATTATATTATAATTGTTCCATAGAAAGGTTTTATGTGGTGAAAAATTGTGGGTGTAGCATAACTTCCAAGCAAGGAGAGCCTGCTGGTGAAATTTAGACAGTGCAACTGGCAATCTATTAGGTAAAAAGTTACATTTTAATAGAAAGGGAAGGCCACCAATTTTTGCAAAGATATGATTTGGTATAAAAAACCATATAGAATTAGGATTTGTTAAGCATCTCTTAATCCAATTTATTCTAAAGGTGTTCACTGTATCACTAAAATCTAACACTTCAAGTCCACCTTTTTTGCGACTGTGACTGGATTACAGTCAAATCATACTAATAAGGCCCGCACTTCAGGCTTTCAACCAAATGAAAAGGACAAGCAGAGACAAAGTCACAGATAACAAATTTATTAATCAATTAAATTACTAAAACCACATTGAGCGAGACAGTAAAATTTAAAAGACCCTTTTGACCAATGGAAACAGGTCAACAAAATAGGCTTTGTTGTGGTTGGCTTACATGGGCCGTCCACCATACACTGACCAACACAAACAAATTCAAAAATTACAAGAAAAGGAAAAGGAAAAAAGAATAAACTAATCAAGTTAGTTTATTTTCTCTGATTGCAATAAACAATTTACTGCTCAAATAATAAACACACACTTCAAACCAAATAAAGAACACAAGTATGTAAATCCACCCAACACAAACCAAATAAGGTCAAAATAAGACAAATTAAATAAGAAAACACAATCCCCACAATAACTACACTACACTGTTAAAAATTTATTGTAATTTTACAGGAAATTCCTGGCAACTAATTGCAGTAAATTTACAGCCAATAATATACAGGATTTGTACTGTTTACTTTGACAATAAAGGAATGTATTTACACAACATTTGTACTGTGATTGTAGTCGCATTATTACAGCAAAATGCTGTAGTTTATTACAATTTAATCTATATTTAATGCAACTCAGTTGCCAGGAATTTCCTGTAATTTCCTGTAAAATCCTGTTATTTGTGAATATTAAAATACTTTAGTAATTTCCCATATTAGCAAATTACAAACACACAACACAGGTATCTTTTCTGTTTTTATTAACAAACTGGGCATCACCACATATTACAAAATTATACAATTTGTTTTTTCAAACACAAAACAAACGTTTCAGTGAAGCTCACTTTTACACGTCCAGACAGCCTATCATCAGGGGGAACAGATATGAAACAAAGGTGCCCAGTCAGACTTGAACTGGGAAAGTTGTTCATGGTACTAGCCCATCAACTCAAAGTCCAGGAGTTTTCTAAGCAAGGTGGAAACAGGTGCGTTAAGCCCATGCCTCTTCTCTGCTTTGCTGCCCGTCTGGGAGTTGATTCCACAAAAAGCTCTGAGAAAAGAGGATTATTTTTAAGTTTTCATGTTTTAAATAATGACAAATAAAAATGTTCCTACTTGCTCATAAAAGAAAATGACGCCTATGTTTTTAATATTCATAACTTTTAGAATTACATTGTTTTTCTTAAAAATATAATGTAAAAGCCAATGTAATTTTATGCATGTATGTGCTGTATCTTGAATTTCACTTTGTACAAAACTATTCGCTAAATCCCTTAACCATAATTTTTTTAAATAGATGGAAACCTGTCTATTGACATCAATGCATAAAATATATCATAGCGCCTAACAATACTGGACAAAAAGGTCATGAGAATGATGGATCTATTTTCTTTATTAGTGTGTAAACAGTGTAAACATACCTTTGTATAAATTCAAGAGTCCCTGAAAAATCCCCAGTGTTAAATTAACTCTACCAGTGTTAAATCAACACTATTTGGTGTTTATATAATCCACACCAAGATCGGTGTTAAGAAAGACTGGTGTTAAAAATATAACTCTGAATCAGTGTTAAAGTTAATGAGATAATGAAGTGCTGATTAAAACATTAATGGTGAACACCTGCTGGTCATTCAAATTAATTACATTTTGGACATTTTCCTGTTTCTAAATTTTTATTTTGATGACTCGTTTTCTGGAGAAAATACTAAAATAATAAAGAAAGACAAATTATTAAATGCAATAGATGAATACTGTTGGGTGTATGTCTCCAAAAGCTGCAATCTTTCACGTTTGCCTCTCTATCAGCATCTCTGTTTGAAAAATAAAATGATAACTTGGAGAGTTATTTTCTAAATGGATAAGTTTAACTTCTAAACAGCTGTCAGAACAAAATACAAGTGCTCAACTATTCCAGCATCCACACGCGTGATTTAGTAGACAAATCTTCTTTCTGACGTGATGTCTCACAAGTCAAATAGACATTTATCACAAAATGTATCGCATTAAATCTTAAGTTTGTGCTTGTTTTGAGTTAATTTGAAGTTACCATTACTGTGATTAGTGTTTCCTTTAGTTAGGCATTTGTCCATTGACCTTCACTGATCTAACTCTCCTCTTTTAGCAATAGCAACAATGTTTTAGTTAGACCACTTGTTCATTGCTTCATGTAGAGGAATGTAGACCTTCTTAGTTTATTTTTATTATATTCTACTCTACAAATCATTGAAACATTTGATCACAAATTAATTATGAAGAAACAGGCATATAAAAAAGCTCTGTGCAAATGACATTGTATTGAATAAGACTGCCGTAATGCTTTAGTGTGTTTTTGTTGTTGTTTTTTGCTTAAGAGAGACTTCATGATTTCTGATACAAAGCTCAACGATGGTGACAGTTAATGGTAAGAAAGTTGCAACATTTTTGTCATGTTGCAATGCATGATGGGATTTATGAATGAATTTTCTACAATCCTGGTACCCAGCATGCATTGTGGCATGATGTTTTGTTGTTGATTGTCACCATGATTGTGTTTTATAGGCTGATTGTTGATGTCTCAGTGTGTCTGATTTACACCACAGATTAGATTTGGGTAAACAATATTTAACTCTTCAGGGTATGTGGACTTTTACAGCACTGTTGGATTTCATGGGAGCTTCACAGGGTTGGCAGAACATAAATTAAACACTTATGTTCAGTGATTAGTTTTTTATGATATCATTGAATCCCAAGACTTATACTTTCATACTAATTAACATAGTAACAGTTATAGACTTCTTTTCTCTCATCTTCCTCTGCTGTAACAGATGTGTTTTCTAAACACACTGCCACAATGAGCAGAAGAAAACTAACACTAAACTTCAAGACCCAAGTACCCAACTAAAGGAAACACTAATCGGAGCAATGGTGACTAACTTTATTAACCTGATTTACAGCAGTTCTTTAGAAGTTAAACCTATCATCCATGTAACTTTGCAAGCAAGTTGTAATTTTAGTTTTCAAACAGAGATGATGATAGTTTTTATTTAACTGTGGGGATTTCATCTATAACATTTGAATATTTTGTCTTTCTGCATTATTTTAGTATTACTTTATCCAGAAAAAGAGTCATCAAAATAAAAAAATTAAAGACAGGGAACGTTCTAAAATTTAGTTGATTTGACACAGAATGACCAGCAGGTGTTCACCATTAATGTCTTAATCATCACTTCATTATCTCATTAACTTCAACACTGCATCAGTGTTATATTTTTAACACCACTCTTTTTACACACCCATCTGGGAGTGGATTATATGTACACCCACAGTGTTTATTTAACACCGGGGATTTTGCTGTGAAACTGGTATTAATGAATACATATAAATATAGAAAATAAGTCATGGTTCTTACCTGAGGTGTTCCTTCTTACAAAAATGTTGATTGATGGCCGATGGTACCGTTTGCCGCGCAATTTCACAATTCAAACAGCAGCGATCCCACAATACTATGCCGTGGCTGTAAAATAATGCTTCTACAGTGTAGTTACAATAAAATTACATGACTGTCTATACATTTCCCATCATGCATTCGCATTTACAATAAAAACATGAATACAATATTTTGTTGTACAATTTATTGTAAAAATTACATCAATTGCTAACAGTGTACATTATTGAGCAGTTTTAATGTAAAGCAAATCAAAGAAATAATACCACTCGAATAACAAAACCAAAATACTAAATCAATTCAAAAAAACAAAGCCTAATAAAACTATTATACTTATACTAATAATGAAGAAAAATAAAGCAACCAAAGACAAAATTTCAATACAACTCACACACACCACACACATACAACCAACAAATACACACAAACCAAAAGATTATAACACAATCAATCTGCTCCGTAAATGAGCAGCATTAATACAAAAAAAACAGGAAATATCACAAACCCCAAAATCCAAAATAACCAAAATGAATCAATAAATAGACAGGTCTAAATAATAATACCAGATAATGTCAGTAAAAGAAAAACACAATTTTACGTTAACTTCATTGTTCACACAGAACAAATACAATGAGCAAATAAACACAGGTCAAAAGACTACACTTGATCTGCTCCGTTAGCGGTATCCATACAGAAGACAAAAAGAAATAACAAACCCCAAAATAACTGAAATGACTAAATCAATTAATAAACAAATCTAAATGATAACTGATAATTTCAACAAAACCGAAAATAAAATAAAGAAACAACCAAACAACCACACAATTTCAGTTAAACACACATACCCAACAAAATACAATCGGCAATAAATGAAAGTCAAAAGGATTGCGTCACTATTAATCTGCTCCGTAAGTGAGCGGTGTCAATATGCAGGAAGCAACCCAAATACAATACCCCAGATTTCTAAATAACTAAGTTAATAAACCATACATAAAATTGAGCCAGCGAGGTGGCGAACCCCATAAAATCCCAAAATCAAGTTACGGGTTTAGAGCGGCTCCAATGAGCCTCGTACAGGCATTAAGAATGTTCAATGAACTTGCGAGCGCTCGATACAACCACGAGCGTGCACTGCAAACCCGCTTCTCAGACGGGAACGCCGATTTAACCGCAGCAAAGCAGCAACTGGCACTCTGAAAAACATTAGACATACATTCGTTTGCTTTTCTTCTTCCTCCCCACTCCTCTCCCATTTATAATCACACCAGAAGGGTAGGGAAAAATAAAATTACCTTTTGCGTGTATAACACTCACATACTCACAACGGATGCCTGGATATACCCGACTTATCTAAAATAACACCAAGCAAGCACATTAATCACACCTGTGAATTAAATAAACTTCCCCACGAACACCCGTATTCTAATTTATATAATTCCCTCCCCTCTATACCCTCCAATTTAACCAAACCTACCTTTACCGAGGAGTGAAGGAGATACAAGACCTACAGCAACAGGTCACATCAGTACAATTGGCACGAAGAAAGCGAAATCACCTATGCCGATATACAGCCACAGGTCACATCAGTACAATGGCACGAAGAAAGCGAAATCACCTGTGCCTATATAGCTACGTGATTGCCTGACGTACGCAACCACGCACCTGGTGCAATCTGTCCGCTCTTTTAAAGGGCTACGCCAACTATTGTTAAAGGGGCAATCCCACTACAATCTACCCCGGGATTTTCAATCATTGTCCCAATGATTCAACCTTCTACAGCCAAGGGCGGAAATGACAGTCCCTTCCCGGTCCCGGGAGGGAGTTCTCAGCGGGCAATAAAACGCTAGCGGATACATCACCAATTACAGTCCTGGGCAAATGATAACGATTAGAATGTTTCCCAGCCGTTGTCCTAGTCGATCTCCGTACGCCCTGTGCCCCCATAGTAGAGACCTCACTAGACGGCGAATTTAGACCAGAAACTAAGGGGAGGGTCCCTTCAGATGTCACATTTGGAACAACCTCCACAGCGGCAGGCGGTAAAGGTTCGATAACCACCATCACAGAGTCCCCCTCATGCAACCATTCCTGACAATCTTGTCCCTGTAAACCTAAATCAACATGATAAGCCTGTTGTACAGTTTCGGGAGCCAGCTTCAACAGGGACCTATGCACGTGTTTTACCCGAGTGGGCTCATTCAATGAAGATATACTATACACCTGACCACCTTCCTGCGGAGCTCTTACTATTTGATACAGAACAGTTGACCACAAATTCTGAATCTTGTTACGGCCCCGAACTCCACACTCTCGCAAGTGTACTAACTGGCCCACGATTAGTGGTTGACCCCTTACTGTCTGATCATACAAGGTTTTCCTATGTTCTGCAGCGGCTTCAAGACGGGCTTTTACACGTCCATATGTTACTCTTAGTCCCTCCTGATGCCTAGCCACCCATTCTTCCACACTACCCCCAACTGGATCCTCTACTCCTGCTAGCAGAAAATCTACCGGCAGCCGTGGAGTTTGCCCAAACATCAAAAAGTGAGGAGACTCACCAGTAGTCTGATGGCAAGTGGTGTTATACGTAAAGACCACCTGTGCCAAGTACCGAGTCCAGGAGCGTTTCTGTTCAGGTGGAAGGGAACGAAGGAGATCGTGCAGAGTTCGATTGAACCGTTCACACTGTCCATTACCCTGAGGATGGTATGGAGTTGTGTGAGTTTTCTGAATCCCATAAAGATGACACAATTGGGCAATCACTGCACTCTCAAAGTTTCGACCCTGATCAGAGTGAAGTCTGGCTGGCACACCCAACTTATAAAACCACTCCTGGACCAGGACATTGGCTACGGTGGTCGCTCTCTGGTCCCTAGTTGGCACAGCCAATGTGTATTTAGAAAATACATCAGTCATAATTAGGACGCTTTCCCGTCCATCACTAGATGGTTCTAGGGTGGTAAAGTCAACTGCCACTATTTGGTTGGGCTTGGATGCCAACAAGTGTCCCATAGGAGCACGAGCTACTGGATAACTGGGCTTTGAAATAGTACACTGTTGACAGTTCTGACAATGCTCTTGTACATAGGTGCTCATATTTGGCCAATAGCATCTCCTACGAATTAGCTCATACGTCCGTTCCCTGCCTTGATGGCCATGCCCATCGTGCAACTGCGTAAATACCTCGTTCCATAAAACCTCTGGTAATACCAATTGGTCCACCTCCTCCCCACCATCAGGGAGTTGGAGGTGGCGGTACAACAATCCCTCCTTAACAAACAATCGACCCCATTGTCGCAAAAGCTCCAGCCCAGATTTCGACATTGACTGTCGCTCTACCTTAGAAGGGTACTTATTTCTGGAAAAAAATGCAAGGAACTCACTCAATGTTGGATCTTCTAACTGCATCTGCTGGAGCTCTTCCTTAGAACGAAATGGGAAGGCGACAATGGCATGTTGCTCTGCACCTACCAACTCACCTTCATCCTCCTGTTGGATGTCAACTGTAGTGAGTGTCTGGTGCAATGGTGTACCAAAGGACTGTGTCGAAATGCAGGAGGAATACTGCCTTGATAATGAATCGGCATTACCATTAACCCGACCAGGGCGATACTTGACTTCAAAATCAAAAATTGCCAACTGAGACACCCACCGCTGCTCAGTTGCCCCCAACTTGGCTGAATTCAGGTAGCTCAGTGGGTTGTTATCTGTATAAACGGTACACTGATGACCCAGAAGATAATCCTTAAATTTTTCCGCCATCGCCCATTTAAGGGCGAGGAGTTCAAGCTTCATGGAACTGTAATTTTCCATATTCTTTTCTGTAGGCCTCAGCCCTCGGCTGGCATAGGCCACTGGCCGTAACTTTCCACCTTGCTCCTGACTAAGCACCGCTCCTAATCCCAAATGACTAGCATCGATGTCAAGCACAAAAGGCTTCGCAAAGTCAGCATAGGCCAACACCGGAGCTGCCACCAATTTCCCTTTGAGAGACTGGAATCCCTGCTCACACTCTGGGGTCCAACAGCTCTCTATGGGTCTACCGGAGCCCCTCTTTTTCTTTGTCCCACCCAACTCTGCTACCAGGCGATGCAGAGGGGCAGCCAACTTGGCAAACCCCTCTACAAAACGCCGATAATAACTCACAAAGCCCAAAAATGATCGCAACTCTGCAACGTTACTAGGTCGCCTCCATTCTGCCACCGTACTAATCTTACTGGGATCGGTAGAAACTCCTTCCTTTGAAACCACATGCCCCAAGTAATGAACCTCCTGACGGAAAAAAACAGCATTTCTCCAGTTTGGCCTTTAAGCCCTCCTGCTGTAACCGGTTAAAAACCAACTCCAATCGTGCAAGATGTTGGGCAACATTGGTGGAAAAGACAATAATATCATCCAAGTACAACAACAAGGTTTGGAATCGTTGATCTCCAAACATACGTTCCATCAACCGTTGGAATGTACTTGGGGCATTGCACAGCCCAAAGGGCATCCGATTAAATTCGAAAAGCCCAAAGGGTGTGCAAAAAGCGGTCTTACCCTTGTCTTGCTCTGCCACAGGAACCTGATTATAGCCACTTACTAGATCAACCGTTGAAAACCACTGAGCCCCAGAAAGTGCATCTAAGGTCTCTTCGATGCGGGGCAAGGGAAAAGCGTCCCTTCTAGTCTTCTGATTTAACTGTCGGTAATCGACACATAACCGTATGTTGCCATCTTTTTTCTTAACGACAACTATAGGGGAAGCAAAGGGGCTACTACTTTCCCTAATCACCTGACTCGCTAGCAATTTTTGCACATGTTCCTTAACCGCAACATAGTCAGAAGGGGGAATTCGCCGATACCTCTGCCGAATAGGAGCAGAATCCAAAAGTGGGATCTCATGTGTGATCAAGTTGGTACACCCCAAATCAGAATCATCTGTTGAAAATACAGATCTATATTTACCCAACAGACCCCTCACCTGACTCTGCTCTTCTTCAGAGAGGTGCGAGAGATCCATCTGCTGGATTACCTCTTCTACGCCATCAACACTTCCAACTTGCGAAGAAACAACAGCCTGTTGGCAATCAACAACACCTGGACGAGTAGCAATAATCTCCCCTGGCCAGCTCATTGGCTGGACCTGACACAATGTCCCCACCACTTGTCGTGGTTGCAGGAAGACATCAAGTTCACCTATGTTAACCATAGGGACTTTAGTAATACCACCTCTCACCGGAACCAGGGATACAGATGCCAACAAGCCAGATGGAAGTGGATTCCCATTGTCTAAAGGCTCGTAAAGGGCCATAGAAAGTAACCCACACTGTACAGCACAAGTAACTGGGACAAACTGCAAGGAGTTTGCTGGAATGCGGACCACATGTTTACCCCGGACACGTACAGGCCCCCCACTAAATTCTGACCCCTGAAAGCAACCAGTCTGGCAACATTGAAGTGCCGATGTCCACGCTGGAACTTCTTTAACTATAGGGAGATTAAACAACTCTGGGCCATGTTGATTAAACAGCTCCTGAAAGCACTCACCTATAACATTCATCCCCAATAGACCTGGCAACCCTGATGTAGAAAGAACCTGAGGAGGATCCTTTACAACAAGGACACCCTTATTGTGAATACGTCTACCCAATACAACAAAATCCAACTCCAGGTATCCTACAAAAGGAATAGAGAGACCATTAGCGGCCCGAAGCTGCAACCATCCACATTCATTCAACCTTTTCTTACCCCAGGGCTCAAAATGAGCCAAGAAGAAGCTCTCTGTGACAGTGGTTACCATGGAACCTGTATCCAATAAGCATGGAACATTAACCCCACCCATATTAACTACAACTGAGGGGCATTTACCCAACAAAGTAGAGGGTCCACTACCAGTGGGGGCAGGGGCCCCTGAGCCAGGCCCTATCCCTTCCGAACTGTGGCTCATCAGTTCAGAGGGTTGCAGTTTTCCGCCTGCCCATTAGGAGGCACTACATTCCCATGTGACAAACGAGCCCGTTGATCTCTAAACTGAATCTGTCCTAGTGTACAATTACGAGCAATATGCCCAGGCTGATTGCATCGCCTACAAATGATAGGGCCAGGCTGCCTGGGACGGTTACCTACACTCTGGGATTGCAGTTGCCGTAAACTTTGAGTCAGTTCATTAAGTTGTTCTTGCTGGGCCCTCATCATTCTCTTCAGTTCTGTGAGCTCTGAAACATTTACCTCTGATGGACTAGAGGAATCTATCTGTCCCTGTACTCTATACTGAAGAACAGAGGAAGCTGGGAGCGAATGACTCCTCTCTCTCCTCTCCGAATGAAATCCCTCATCCACCCATCTTATTGCCTCTTTACGAACATCCAGAAGGGTGGAATCAGGGTCCAATCGAACAAAACGTTTGAGCTCCCGCCGCAAACCACTATCCAGCACATGCTCTACAAACTGGTCTCGAAGTAAAACCACTGAATTAGTCATACCTCCAGGGGTATGTTGTACCACCTTATCCATTAATGCAAAAAGAGCATGGGAATACTCCTGCAAGGACTCGCCCTCAAGCTGTTTACGAGAAAAAAAGTTTTGCTGCAGGGCAATATAGGACTGTGAGCACCCATAAAGTTCCTTCAAGATAGAGAACACCTGTTCTGGTGTTTCCCTATCTCCTCTTGCCCTATACTTAATCTCATTCTTGGCAGGACCCTCTAAGTGATCTATAACAAATAATGTCTCCTCAGCTGAAGGCAGATGTCGAACCCGCAAGCAGGCTTGTATCTCCTCCACCCATTCAAACACATTGTCTTCCCCTCTACCACTAAACATACGACCCCTCCGTTCCCTAGGGACGTAAACGACTCGTTCAACTACGGGGCTAGGGGCAGGTAGGACATTCACAGTTGAGGGGCCCGCCACTCCAGTAGCCTGGCCTGCTTGCTGTTGGTGCAACCGCTCATTTTCTCCCCTCAATGACTGCACTTGCCTTCTCAACTCCTCCAATTCAGCCTCCATATCTACAAGCTTCCCCCCCCAAAAAAAAGAGAGAGAGAGAGAAAGAAAAAAAGGAAAACCTTACCACTTAACCCAAATCTCTTCCACTATCACAATCCTGGCTGCTTCGTACCAGCTGCTGCTTTGCTAAAAAAAACACCAAAAACACAACAACACACAACCATACAATTCTTCTCTGCGACTGTCTCTGCTTGTCACTTCATCCTGCCGACTACGCCACTTGTGACTGGATTACAGTCAAATCATACTAATAAGGCCCGCACTTCAGGCTTTCAACCAAATGAAAAGGACAAGCAGAGACAAAGTCACAGATAACAAATTTATTAATCAATTAAATTACTAAAACCACATTGAGCGAGACAGTAAAATTTAAAAGACCCTTTTGACCAATGGAAACAGGTCAACAAAATAGGCTTTGTTGTGGTTGACTTACATGGGCCGTCCACCATACACTGACCAACACAAACAAATTCAAAAATTACAAGAAAAGGAAAAGAAAAAAAGAATAAACTAATCAAGTTAGTTTATTTTCTCTGATTGCAATAAACAATTTACTGCTCAAATAATAAACACACACTTCAAACCAAATAAAGAACACAAGTATGTAAATCCACCCAACACAAACCAAATAAGGTCAAAATAAGACAAATTAAATAAGAAAACACAATCCCCACAATAACTACACTACATTATTGAGCAGTTTTAATGTAAAGCAAATCAAAGAAATAATACCACTCGAATAACAAAACCAAAATACTAAATCAATTCAAAAAAACAAAGCCTAATAAAACTATTATACTTATACTAATAATGAAGAAAAATAAAGCAACCAAAGACAAAATTTCAATACAACTCACACACACCACACACATACAACCAACAAATACACACAAACCAAAAGATTATAACACAATCAATCTGCTCCGTAAATGAGCAGCATTAATACAAAAAAAACAGGAAATATCACAAACCCCAAAATCCAAAATAACCAAAATGAATCAATAAATAGACAGGTCTAAATAATAATACCAGATAATGTCAGTAAAAGAAAAACACAATTTTACGTTAACTTCATTGTTCACACGAACAAATACAATGAGCAAATAAACACAGGTCAAAAGACTACACTTGATCTGCTCCGTTAGCGGTATCCATACAGAAGACAAAAAGAAATAACAAACCCCAAAATAACTGAAATGACTAAATCAATTAATAAACAAATCTAAATGATAACTGATAATTTCAACAAAACCGAAAATAAAATAAAGAAACAACCAAACAACCACACAATTTCAGTTAAACACACATACCCAACAAAATACAATCGGCAATAAATGAAAGTCAAAAGGATTGCGTCACTATTAATCTGCTCCGTAAGTGAGCGGTGTCAATATGCAGGAAGCAACCCAAATACAATACCCCAGATTTCTAAATAACTAAGTTAATAAACCATACATAAAATTGAGCCAGCGAGGTGGCGAACCCCATAAAATCCCAAAATCAAGTTACGGGTTTAGAGCGGCTCCAATGAGCCTCGTACAGGCATTAAGAATGTTCAATGAACTTGCGAGCGCTCGATACAACCACGAGCGTGCACTGCAAACCCGCTTCTCAGACGGGAACGCCGATTTAACCGCAGCAAAGCAGCAACTGGCACTCTGAAAAACATTAGACATACATTCGTTTGCTTTTCTTCTTCCTCCCCACTCCTCTCCCATTTATAATCACACCAGAAGGGTAGGGAAAAATAAAATTACCTTTTGCGTGTATAACACTCACATACTCACAACGGATGCCTGGATATACCCGACTTATCTAAAATAACACCAAGCAAGCACATTAATCACACCTGTGAATTAAATAAACTTCCCCACGAACACCCGTATTCTAATTTATATAATTCCCTCCCCTCTATACCCTCCAATTTAACCAAACCTACCTTTACCGAGGAGTGAAGGAGATACAAGACCTACAGCAACAGGTCACATCAGTACAATTGGCACGAAGAAAGCGAAATCACCTATGCCGATATACAGCCACAGGTCACATCAGTACAATGGCACGAAGAAAGCGAAATCACCTGTGCCTATATAGCTACGTGATTGCCTGACGTACGCAACCACGCACCTGGTGCAATCTGTCCGCTCTTTTAAAGGGCTACGCCAACTATTGTTAAAGGGGCAATCCCACTACACGACTATTCGAAAGGACTGTTTTTTTGAGCTTATGAGGTTTATTTTTCCATATAAAATCTAGAAAAATTTTGTTTATTTCTTTAGCAGTAGAGTCATTAACGAAAAGAGAAAGAGAAGGGTACACAAAACGAGATAACCCTTCTGCTTTAGACAAGAGAACCCTTCCATACAGGGAGAGGTCTCTTTGTAGCCAAAGATTAAATATATTTTTAGTTTTTTTGACCCTGCTAGAAAAATTAAGCTGTTGTCTGGCTGTAACATTTTTTGTTAAATAAATACCCAGATACTTTACAGTCTCTTTAACTGCGATACCATCTATTAAGGAATCATCATTTTTATAAAGCGTCATTATTTCACACTTGGACATATTCACTTTCAAACCAGAAGCACATGAAAACTGCTCAATTACATTTATAGCCTTTGTTATTTGACTTTTATCTCTTAAAAAAATAGTTGTGTCATCAGCCAACTGGGAGATTTTAATTTCTCTATCAAAGATGGATATGCCCACCAAGCTTTGCTCATGGATAATACTTAAAGATAATAGTTCTGTAACTAAAATAAATAAGAAGGGAGAAATTGGACAGCCCTGTCTGACACCACGGGTAATAAAAAATCTCTTAGAAGTATTAAAGCCAAGTAAGACAGAGCTGCTAATATCTCTATAAAACATTTCTATAACATTAACAAAAGAGTCTCCAAAACCAAATGATCTGAGAGTTTGCAAAAGAAATCCATGCTCAAGGGTGTCAAAAGCTTTATAAAAGTCCAGGAAAAGAATCATAGCTTTGGAATGTATAAAATCTGCATAATCCAAGAGATCTAAAATAAGTCTTATGTTGTTGCTGATGTGTCTTTCTTTAATAAAGCCTGACTGTGTCTCAGCAATTAACTGATCAAGTTTAACCTTTAATCTTTTAGCAAATACTAAGGCTAGTATTTTATAATCAATCGTGAGGAGCGTGATTGGGCGCCAATTATCAATTAAAAGAGGGTCCTTGTCCGGTTTGGGAGCAAGGGTGATAACACCCTGTTTCATTGAAGCAGTCATATCCTTTGAATTGATACAGTCCTTATACATGCAAAGCAATGGTTGTTTGAATGATTCCCAAAAATGAATATAAAACTCAACAGTTAATCCATCATTGCCTGGGGATTTACCCTTCTTCATAGAGTGCAGCGCTATTCGAACTTCCTCAATTGTCAAATCAGAATCACAGAAGGCTTTGAAGTCAGTATCAATTGTTGGAACCTGCGCTTGAATTTTCTTTATAAAATTGTCACAACTGGGTTTATTAAAAGCAGATGTGTAAATATTTTTATAGAAGGTTGTGACAAAACTAGAAATCAGGTTAGGATCTGTGCAATTGACACCATTAATATTAAGCAGTCAAAGAATTTTGTTTGCAATTTCTTTTCTCTAATGCAAAAAAGTAACTACTTCTCTTTCCTCTAGCCATTTAGCCCTGGACCTAACGAAAGCACCTCTAGCAATATCAAGATAAGCTTGATTTATTTGTAAATGTAACTCCTTTAATTCTAGCTCTTCATCCTGAGACAGATTACTTATTAATAAAGAATTTATTCTTTCCATTTGTTCAGTTAGTTTTTTATTTTTTGATTTTTTTAAATCTTTACCTCTTCTTATGGCTATTTGTCTGACTCGGTATTTAAAAAAATCCCAATTGGGTCTATAATCGTCATAAGTTTTATCAGAAAACATATCTTTAATTAATTTTTTAATATCGTCATTGAAAATGTTATCATTTAAGAGATTATTATTAAACTTCCAATAACCACGTAATTTGGGACTCTCATTCTCACAACTTAATTTCAGAATTATTTGTTTGTGATCAGAAAGAGGAGCAAATGAATGAGATACTTTTTTAACAAATTGTAGGGCTGATGAGGAAACTAAAAAGAAATGAATTCTAGACTTCAAAGTCATTTTACTATTTGACCAAGTAAAGTCCTGTCTGACAGGATGAAAAAAACGCCATGGATCTGTGAGAGAGTGAGCAGAACATATCGATGAAACATTAGAATTCGGATTAATAATGAGACTTTCATTGCTTCTAGGAGGGAATCTGTCCAGTGAGTTATCTAAACATTCATTAAAATCGCCGCCTAAGATTAGAATAGAACCTGGGTATTTAATATGTATTTCGGTCAATTTACAACTAATTTGAGAAAATAATACTTTGTTAGCAGAGGGGGAATTACAGCCATAGAGATTACAAATAATAAAGGTTGAGTTATCCTGCTTTAGTGACATTATAACCCATCTGCCTTCACTTGAAGTTATTGTCTCCAGAATTTGTCCCTTAAATTTATGAACAAGAATTGATACCCCAGCAGAGTGATTAGAACCATGACTACAATAAAGTGAATTTCCCCATTGATTCTTCCAGAATTTAACATCTAACTCACAAGAATGTGTTTCCTGAAGAAAAATTAAGCCAGTTTCGCAGCTTTTACAAAATAAGAAAATAGCTTTCCTTTTTACCACATCACGAATACCCCTTACATTTAATGACATAACAGAAAATGAACTAAACTTGAAATCCATAAAGTCAAAAACAAAACAAACAAACAAACAAACAAAAAAAACCCAGGTAAGTATACACAGTAAAACTCCCAGTGTTAAATTAACACTGCTGGGAGCATATATGGTCCCACTCTACAGAGTGTTAAATTTACACTGAATCAGTGTTAAAGTTAATGAGATAATGAAGTGATGATTAAGACATTAATGGTGAACACCTGCTGGTCATTTCGTGTCAAATCAACTTAATTTTAGAATTGTTCCTGTCTCTAAGTTTTTATTTTCTTTTTCTGGAGAAAGTAATACTAAAATGATGAAAAAGGTCAAAATATTAAATGCAATAGATATATAAAAACTGCTGTGTGTATATATGATTCTATCTTACAGAGTTTTAAAAAGTTACACTGAAGCAGAGTAAAAAGCTGCCAACTTTCACTTTTGCCTCTCTATCATCATCTCTGTTTCAAACCTAAACTTACAACTTGCTTGTAGAGTTATTTTGTAGAGGATGATAAGTTTAACTTCTAAACAACTGTTGTCAGAAAAAAATAAAAGTGCTCCAGCATTCCAGCATCCACACATGTGACTTAGTAGACAAATCTTCTTTCTGATAAAATGTAATCACAAGTCAAATGGATATTTATCACAAAAATTATCACAATAAATCTCCAGTTTGTGTTTTAGATTCATTTGAAGTCACCATTATTGTGATTAGTGTTTCCTTTAGTTAGGTGTTTGTCCCTTGACCTTCACTAGACTAACTCTCCAATAATAGCAATTGCAACAGTGTTTCAATAAAAGCACTTGTTTGTTGCTTAATGTAGAAAAAATCTTATCAACCCACCTAAAATTGCTTGTTTTAAAAATATTAATAGATAATATGATATGAAAAAGGTAAAGAAAAAAGCATAAAAAATGTTTCTCTATGCAAATGACACAGTTTTGGATAAGGGTGCTTTGATTCTATAGGTATTTTATTTTTTTTTATTTTTTTTTAGAGAGACTTCATGACTTCGGATACAAATCTCAACAATGGTGACAGTAAATGGTAAGAAAGTTGCACAACTGTGTCATGTTGCAATGCATGATGGGAGTTATGAAAGAGTTTTCTACAATCCTGGTACCCAGCATGCATTGCGGCATGAAGCTTTGTTGTTGATTGTCACCATGGTTGAGTTTTATAGGGTGATTGTTGATGTCATGAAGCTTTGTTGTTGATTGTCACCATGATTGTGTTTTATAGGGTGATTGTTGATGTCTCAGGGTGTCCGACTGACACCACAGATTAGATTTGTGTAAAAAAATTAACTTTTAAGGGTATGGATTTACAGCATAGGAACATCACAGGTTTGACTGAACATAAAAAAATGTAACTTACATTTAGTGTTTTTTTTAGTTTGAGATCAGTGAATCACAATATTTAACAACTACTGTAGCACACCAACAGTTTATAACTTCATCTGTGTCACCTCCATCTGCTCCAACAGATGTGTTTAATAAACACAATGAACAAAAGAAGGCCAACTCTAATCTTCAAGACTCAAGTGCCCAACTAATGGAAACACTAATCGGGACAATGGTGACTCGCTTTATTAACCAGAAATACAGCTGTTGTATAGAGATTAAACTTATCATCCATGTAACTCTACAAGCCAAGTTGTAACTTTAAGCTTCAAACAGAGATGATGATAGAGAGGCAAAAGTTAAAGATGGCAGCTTTTTACTCTGCTTCAGTGTAACTTTTTAAAACTCTGTACGATAGAATCATATATACACACAGCAGTTTTTATATATCTATTGCATTTAATATGTTGACCTTTTTCATTATTTTAGTATTACTTTCTCCAGAAAAATAAAATAAAAACTTAGAGACAGGAACAATTCTAAAATTAAGTTGATTTGACATGAAATGACCAGCAGGTGTTCACCATTAATGTCTTAATCATCACTTCATTACCTCATTAACTTTAACACTGATTCAGTGTAAATTTAACACTCTGTAGAGTGGGACCATATATGCTCCCAGCAGTGTTAATTTAACACTGGGAGTTTTACTGTGTACCAGTAGCACCTGATGAAACTGTACGGAAACTTTACTTGAAGGAAAGGAATGATATACAACCAACCATGGTCATAGAACAATTTACATATGATTTTGAACCTAAATAATCACTTCTTAACATACCAAAAAACAATAATTCTTTATAAGAAATGCCAAAAATAACAGGCAAACTGTATAAAGACATATACCAATGCTAACGTCGTAAACCAAATATTGGGCTTAACAAAAGAGTCAAGATTAGCAATAAACTCTGATGATTAGATCCATGAAACTTACGTTGTCTCTGGTCAAATACACAGCACTTATTTAGCTGCAACTGCAACCCAGGTAAAACAAAAAAAGCTGTGTACCACCTGAATCAAGGAAGGAGTGATGAACGCATGGGTTTAATAAACCTGCTTACTTTACACTGACGAAGTCAAATCTTTTCCCGTCAATCAGAGCAAACGATCCACGGAAAGAAGCCTTTTTCCCTTCATCTCTGGCCTTCTTGACCAACGGCCAAAGTTTTTCTCTTGCCACTCTGTCCTCCGGGGATAGGGCCTCTGTGAGTCGCAGCTTATTGTCGCGCAGGAACTTGCAACCTCTGGCAGCTTGCCAGACAGTATCCCGGTAACGACGAAGAGCGAACAAGATAATTATAGATCTGCATGTACCATCCTTTCTCCGCGGGCCGAGACGATGCGCGATGTCCACTGCATCCTCCATTCTTTCACTAATACCGGGAACCACGTTGCTAAGGATATCGATTGCAACGCGACGGACATCTTCTCCATCCTTTTCTTGCACCCCGTGCAGCTTCAGTGTCCACCTCCAGCTATATCGCTTGCAGTCTCCAACTTCTTCTTTTAAAGTTTTGTTCACCAGTTTAAGATCCTGGATCTCAGCGGTCCGTGTAACGCTTTTCAGTTCTTTTTTCAATTTGCACCATCAAAATGAATCAAATGAAAAATTGGTTTCAAAGTTTCATTTTTCAATTTTCATGAGTACTTTACAAACGGAAAATTGTCTCTCGGTTTAATTTTCAATTCTAAGTGTTTAGGTTGTTGCTTTAGAATTTCAGGTTTTGGAACAAAAGAAAAATGACGACTTGTTCTAATTTTCCATTTCTGTGTTTGCGCTTGCGGCTGGAACGTACCATTATCGCCGGTGGTGGAGTGTAGTCTACAGCCGGTCACGGACGCACAGCACTATCGCGTTAAATCTCACCATATTTATCTCCCCTATGTATATTACACATTTATTAAATATATTTTGAATAACAATAATGCCTGTAAACATTTATCTATAGGACCTCGGTTGCCGTTTTGGTTTTTATCAGTAGATGGCGATGTAACGACCTGGCAGTAAGTGCATGCACTCGAGACGTGATGGATAAACCTGTATCTGCCGCAGTTCAGCCTGCATAATGGCTCGAAAATTTTAATCATGTTACCCCGATATATTACGAGGTAGCGAGTCAGGTTTGTCACCTGAAAGTTGCCGTTTCGAGTCTCACGGGCGGCCGCTTGGGACGTGCCATTGAGCAAGGCACTTTACCCATTGCTTCCCGGGCGCTGGGTGCCCACTGCTCCGGGTGTCATGACTAGCAGTGCGTGTGTTGACTACTTACTGGATGCATTCCTTACTTGAAAACCATGTCACTTTCACTTTTGTTTTCCTTTTTAAAAAACTTTATTAGCCGCGAATGCCCACCCCGTGACGCCTGCCCTGTTATATTGGCTCATTTACTAGCCATATTCATATTTGAGATATCCACAGTGTATCCATTCCCAGCTCTTCTACCAGCTAACGGATCACACCTACAGTGGTGTTAAAAACATGGTAGTGTACTAATAAAGGTGAATAAATTGCAAACATTTTATAATTTTATGCTGCATGATTAAACAGTGGTGTTAAAAAAATAGCAGTGCAACATCAGTAACCTGATAAACCACTATTGTTATTAGTAGTAGTAGTAATATTTCTGGAAATTATTTATAGAAAAAAATAGAGCCATTGGTAATGATATCCACATTACTTGCTCTGAGTTATAGATTCATTTATTGAAAGTGATCAAAATACAGTAATAGCAGTATGAAGTTTAAAATGAGTTCATTCTGTGAAAACAGCTTCTTTCTGTCCTTTATTAAGAAAGAGAGAAGGCAAATGTTTTGCCCATTGTTATAAAATATATAATATGCTGCTGAATTTCTGAATAAAATGGGTCTTTTCAAACATTGCTCAGAGGAACAGAGCAATTTGATTAAAAATTTGAAAACCTTTAGAAAGATAAAAGATGATGATCTTGTGACAGTCACTGATGCAAGAAGCCCCAGTAAAGCACCACTGTTGAAAAAAGACATCTATAGAATTACATCAATACATCAGCTGTCCCAAAGAAAAATAGTGTAACATTTTGTGGCCTGATAAGATTAAAATCTTTCTTTTTGGGCTCTTTACAGAACCGTACTGAATTCAAGCCACAGTACAGTGTAGCATGGCGGTGTAAAAGTCATGGGATTGGGATGTTTTTCATACTGCCGTGTTGGGACTATTTATCAAATACAAGGGAACATGGATCAGTTTGACTACAGTAGAATACTTGAAGGGTTATGTTGCCCTTTGCCGAAGAGGAATGCCCCTAAAATGGGTGTCAACAAGACAACAAACACAAAAGCAAGAGGGCAAAATCTGGTTCCAGACAAAGAGGATTAAGATTATAAAGTGGCCAACTCAATCCTCTGATCTCTCTGCACCATTAAAAACTTGTGGGGTGACATTACAAATGCAGTTTCTGACACAAACCTAAAAATTGACAGGAACTGTGAATACTGTTTTAAATTAAGGCAGCTCAAATATGCATTTCAGTCTGGGACTAGGATAAGCCCTGTCCGGGAAACCACCTCTAAGTTGTTAATGCTTTGTTTTGGAATTGAATGTGTAATGTTTTCAATACATTTAAAATAAAGAAATAATCTCACTTTATAATTTTTTTGCAATTTATTCACTTTACCATGTTTTTAACACCACTGTAGGTGTGATCTGTTAGCTGGTAGAAGAGCTGGGAATGGATACACTCAGGGGCGTAGCACAAGGTCCCGGGCCCTATGCATAGGCAGTCCTGATGGGCCCCCCATTTTTCCATATAGTTTTCTAATCACTACACGAACAAACTGCTGATAACCAAACAAGAATTGATTCAGAAATATTTTATTTTGCTGAAGTAACAAGACATTACATTTTAGAACATTTATTTTTATTATGCTTTATTACTTTAAGGCATAAATTAAATCTTAAATATGCCATTTTAGTTTTGTACATTAACAAAAAGCTCCATTCATATTAAAAGACGAACAAAACATGTATCACTAGTCATTTTATATGGAAAAAAGGCAAAATGAAACAAATGCTATTGCTTGCATACTATAGCCTATTCATTTAAAATTAAACATTTTTTTTTCAAAAATAGGCTATTGTTTTGTATGCAAACAGCTGTTAGTATACAGTTTATTTATTTAGCCTTTCAACTCAATTTGCATGTAGTCTATGACCAAATTATCATCTGAAAGTGTATATTCTGCTTTTTCATTGGGTTGTCTCAGTTCATTTTAGCACTAACAATCGCAGCCAGGAAAATTCAAACAGTTTAGCCAGAGGTGGAAAGAGTAATAAGATATTCTACTTAAGTAAAAGTAAAGTTACTTTAATAATATTTTACTTAAGTAGTAAAAGTAAAGTAACTTGTCTAAAAATCTACTCAAGTAAAAGTAAAAAGTAAGTCACTTTAACTTTACTCAGAGTAAAAGTTACTTTTTTACAGCGAGAAGAAGTGGAGAATTCTAGTATAGTTCAAAAACGACAAGGGAATATACATTTCAAACTAGTTGTTTTTAATTGTAGGAATATCTTTACAATTAAAGTGCAATAGCAAAAAGTTAATAAAGTAAAAGCTTTTATATAACTAAGAAACATTTATGGAATAGTTGAATGATTTTTACAGGTGAGTATGCACTTTTAAAGCAAAAATAATGAGGTCAGCAGCTAGTAAATACAATCACTATAGTAAGGTTGAAATTGATGTATTGCTGGGAACATTGTTATATAGTTTAAATGAGCATATCATGAGATGAGTGCATGGCTATATACTTTCATCCTTATTGTCTTTTATCTAACTTCCCAGACCTGGGTACCTGATGTAAGACCTTTATTCTTATTTCTCTCTCTCCAATGTTTAATGACCTGCGCATTCTCAAGGACGTTCTTAAGTTGTGGTTGACTTGATGCAAAGCTGATTGACATCGGAAGATAATGCGCATGGTATTAAAAACGCGTCGTGCAAATGAGCGATAAAACCCCGGTCCACAATTCCGTTCATATAAGCATAAATCCTACCTTACATAGGAATGAAACACTCGCTTCACGTCAGAGGAAAGTGGTCGCTTAAATATGGCCAGAGGTTTCTTTCATAAGAAATTAATTGAGGGTCTGCATTAGCGCATGCCTGTCTCGTCCGTCTCCATGGTTCTTTTTGTGAGTTTAGCGCGTTCCCCGCCCATCAATCAATCATCATTCATCCGTGATTACCTTGCATTTTTAAAAATATTCTTTACTCAGTAACGGATATGATTTAAAAAATGTAGCGAAGTAGTATAGTAGGAAGTTTGTTTTTTTCTTCTGCTGTCTTTTCTTTCTGTTTTGGTGGCCCAATTTAGCTTTCTTTGACAAAGACATTTCAACCGCACGCAGAAGTTTGCGCTCTACCAGACGCACAACTACAAACAAAATGCACGTGCAGATGGACTAAACCATTTGGTGCATTAGGAAGGGGTGGGACCGTGAGACTTTAGATAGTTTTTTACTTATACAAAATATATTCAAACAGTTATTCAGCAAATACACTAACTTTACATTTCATTTGACATTATAAAATTAAAATAAGAAATGAAAATATCCAGGTAAAATAAAATATATTCCAGACTTTCAAGGGCCCTCTCTCCCCTTGGGGCCCTGGTAATCAGTACTGGTTTTACCCCCAGTCCGACGCCCCTGGATACACTGTGGATATCTCAAATATTAATATGGTTAGTAAATGAGCCAATATAACAGGGCAGGCGTCACGGGGTGGGCATTCGTGGCTCATACCCTAATAAAGTTTTTTAAAAAGGAAAACAAAAGTGACATGGTTTAAAATATGGAATGCATCCAGTAAGTAAGCAACACACGCACTGCCAGTTATGAACACACACCCGGAGCAGTGGGCGCCCAGCCCCCGGGGAGCAATGGAAGGTGCCTTGCACAAGCGGCCGCCCGTGAGACTCGAAACGGCAACTTTCAGGTGACAAACCTGACTCGCTACCTCGTAATATATCGGGGTAACATGATTAAAATTTTCGAGCCATTATGCAGGCTGAACTGCGGCAGATACAGGTTTATCCATCACGTCTTGAGTGCATGCATTAACTGCCAGGTCGTTACATCGTTTACAGGCATTATTGTGACCGGCTGTAGACTACACTCCACCCCCGGCGATAATGGTACGTTCCAGCCGCAAGCGCAAACACAGAAATGGAAAATTAGAACAAGCCGTCATTTTTCTGTTTGTTCCAAAACCTGAAATTCTAAAGCAACAACCTAAACACGTAGAATTGAAAATTAAACCGAGAGACAATTTTCCGTTTATAAAGTACTCATGAAAATTGAAAAATGAAAGTTTGAAACCAATTTTTCATTTGATTAATTTTGATGGTGCAAATTGAAAAAAGAACTGAAAAGCGTTATACGGACCCTCAGCAGATACGACTTTCAACGCCTCTTTCTGAGTGGCCACCTCAGTAACAAGCTGATGTACGGTCGAAGACAAACTTTCAACTTGCTGTGCTGTAACGGCAGTAGTTTTGTCAATTGTTGAAATTTTTTGAAACATTTCTTCGCGAAATTCGCGTATGGCAGCCAAGATTTCAACAGACGCGTCATCACGCCCACTGTACTCTCGCTTAGACTTTTTCAGACTAGGTTTTACAGGAGTGTCGGGAAGCGGTACAGCTAAGAGATCAGAGATTACGGGTTGAGAGTCAAACCATTTTGTTGCCTCTTCACTCTTCAATGTGTTTCGGTTCTCGGATGAAGTGGTACTTGCCGTTTGAACGGGATTCATCTTTGACTCAGGTTCAGGCATTGACACGGTAGCAACTGGAGCTTGTTTATTTTTCCTTCTGCCCATAAATTCGGCTCAAAATGAGAGATTAATTATCAATTTCGTTTATTTGTTCATTTATATATATTTGTTAGCTATATTGGTTGCAATATCACCCAGCCTAGAAACTTTCCCGACGACGCTTCAAAAACACCTCCTCCTATCTAGCCGCCATCTTGGCCCCCTGAATCATCGGATTTTCGAAACGTTTCGAAACAGTTATGACGTAATGAAGCCTCGTTTACTAAAATCACGTGACTTTGACTAGTTTGAAACAAGCTCCGAACCAATTATTCGAAACAAAAGATTCATAAATGTTTCGAAGCCTCATGTAAGCGTGATTCGAAATATCGCCCATACAGTTTGCATTAAAAGCATAAGTTTGGTCTTATTTGAAAGAAGACATTTGGAGGTTTATTAAGAGTTCAAAATTAGTTACTGTCATAATGAAAAAAAAAAGAATAATTTTATAGAGAGCTTAAAATATATTTTTTTATTAACTCCACAAAACAAATATGAAATATTTGTATGACAAACTAAATGAACTGACTTTTGGGACTGAATCTGGGATATGGCTAATGTTTATTGTTGAATAAATGTTAATTCTATTATTATTATTATTTTATTATTATAATATTATTATTATAAATACACATCCTATTTAGTGTTTTATTCCCTCCTTTCTTTGATCAAAAGTCTCAATTCACTTTCTTTTTATTAAATGCCCAAAAAGAAACTTAATCTCAAAGAAGCTTTACCAGTCGAAATTATTCCTAAACATATCTCACATCTCCAGACAGCAGGTGATCAGCAAACAATTTCCGTTCCCTAGAAAGTTCCCGGCAGGTTCCCAGAACATCCCAGAACCTAAAGGGAACATTCTATTCACGTTAAGAAAACTTTTCTGGCTGACAAGCAGGGAACGTTCCCAGAAGGTTCTCCTAACCTCTACAATCTGATGCCTTTGCATAAATAATCAATCAGCAAACCATTTTCTCTACATTGTTTGTTGTTCTTAATACATAACAATTGATAAACCATAAATGTAATTATATTAAAAACAAATACATATATACATCACATAAAATACTTAATGATATCTGAAATAAAACATGAACATGTTTTTAAAAACATTTAATAAAATGTACATTAATTTACATTAATACAATTTATACACCTTTTATTGAACAAAAATTTATTTTACAAATGGTTTAAGGCATTACAGAAGTGGGATGTTCAGTCCAAATTCACAGCATTAAAACTAATATTAGATTTACATGTTTCCCATGAAAAATACAGTATCAACCATTTCTTTGCATGGGCGGAGAATCTTGTAGTTTATTATCTGTCTATTTTCAGCAAATGTATGATATTATATTATGTAAAGAAATTCGCAATTAAAGCAGGATTACTTTGTCAAGCGTAATGTGTCATAGCAGTGAGCAGGTCATAATGATGTCTCCTCATATGAAACACCTGACTCCACTAATCTTCCTGAACGTTTTCGGCCCTGTTTACACATACATTAATTTTAAAAACAGAGACATTTCCCTTCGTTTGCGCCCTTCGTTTACATGCAAACTGAGAATTTGCCTCTGAATTTGATTCTTTCTAAAAACTCCGACCAGAGAGGAGATTGGGAAAATCTTTGGTTGCACAGTTGCATGTAAACTACGACAAACGCACCTACGTCAAAAGTGTGACCTTGTTCAAGAGAGGAACAGGAAGTGATTTGTTTTCTGGATTCTGATTGGCTTACGTGGACTTGAGCTTCTCGTTGCAGCATACACAGTAAAACTCCCAGTGTTAAATTAACACTGCTGGGAGCATATATGGTCCCACTCTACAGAGTGTTAAATTTACACTGAATCAGTGTTAAAGTTAATGAGGTAATGAAGTGATGATTAAGACATTAATGGTGAACACCTGCTGGCCATTCTGTGTCAAATTAACTTCATTTTAGAATTGTTCATGTCTCTAAGTTTTTATTTTATTTTTCTGGAGAAAGTAATACTAAAATAATGAAAAAGGTCAAAATATTAAATGCAATAGATATATAAAAACTGCAGTGTGTATATATGATTCT
This sequence comes from Paramisgurnus dabryanus, assembly GCF_030506205.2. Lineage (NCBI taxonomy): Eukaryota > Metazoa > Chordata > Actinopteri > Cypriniformes > Cobitidae > Paramisgurnus > Paramisgurnus dabryanus. The sequence continues at coordinate 2,538,783 of NC_133360.1, read as the reverse complement.
ATCTTACAGAGTTTTAAAAAGTTACACTGAAGCAGAGTAAAAAGCTGCAATCTTTAACTTTTGCCTCTCTATCATCATCTCTGTTTGAAACCCAAACTTACAACTTTGTTGTAGAGCTATTTTGTAGACGATGATAAGTTTAACTTCTAAACAACTGTTGTCAGAAAAAATAAAAGTGCTCAACTATTCCAGCATCCACACATGTGATTTAGTAGACAAATCTTCTTTCTGATACAATGTAATCACAAGTCAAATGGATATTTATCACAAAAATTATCACAATAAATCTCAAGTTTGTGTTTTAGATTCATTTGAAGTCACCATTATTGTGATTAGTGTTTCCTTTAGTTAGGTGTTTGTCCCTTGACCTTCACTAAACTAACTCTCCAATAATAGCAATTGCAACAGTGTTTCAATAAAAGCACTTGTTTGTTGCTTGATGTAGAAAAAAATCTTATCAACCCACCTAAAGTTGCTTGTTTTAAAAATATTAATAGATAATATGATATGAAAAAGGTAAAGAAAAAAGCATAAAAAATGTTTCTCTATGCAAATGACACAGTTTAGGATAAGGGTGCTTTGATTCTATAGGTATTTTATTTTTTTTATTTTTTTTAGAGAGACTTCATGACTTCGGATACAAATCTCAACAATGGTGACAGTAAATGGTAAGAAAGTTGCACAACTGTGTCATGTTGCAATGCATGATGGGAGTTATGAAAGAGTTTTCTACAATCCTGGTACCCAGCATGCATTGCGGCATGAAGCTTTGTTGTTGATTGTCACCATGGTTGAGTTTTATAGGGTGATTGTTGATGTCATGAAGCTTTGTTGTTGATTGTCACCATGATTGTGTTTTATAGGGTGATTGTTGATGTCTCAGGGTGTCCGACTGAAACCACAGATTAGATTTGTGTAAAAAAATTAACTTTTAAGGGTATGGATTTACAGCATAGGAACATCACAGGTTTGACTGAACATAAAAAAATGTAACTTACATTTAGTGTTTTCTTTAGTTTGAGATCAGTGAGTTACAATATTTAACAACTACTGTAGCACACCAACAGTTTATAACTTCATCTGTGTCACCTCCATCTGCTCCAACAGATGTGTTTAATAAACACAATGAACAAAAGAAGGCCAACTCTAATCTTCAAGACTCAAGTGCCCAACTAATGGAAACACTAATCGGGACAATGGTGACTCGCTTTATTAACCAGAAATACAGCTGTTGTATAGAGATTAAACTTATCATCCATGTAACTCTACAAGCCAAGTTGTAACTTTAAGCTTCAAACAGAGATGATGATAGAGAGGCAAAAGTTAAAGATGGCAGCTTTTTACTCTGCTTCCGTGTAACTTTTTAAAACTCTGTAAGATAGAATCATATATACACACAGCAGTTTTTATATATCTATTGCATTTAATATGTTGACCTTTTTCATTATTTTAGTATTACTTTCTCCAGAAAAATAAAATAAAAACTTAGAGACAGGAACAATTCTAAAATTAAGTTGATTTGACATGAAATGACCAGCAGGTGTTCACCATTAATGTGTTAATCATCACTTCATTACCTCATTAACTTTAACACTGATTCAGTGTAAATTTAACACCCTGTAAAGTGGGACCATATATGCTCCCAGCAGTGTTAATTTAACACTGGGAGTTTTACTGTGTATGTACATGGGTACGTGTCTATGAACGCTTTTCCGAAACTGACATGTGTGCACGAAGTTATTTTTTAAACCGAAGAGGTTGAAATGTTAGTTTATGAAAATAGCCGCCCACGTGTAAACATCGTCTAAAACTATGTTTCATGAAATCACTCAGTCAGTCAGGGTCTATTCATTACTCAATCTGATATAATATTATGAACTTTATGAGTGTCAGATTAATATAAGGTTATGAATTATTATGGACTGTTATTTACTGAAGAAAATGTCTGATGTGATTTTATTCTGCTTTTGTTTGTGGTGTCTGGTGGGTAAGTTATCTCTGGTTTTATAACTTTAAAAGCAGCACTTCCCTGTTCTGTTCATCTGTTGTTTTATTATAAACCTCTCATCTGAGCTATCAAGAGTGTCAGGAGCAGATTAATAAAACCTTAATATAAGTCTTTAAAAAAGTTAACTGAAAATGTCTGATGTGATTTTGTTTTATTTGTGCACAGGAAAATCCCCAGTGTTAAATTAACTCTATCAGTGTTAAATCAACACTATTTGGTGTTTATATAATCCACACCAAGATCAGTGTTAAAAAAGACTGGTGTTAAAAATATAACTCTGAATCAGTGTTAAAGTTAATGAGATAATGAAGTGATGATTAAGACATTAATGGTGAACACCTGCTGGTCATTCAAATCAATTACATTTTGGACATTTTCCTGTCTCTAAATTTTTATTTTGATGACTCATTTTCTGGAGAAAATAATAATAAAATAATAAAGAAATACAAATTATTAAATGCAATAGATGAATACTGTTGGGTGTATGCCTCCAAAAGCTGCAATCTTTCATGTTTGCCTCTCTATCAGCATCTCTGTTTGAAAAATTAAATGATAACTTGCAGAGATGGATAAGTTTAACTTCTAAACAGCTGTCAGAACAAAATACAAGTGCTCAACTATTCCAGCATCCACACGCATGATTTAGTAGACAAATCTTCTTTCTGACGTGATGTCTCACAAGTCAAATAGACATTTATCACAAAATGTATCACATTAAATCTTAAGTTTGTGTTTGTTATGAGTTCATTTGAAGTCACCATTATTGTGATTAGTGTTTCCTTTAGTTAGGCATTTGTCCCTTGATCTTCACTGATCTAACTCTCCTCTTTAAGCAATAGCAACAATGTTTTAATAAGACCACTTGTTCATTGCTTTATGTAGAGGGAAAACCTTCCAGACCTTCTCAGATTGTTTATTTTTATTATATTCTACTCTACAAATCATTGAAACATTTGATCACAAATTAATTATGAAGAAACAGGCATATAAAAAAGCTCTATGCAAATGACATTGTATTGAATAAGACTGCCGTTATGCTTCAGTGTTTTGTTGTTGTTGTTGTTTTTTGCTTAAGAGAGACTTCATGATTTCTGATACAAATCTCAACGATGGTGACAGTTAATGGTAAGAAAGTTGCACAATTTTTGTCATGCTGCAATGCATGATGGGATTTATGAATGAGTTTTCTACAATCCTGGTACCCAGCATGCATTGCGGCATGACATTTTGTTGTTGATTGTCACCATAATTGTGTTTTATAGGCTGATTGTTGATGTCTCAGTGTGTCTGGTTGAAACCACAGATTAGATTTGGGTAAACAATATTTAACTCTTCAGGGTATGTGGACTTTTACAGCACTGTTGGGTTTCATGGGAGTTTCACAGGGTTGGCGGAACATAAATTAAACACTTATATTCAGTGATTACTTTTTTATGATATCATTGAATCCCAAGACTTAAAGGGGTCATATGATGAAAATGTTAGCATTGCCACTTTGTAGGTGTGAGCAAAAATAGGTCATTGAAATTTGGCTTTCATTATGATGTCATAAGGATATCTTATTAGAATAATACCGCCTCCTTAATCTGAACTCTCCAACCACTGCACTGCCGTTTAGTGCTGAGAGAAAGAAAGAGAAAGGAAGGACTTGACAGCACAATTGAGTTTCAATTACAACAAACCACCATCATTGTGATCAGTGTTTGCACTTCATCCGCTCATTTGCATTTTAAAAAACACGCCCAAAACGACACATTTTTGGACTTGACAGCACAATAGAGTTTCAATTACAACAAACCACCATCATTGTGATCAGTGTTTGCACTTCATCCGCTCATTTGCATTTTAAAAAACACACCCAAAACGACACATTTTTGCTCAAACCTACAAAGTGGCAATGCTAACATTTTCATCATATGACCCCTTTAAACTTTCATACTAATTAATAAAGTAACAGTTATAGACTTCATTTCTCTCAACTTCCTCTGCTTTAACAGATGTGTTTTATAAACACACTGCCACAATGAGCAGAAGAAAACTAACACTAAACTTCAAGACCCAAGTACCCAACTAAAGGAAACACTAATCGGCACAATGGTGACTTACTTTATTAACCAGATTTACAGCAGTTCTTTAGAAGTTAAACCTATCATCCATGTAACTCTGCAAGCAAGTTGTAATTTTAGTTTTCAAACAGAGATGATGATAGTGTTCATTAAACTCTAGGCATTTTAGCTATTGCATTTAATATTTTGGCTTTATTCCTCATTTTAGTATTACTTTCTCCAGAAAAAGAGTCAACAAAATAAAAATGTTAAGACAGGAACAATTCCAAAATTTTGTTGATTTGACACGGAATGACCAGCAGGTGTTCACTATTAATGACTCAATCACTTCATTATCTTATTAACTTTAACACTGATTTAGTGTTTTTTTAACACCAATCTTGGTGTGGATTATATAAACACCGAGCAGTGTTAATTTAACACTGGGGATTTTGCTGTGTGGAGTCTGGTTGTTAAGTTGTGTTTGTTTTTATAACTTCACTTCTTTTAGTTTCAGTAAAGTTGATTGTTTTATGTGCTTACGGAAATGATGCTCACTAACTGTAACTTAAAGAATGAAAGGAGATGATTTTGTTTCATTGTATTTTCAGCTGTAGATGTTCTTGCATATACAGAAGAGATGACAGACACAGAATGAAGTTGTCTTTATTTATGTTTGGTGAGTTTATGTCAGTGATGGAGGGAGATTCTGTCACTTTATCTGTCAGTCTCACTGAAACAGAGAGGATGGAATCAGATGGAAGTTTGGATCTACAGACGAAATCGTAATAGCTGAAATCAGTTGGGAGACTTCTGATTATAAGAGATTCAGAGACAGACTGAAGTTGGATCACAGTGGATCTCTCACCATCACAAACATCAGAACCGCAGACTCTGGATCTTATGAACTAATCAACACCAAAACAAATCATCAAACAATATATTTAATCTTACTGTCTATGGTGAGTAAAGAACTGATCAATAGTTCATGTTTAAATATGATATGTATTCCCATTTTAATATTTGTAATGTCAGTCAGCTTTTAAACATCCCCACCAAACATGAGACCTCCGCTCGACGTGCAGATCATGTCTATATTAGGTCGGTTGGTCCAGGCCCTTATCTGTATGTCTATACAACGTGCAGTTCTGGTACAGTATCTGGACGTCTGACTGTGACCCCTCTTGGACGTCAGGTAGACGTCCAAAAGGGGTTCGGGAAATCAAAACACAAATATTTTATACAAATGTGGTCTATGAGTTCTGAGTCAAAAAACATAAACATTACGTGTATTTTTGTAGAATATTTTGTTAAGCTGTTAAAATAATGTTATCTTTATATATGAATGTGTGTTCAAAAACATAGCACTGCTCATAGATAAAGTTCCACCTTAAATGCTCTCTCTCTCTCTCTCTCTCTCTCTCTCTCTCTCTCTCTCTCTTTCTTTCTCTCTCTCTCTCTCTCTCTCTCTCTCTCTCTCTCTCTCTCTCTCTCTCTCTCAATTTCAATTTTCAATTCAATTTCAATTTAAAGAACTTTATTGGCATGATTGTGTCACTTACAATATTGCCAAAGCATTATACATAAAACGAGAAACATACAATAACACAATATTAACAAACATTAAGGTGCAATTAAGCTAAGGTGCTGGGTGATGGATGAAGTACTACTGCAAATACAATAAAATAGAATCAGAGGATATTTACAATATAAAGTAGACTTTGAAATATAAACATATGAAGTATACAAATGTACATTTATGGGGGCAGATGAGAGGTAAAATAAAAATACTGTACAAGATCAGGGCTGTGGATTATTTCTGATGGTGTGCAACTGATAAATGAATTTAGCAGCAGCTGATGGGTGTCTGTCTTCCCCCAGTAACATCTTCATTTGATCTGAATCTGAAGAGCTATGAAACTCTGGTATGAGCTTTGAGATTTTGTCAAAGTGTTTTTCTCTAAGCTCTTTATATTTACCACAGTAAAGGAGAAAGTGTGTCTCTGTCTCGATCTCACCACTGTCACAATGGACACAGATTCGCTCTTCTTTTGGGAGCCATGTTTGTCTATGTCGGCCTTTAATTTCTCTATTGCCAGACTGTGATCACTGAGTCTGTATTTAGTGAGGATTCGTCTCTGCTTTACATCTCTAACAGTGGAGAGATATTCTGACAGACTGTATTTTCTGTTTAGTGCCCGATAACATTCTAGTTTACTTTGGTTTTTACTTTCATTATCCCAATGATCCAAATATAAAGTTTGACTTTCTTTAATGATTTGGTTTATCGTGGTTTGTTTGCGTTTATTAGTGCTGGTCTGGAGTTTTAGAGCCAGTTGACAGATGGGACTGGTTTTAGGTCTCTTCTCTTGAGTTTTAAGGGCTTCATATTGAAGTGTGTTCGGGGGACTTGAGTTTAAGTGTGACCAGAATTTAAGGGAGCGTTTTTGGATGTGTATTATTAGGGGATATCTGCCTAATTCAGCCCTGCATGCATTAGTAGGTGTTCTTCTCTGAACTCCTAAAATATTTCTACAGAATTCAGCATGCAGGGATTCCATTGGATGTTTGTCCCATTTGGAGTAATCTGTTAGGCATTGTGGACCCCAAACCTCACAACCGTACAGAGCTATGGGCATTATTACACTATCAAATATTTTACACCAAACTGTAGCAGGAATGTCTGTTTGTTTAAATTTGCCTTTGATGACATAGAATGCTCGTCTAGCTTTCTCTTTAAGTGCATTTACCGCGAGACCAAAACCGCCTGATGCGCTGATTTTTAACCCAAGATAGTCATAGTGTAAGGTGTGTTCTAGTGCAGTGTTTCCTAGAGTAAATGTGTATCTGTTTTCTTGTAATCTTGCTTTTTTCTGGAAAATCATAATTTTAGTTTTCTTCAGATTGACCGTCAGGGCCCAGTTTTGACAGTATTTCTCCAGCAGGTCCAGGTGTTGCTGTAAACCTTGTGCAGTGTCTGACAATAGCACCAGATCATCTGCATACAGAAGAGCTTTAATCTCTGAGTTGTTTAGGATGAGACCGGGTGTGCTGGATTGTTCCAGTAACACTGCTAACTCATTAATATATAAGTTAAATAGAGTTGGACTCAAGTTACAGCCCTGTCTCACCCCACGCCCTTGACTGAAAAATTCTGTTCTTTTGTCACCGATTTTAACTCCGCACTTGTTTTCTGAGTACATGGATTTAATGATGTCATATACTTTTCCTCCTATGCCTGATTGTAGAATTTTATAATATAAGCCGTCGTGCCATATCGAGTCGAATGCTTTTTTAAAGTCAACGAAACATGCATAAACTTTGCCTTTGTTTTTATGATGAACGTGTTGATTGACTAGCGTCTGTAGTGTGTAAATGTGGTCAGTGGTGCGGTGGTTTGGTAAAAATCCAATCTGACTTTTACTTAAGACGTTGTGTTTGGTAAGGAAGGCCTGAATCCGAGCATTTAAGATACTACAGAAAGTCTTCCCTAGATTACTATTTACACAAATGCCTCTGTAGTTATTGGGGTCAAATTTGTCTCCGCTCTTATATAGCGGGTGTATTAAACCTGTACTCCAGGTTTCAGGAAAGTGTCCAGTTTGTAGGATTACATTAAACATTTTTAAAAGTACCTCTTGCATTGCTGCAGGACTGTGTTTCAACATTTCTGTTCTGATGTTGTCTAAACCGCATGCCTTTCTGGGTTTTAATTTCTTTAGTGCTTCTTTTAGTTCTTCTAAGCTAATCGGGTAATCTAAAGGGTTTTGGTTGTTTTTAATGATGGATTCCAATTGTTTTAGTTTAGTTTGTAAATTTTTTTGATCAGGTGTAAGACTATCTGAGGAGATTTCCCTGAAGAGGTTTTTAAAGTAGTCTTTCCATAGTTCTCCATTTTGTATGGGTATGTCCTGGTTTTGTTTTTTGTTTAGGCTATTCCATTTTTCCCAGAATTGATTATTATGAATTGAGTCTTGGATTTCTTTGAGAGTAAAATTGAGGTGTTGTTGTTTTTTGTAGTGGATTGTATTTTTGTAATCCCTAAGTGCTTCGCAGTAGTTTTGTCTTATTTCTGGTTTGTGTGGATCTCTGTGTTTTTGGTTGGAGAGTTGTCGAAGACGTTGTCTTTTACTTTTACATTCGTTATCGAACCAGATTTCATCTCCAGATTTTACTTTAGTTTTTTTGTTTGTACGGAGTAGGTTCGCTTTGATTGCGCATCTTTCATAAATATGATTTATTTGTTGTACTGCAGCATTTCTCTCTCTCTCTCTCTCTCTCTCTGCGCATGTGTTGGCGTTTGAGCGTGTGTGAGGGGTTCGTGAGTGCGAGCGCGTGTATTTGCTCTTTTTTGGGGTTTATTCTTTATTTTATTTTTATTTTTTTCACTTCTCTTTATTTTTTATTTTGATTAGTTTTCATATTTGTGTGGTTTTCGTTTGGTGCTGCCTGCTTTCTTTGAAAGCATGGCTGCTCAGAATGGGACGGGGCTTGACTCCCTTTCACGCCGCCACGGAGTCAAAATTGTATCTGTGGCGAGTGTAGAGGCTTGCTGTCTGGGTGTAGGGGAAGTTGTTGGTCATCAAAACATTCTCTCTGCATCTAGAATGAATAACGCGACCGTGATTTTTTTGAACACGGTGGAAAGAGCAAACGAGGTGGTTGCGAGAGGAATAATCATTGATGAAATGCTTACACCTGTGTTACCTCTGATGCTACCATCTAAAAAAGTCACAATATCAAATATCCCTCCTTTCCTTAGTGATGAAGTTTTGATACAAGCGCTTTCACGTTATGGTAAATTAGTTTCACCGATCAAAAAGATCGCGATCGGATGTGAGTCTCCTTTGTTGAAACATATTGTTTCATTTAGGAGATTTGCATTTATGATAATCAAAGACGACGCTCAACTGGACTTGGCACTAAAGTTTCGTGTGGATGATTTTGAATATGTTGTATTTGTAACTACGGACAAAATGAAATGCTTTGGATGCGGTAAATCGGGCCATTTAATCCGCTCATGCCCTGATAAAATGAATGCAGCTGGAGGTAGTAATGACAGTACTGCAAATAAAGAAAACATGCCCGCTGTTAGACCGTTTGAGATCGGTCTGGCCGAAGCAGCGCCGACCGTGGATAAAACTGCTGGGGAAGGAATGCCTGTCGCGGAGCCTGTGGAAGCCGGACCGACCTCAACGGATGTAGGTAGGAATATTTCAGTAACATCTTTAAATGTTGAAACGGGAGTGTCTAACAGTGATGTTGAAAACGTGAGGGAAGAGGATGTGTCTGAAATAGAGGCTGAGAATAGGATGTTCAAAGTACCGAAAAAAAGGAAAAATGTGGAAAAGATCAGTAGTTTAAAGTGTTTCAAAAAAGGAGAAGGGTGTGAGGAACAGAACGAGACAGAAAGTGAAAGCGAAATGTCTGATGCAAGCACAGTGTTGTCGCAGACCGAGGGTGCAAGTAGAAGCTATGATGGTGATGACATAAGACGTTTTCTTAGTATCACAAAAAATAAGAGAGGTGTGATTGTGAAGGAGTATTTTCCTGATTTAAAGCAGTTTTATGACAAAGCCAAAAGCTTACTAACAGAAGGGTGTCTTTCAAACAAAGAAATTTATCGTTTGAAAAAGATTGTGAGGAAAGTTGGCATTGATTTAAATGAAAATGATGATTAAGAATACTAAGATTCTGGATTTATTTCTGTTTTTTTGGTCTTTTATTTATTTCAGCATGGCTGAAGTGCAGATTGCTTCACTGAATGTTAATGGTGCTAGAGATTTTAGAAAAAGAGCTGATCTGTTTGAAATTATCAAGCAGAAAAAAATTGATGTTACTCTGATTCAAGAAACACACAGTGATGTGAATAATGTAAATGATTGGATGAAAGAGTGGGAAGGGTTATCATTTCATAGTCACAACACCACTTTAAGTGGAGGAGTAGCAATCTTGTTTGCAAAAACCTTTAATCCGGTCTCGTATCAAGTTGATGAGTTTTTGAAGGGCAGACTTTTAAAAGTGAGAGCACAAGTTGAAAATTATAATTTTGTTTTTATTTGTGTATATGTCCCCAACTCAACTGTTGAAAGAATGTTGTTTTTAGATACATTATGTTCTGTTTTACAAGATGTTTCTAATGATGACTATTTATTTTTGGGAGGTGATTTTAATTGTACAGTGAGTAATTGTGATAGAAATCATGTTGAACCCCATATGCCTTCAAGAAAGCGTCTTATTCAAATAATTAGTAAATATGAGCTAATTGATGTATGGAAGTTTATTCATGAAGATAAAAGACAGTATACATGGTCTCATGCACGTGATAATGTTTTATCACTAGCAAGATTGGACAGATTTTATGGTTTCAAGCATCACGTTGGTATTTTTAAAAATTGTTGTATTTTTCCTGTTGCTATTTCAGACCATTGTATGGTACAATGTTCCTTTTTTTTGAACTCTGTCAAACCTAGTAGTGCATATTGGCATTTTAATCTAACATTATTGGATAACAGAGATTTTATATGTACTTTTAAACTGTTTTGGGCTGATTACAGAACAAAAAAAGCATCTTTTCAATCACTACAAAAGTGGTGGGACTTTGGGAAAGTGCAGATTAAACAGTATTGTCAGCAGTATGCTCACAATAGCACCAAAGCTTTAAATCAGTCAATGAAGGACTTAGAGACTGACATAATGAAGATTCAGGAATTGGTAGAGTCAACAAAACAACAAAGTTATTTGAAAATTCTGTCAAAGAAAAAGAATCAATTAGCAGACTTATTAGGGGTTAAAACACAGGGGGCTTTGATCCGGTCAAGATTTATAAGTCTTGATCAGATGGATGCACCGTCAAAGTATTTTTTTAATCTCGAAAAGAAAAATGGACAAAAAAGAATTATTCATGCTTTACGATCTGAAGAAGGGTTTCTGTTGTCCAATCCTGTAGCAATTAGAAGGAGGGCAATTGGGTTTTATGAAAAACTATACAGAAGTGAACTAGGATCAGTCAATATGAATGAGAGTGTCTTCTTCCAGGAATTACCACAGGTGTCTGATGAAGCTAATGCGGAGATTTCAGGTGTGTGTAGCCTGGAAGAGCTGCATAAGGCCGTTCAGAGCATGGAATCCGGAAGAGTGCCTGGAATTGATGGCATACCAATTGATTTCTATAAATGTTTTTGGGATGTTTTAGGGGAGGATCTCTTAGAAGTACTCAATGGTAGCTTAGACGGAGGTCTTCTGCCGTTGAGTTGCCGTAGAGCAATCCTTACCCTCCTTCCCAAAAAAGGAGATCTCACGGAGATTAAAAACTGGAGACCCGTTTCACTTCTGTGCAGTGACTATAAAATTCTCTCAAAGGTTTTGGCGAACAGGTTATCAAAAATTATGAATGAGGTGATCCATCCGGACCAAACCTATTGTGTACCCAAAAGGTCAATTTTCGATAACATTTCCCTTATTAGGGATATTTATGATGTCTCTAAGTCTTTAAATATTGACGCTGGATTGATTTCATTAGATCAAGAAAAAGCATTCGACAGAGTGGAACATGTATATTTATGGGAAACACTAAAAGCTTTCGGTTTTAGTAAAAAATTTATAGATATAATTAAAGTGTTGTATAGTGATGTTGAGAGCATACTCAAAATCAATGGTGGCTTATGCACTCCTTTTAAAGTTTTTAGAGGTGTGAGACAGGGCTGCCCACTCTCGGGAATGCTATATTCATTGGCAATTGAACCTTTTTTGGAGCAAGTACGGAAAAATGTACAAGGGTTTAGTGTGCCAATGTTTGGAAAAAGTATAAGTCTCTCTGCTTATGCGGATGATGTCTTAGTTTTTGTTAATCAACCAAATGATGTAAAAGTTTTAATGAGTATACTTGATGATTTTAGAAAATTGTCTTCTGCTAAAGTTAACTTAGAAAAAAGTGAGGCAATACAAATAGGAGATTGGAAAAGAGGGGGTTTTCCCCTTCCTCCTGGGTTAGTTTGGAAAAAAGGAGGCTTTAAATATTTGGGGGTTTTTCTAGGAGACGAAGTAACTGTACAAAAAAACTGGGAGGGAATTATTGAAAAGGTTAAAGGTCGACTTGAGAAGTGGAAGTGGCTAATCCCAAACATGTCATATAGAGGTCGAACATTAGTGATAAATAATTTAATAGCTTCTTCCTTATGGCATAAACTAACTTGTTTGGATCCTCCTTTGTGTTTGTTAGCAGAGATTCAAGCTATTTTAGTCAACTTTTTCTGGGATAAGTTACATTGGGTTCCTCAGAGCATATTGTTTTTACCTAAAGAAGAAGGAGGACAAGGATTAATACATCTTCAAAGTAGGACAGCAGCTTTCCGTTTACAATTCTTGCAAAGACTTTTAAGTGGTTCGATAACCTCAAGTTGGAAAGTAGTGGTGTGCAAAATTCTACAAAATTTTGGAAATCTGAAGTTGGACAGAAATCTTTTTTTCTTGGACTTGTCAAAACTGAACATCAGTGGAATGCCTATTTTTTATCGGAATGTTTTTAAAGTATGGGGCATGTTCAAAGTGCAAAGGGAAGGACATTTTAAATCTCTTTACTGGCTCCTTGAAGAACCATTGGTTCATGGAGCACGTTTTGACTTGAATGATGACTGTGCAATTCCTGGGTATACTGAAATGCTTGTGACCTCCAAATTATGTAAATTGGGGAGCCTAGTTAACTTGATAGGCACGGACTTTGAAAATACGGAAAAAGTTGCTATGAGTCTAAACGTTAAATCAAGACGTTTTGTTTCTCATTTATTAGAAAAATGGAAAAAAAGACTCATGTTCGATGAACTTAATCTTTTATCTGCTTACTGTGAAAGGAAGATTGTGCCTAATGAAGGTGATGTTTTACCTGTTTTTTGTCTTTTACCTGGTTTAAACGATGTTTCGGGAATGTTTTTAAATTCTGGGGAATCCTTATGTCTTGATTTTTTTTCAAGTGTTGGAAAGTCTTTTTATAAAGCTTGTGTTCTTGTGTTTAATAAGAAAATGCTTAACGAAAGAGTTGACACACCATGGCGTAGTGTTTTAAAATTGAGTGACGATGAAAAACCAGAGTGGAGATCGTTGTATAAGCCACCATTGGGTAAAAGAGTTGGGGACATACAATGGAGACTTTTACATGGTGCTCTGGCAGTCAATGCTTTTATATGTGTCTTAAATTCTGATGTCACTGCAGGATGCCCTTTCTGTTTAAAGAGAGAAACCATTTTTCATGCTTTTATGGATTGTCCTAGGCTGGAAAGGTTGTTTAATTTATTACATGGTTTGTTTGAGAGTTTTAATGAATCTTTTTCTGTAAAAGTATTTATTGTTGGTTTTAAATATGCTGGAAAAAAGAGGTTTACTTGTCAGTGCTTGAATTTTATCATAGGCCAAGCAAAACTAGCAATATATATGAGCAGAAAGAATAAGATAGACTTGGGTGTAGATCAAGATATCATTACTTTGTTCTTGGCTACAATTAAATCCAGAATACTTATTGATTTTCATTTTTATTCATCTAGAAATGATATTCTAACTTTTGAGACAAAATGGTGTCAGAATGGGGCTTTGTGCTACATTATTGATGGAAATATTAATTTTTCTTTTCTGTTAATGTAAGAATTTGGTTTTGGTTTTTGTAAGGGTAAATGTTAATTTGTGTTTTTGTTGGTGTTTTATGTGAGATATTGTAATAAAGTATTTTTTCAAAATTCAAATTCTCTCTCTCTCTCTCTCTCTCTCTCTCTCTCTCTCTCTCTCTCTCTCTCTCTCTCTCTCTCTCTCTCTCTCTCTCTCTCTCTCTCTCTCTTTAATTAACAGAGATTTATATGCTGACGTTTTATTGAAAATCTTTTGTCACCATAATGACGATCAGTTATTCCTTTAGTTGGGTAGTTTGACTCTTTGACTTTTCATGTGAATATTTGGTCTTTGTAAGAGTGTTTGCTAAAGCATGTTTTTTGTTGCAAAGAAAAAAAAATGTATAGACAAAACTTACATGTGGATCTTACAACTTCACTGAATGTTTATCAACAGTAAAATCACATATGTAAAGTCTGTAAATTAATTTTGTAAACCATGTAGTATTGTCTCAGTTGATTTGAGGTGTCACATCCAACTTATTATTTAGGTTCATACCACCACTGGGAAGCACTTATATAAAATTAAAAGTCCAGATATTATTGTCACATACGCAGACATCAAGAATCAGCCCATGAATCACAACAGTGGTGACAATCTCTGGACTCATGAGTTTTTATAAAACGCTGGTGGAATGAACTGCAACATTTAGAAAACTCACCATCGTTATGATTCATGGGCTGATTCTTGATGTCTGCATCTGTGTCAAAAAATTCTGGACTTTAGATTTTTGATTACAGACGTTATGTTTCATTTTTCATTACAGTAGGATGCACTGAAGTGAGTTTATTGCAGCTCCAAACAAAACTGAGATAGAAGTTTACTTTTAAACAAAATTTGTAATATTTTATCTGTGTTGTTAGTTCAATTATATTATATCATCACTTCTGACCATCAATGTAATTTATAGGAAGCCACAAACATTGGCAACAAACACTTGGTGCAATAATAATGTGTTTTAACACCATCATCAAGCACACAAACTACAATATAAAAATAAAGAGTCAAACTACCCAACTAAAGGAAACAATGATCACCATGATGGTGACAAAACATGTTCAATAAAACATCAGAATCTTTTAAATTCTCAAAAACGAGCAGGTAGAAATGACAAAAAATAGAGTGAATTTGGTTTGTTTAGTCAGTATGGTCCTACTTCAAAACAATGCTTTGTAAAAACAACTGTTTGTAATGGTGATGACATTGCTTTAGAGAATGTACATGTAACAAATATCCAGTGAGAGCAAGCGTGGGAGGAGAGAGAGAGAGAGAGAGAGAGAGAGAGAGAGAGAGAGAGAGAGAGAGAGTGAGAGAGAGAGAAAGAGAGAGAGAGAGAGATTGCAGACGCAGATAGTTAAGGTGGAACTTGTATATTTGGGAATTATCTATAAGCAATATTTTTTTTACATTTATTCATATATAAAGATTATATATACAAATATAATGTCTAAAATGGCCACATTTTAAATAGTTTTACTTTGCGTGGAGGTCCCCTTGACATCAATATTGGATGTTCAGAACAGGTCATAAAAAGACGTCATAAAAACTTTCATTCTGGCTCCTCATGGGACGTCGAAATGATGTCTTTTTAAGACGCTTTGCTCAGTGGGTCTGTTTCTCTAATGCCTTAAGCTTAATTATGCTATAACACATTGTGTGGTGATCAGTAATCAAACTCAACATCTCAATACTGATCTCTGTCAGCCGTCAGGTACAACTGATGTTAGTGTTTATTTGATTTGAGAAATCTATTTATAAATAATCATTATATTTGCAGTTTTGTTAGTGGTACAAAACAACACATTTCAGAATTTACAAAATATTCACAATGAATGCACACAAATTACATGAATCTTATAACAACAGTAATCCACACAACTGTAAACATTTATTTGCTAAGTTTTTCATTAGTTGAGTACACCTAGAGCAACTAACATAGTTTGTATTCATATCTTCAGTAATAGAAGTCGTCTACCGCTGTTGTGGTTTTACTGAAGTTGTGATCCGATTGGTCGTCTCTGTTCTGGTGGGCGTGGCTGCTGTTGGTTTTCTGGTTTATGAGATCCAGAAGAGATGAACTCACTTCTGCATTACTCAGCGAAAGCGTAGCCCAACATTATATTCATTTATGAGTTATAAGATATCTGTTTTCTCTTCAGTTATTATTTAGATCTGTCCTGATCCAGAAGATGAATGATGGGATTTTCTTCTGTTTGTGTTTGTGGAGTCTGTCTGGTAAGTTTTCAGTTTAAGAATAAAACATTTAGGGGTAGTTTACAGGACAGGGTTTTTATCTCAGATTAAAATGCATGTTTAAGTGACTTAATTTAAAAATAAATTGTCTTGACATATCTTAAAATACAACAGTGCAAATGTGTTTTGTGTCAAGATGCACATCAGTAACGTTTTTTTTTTATTGTAAGGTTTGTTTGTACTTTAATGTCCTACACTAATATAAGCAGTGTTTGAATCAAGGGTTTACGGACCTCCTATAACAGTGGTGGGCATTCCTGGTCCTGAGGGTCACTGTCCTGCAAAGTTTAGCTCCAACCCAAATCAAACGCACCTGAAAATCCTAATCAAAGGCTGCAGGATTAATTGTAAATTACATTCAGGTGTGTTTGATTAGGGTTGGACTTGAACTCTGCAGGATAGTCGATCACCAGGAGCAGGATTGGGCACCCATGGGTTAAGGACTTTAAACATTTTGAGTTAAGGGTAATTTGGGGTTTCTTTGATTTAAATGTTGATCCCGGACAAACAAAAAATGTTTATGCAGGATCACATCTTACTTTGTAAAATCTCCTATAATGACGGGGAGAAGGGGGCTTAGGGACCATCATAATATTTGACATAATTCAAACAGTGAATATACTGTATACAAATGCTGCGTTCCAGGCAGGTTTTTGAGCCCGTAAATCACAACTTCAAATCACGACTCACGACTTTGTAACGTTCCAAGCAAGTCACGCCAAACAACCTGAACGCAAGGAATTGTGGTAGCTAAATGTCACCTTAACATTTCCATGCGACAAACTTTGTTTCAGACACATAACATTGTAATACAAAATCATGTGTGTATTATTTATTATTAGGGTTAGGGTTAATATTATTATATTATTAATTTGACTGCGACGTTATATAGTCCTATAGTTTATGTTCATCGAGTACCACTTGCAGAAATACCCCTGCTGAAAAAAAAATAAAACCATTACAGAAATTCTATTGGTTTTATTGGGAATTTTTCATGGAAACCATTAGAATTTTCTGTAATGGTTTTATTGTTTTTTTTTCAGCAGGGATTGTATCCGTAAGGTCTGCCATTGTTGTTTTGTATGGTTTTGTGCGGTGTGATGTCAGAGCTCTGAACTGGGAGTACATCGATCTAATACGAGTTCATGGGTCTGAAGTCACAGGTTTGACTGCCTTTCCAGTGTACTTTCATGTGTAGAAGGTTGAAAAACACGAGTTATAGGTTGCCTGGAATGCGGCATAAGGCCTAGTCATGGGTTAATCTAAACACTGTCTGTGGGAAACTGGCAAACTCCATTAAAGATGTGTTGTTGATGTCAGATAAAATATGACCACAACAGATGACAATGATCAGAATGAAATTAATCACAATGAGATTAATTATAATGTTATTCTACTGTCCCATAGAAATATTCAGTAAATCGAAATGTTTAAATGAGCGGCTTTATAAGATAACATGACCAAAACACATTGATCCAACTAGAGTCAAATGTGTAAAATAAAATTTAAAACCAAAGTAATTATATGGTTTTTTGAGAAGAGCCGAGAGCTTACACTGTAAAAAATTGTGCCGTTAAATAACAGTAATCAACTGGCAGCTTGGTTGCCGGCAAGATAATGTTATTTTACGGTTCTGCCTCTGTTAAAATTTACTACTTCCGTTAATTTACAGCTCCCCTATTTTAACAGTATGTTAATGTTATAATGCCCTGAAAGCAACTCATTTAATTTAGGAAACCAATTGCCTGATCCATTCAAGTTTATAAATATATATATTTACATGGTGGTGTTAGTATTGTGAACTTAATTCATTTGAGTCCACTGAAAACAAATATTACTTCTAAAATTGAACTGCAAACATTTAAACTTTCACACAAATCTCATGTAGTTCATCACGAGCAAACTACACAGTTACTGCTTTAAAATAAAACAACAGGCAGCATAACATCAATTATCTACTGCCCATCCTTGACCTAAACAACCACACTACTCTTCTGCACAATGGTAACCCAAAAACTGAGCCAAATCCTAACAAAACAGAACATTTAACACTAAGAGATCTCTCACATTATCATCTTGTGTAAATCCCCTGATCAGTTTTTAAGTTCACATGATTTAAAAAACAAAATACAAGGACTTTTCTCTAATGTCTGTGTGAAATTAACATATTTCTGTATGCAAATTTGACTGTTAGGTTTTCTGTTTTTTAACAGCACATTCTGTTAAATAACAGTAATCAACTGGCAGCTTGGTTGCCAGCAAGATAATGTTTTTTACAGTCTCCTTCGGACTGTTAAAAAACATTAGCATTCTGTGTTTTTATATCTTACACATTTAACCCTTTAAACCCCATCACAAAATCCTTGGTGTCAAAAGAACACTGCTTAATGTGTCCACACTACAAAGAGTAAAAGAAACAGAGCCAATGTTGAAGTTAATGAGATAATGAAGTGATGATTGAGTTAATGATGAACAGCTGCTGTTAACAAACACAATCACTGAATGAAAGATGAACAAGAACCGAATTAAAGAGAAAACAAGCAGAAACTCAACTTACAGACTTAGATGAGACTCAGACTTACTCAGATTTTCTAAGATCTCACAAGAAGATCATCAAACAACTCCACAAACAGCATTACCATCTTCACTTATTACAAACCAGTATGATTTTATTTTATATGTACATTAGCTCTTACTGAGAAATAAATCATACGGTGTGGTTTCCTAAACAGGGATAATCTTAAACCAGGAATAGTTTAATTAGGAAATATAACAAGTTTTAACAAACATGCCTAACTAAAAACACGACTTGTGCATTTTCATGCGAAACAAAGGGAACTGATGTATTTTAAAATATGTCAGTGCAAGTTGTTTTGAGTTTGGACTGCTCTAGTCTCTAATAGTCTAATCACTAAATAATAGTTACCATTCTCGTGATCAGCGTTTGCTTTAGTAGGACTCTTGATCATTGGGGTTTGTGCTTTGATGTTAAATTTATTCATGCTTATCAATGTGATTTGAAAGACATTGAATATGGCAAAAAAAGTATAACTAAATTATTATCACTGACTTATGACTGTCATGGTGTAAGTCTCATGAGTCAAAAATAATTTACTGATTTATACAGAAGCTCATAACTGATTAGATGGGTGGCAACCCCTTATAGTAGTCTTATAATGTGACCGAAACTAAGTGTTGAGGTAGCCAGAGAAATTTTAAAAACATTGGGATTAACTGAAATAAAAAAACACAAGCAAAATTCATACACAGACATCAAGAATCAGGCTATGAATCTCAACAATGGTGACTATCAAATGAAAAGCTTCATGCTGCAATGCATGCTGGGTATCAGCATAGTACAAAACTCATTAGGCCGATGAACTGTTTTTCCATTTTCTTTTGTCACCCTAGTTGAGAATCGTAGGCTGATTCTTGATGTCTGTGAGTGTCAGCTGAGGACTGTTTTCAAGTTTGCAAAAATACATTTGTAGGCAACTCTGTCAAGCTATCAGATTACTGTTATACTAATAATTCATGTAATGATTCTGATTCAAATATGTAAATACTTATTCATAAACATTCCTAATAACTACTAATTTTTATGATTAAGCTTCATAAGGTTGGTAAGACAAGCTACTGATCAATAATCAGACATCCAACCTCACAAGAATCTATCATCTCTTGGTTTTCTTTGCCATAACAAACATGCATCATAAAGACACAGTTGTAGCGACCAGACTGTAAACCAAGTCAAGAGCCCAACTAATGAAACCAGTGATCACCATAATGGTGACTTTAAAGAAAATGCTTGTAAAGTCTAGTAAACACCTGTTTGTTCTCAGTAAGAACTGTTGTAGATGTATAACAGAAATAAAGTCTTAAAATTAAAAGTGGTTTATAAGTGAAGATGGTAATGGTGTTTGTGTAAATGTTTAATTCTCATCTGGTGATATATGGAGAGATTTAATGTGTTGTGTTATTTTCAGTTGATGTTCATCTAAGTCTTTGTGTCTGTAAGTGTTTCTGCTCATCTCTTCTCTTTTTTTGTTTATCTTTTCTTCAGTGATTCTGTTTATTAGCAGCAGGTGTCCATCATTAATGCTTCAGTACTTGAACTCATTGACTTGATTTCAGGTGGATCATTAGGAAACTAATGTAGGGAAAAGTGAATGAGGGTGTATGGTGTGATTTGGGACGCAGTCTTTAACGGTGGACTCTCAGGGCTGTAAATTCACATTATTCTGAAAACTGTTTTTTTACAGAATGCAGAATTTAACAGTATACTTCTGTTTTTGTTAAAAAACAGAATCATACTGTTAAATTTGGCTGTTTTTAACAGCAATTTTTTACAGTGTTATATCTGAATAAATGACTTGATTTACCAGCCTGATCTCCTTTCACTGACATTAACTTCACTTCATCTTTCACAGCAAGACCTAGAAGAGAAAACACACAGAGAAATATATACAAAAATATAATATTATAATAATATATAATAATATTTGAAATGATTTATGTATCTAAGTTATATCTGAATAAATGACTTGATTTACCAGCCTCAACTCCTTCCACTGATACTGACTTCACTTCATCTATTACAGCAACATCTAGAAGAGAAAAACACAGAGAGAAATATAAACATTAAAGGGGACATATTATGAAAATCTGACTTTTTCCATGTTTAAGTGCTATAATTGTGTCCCCAGTGCTTCTATCAACCTAGAAAATGTTAAAAAGATCAACCCAATAACTTAGTTTTGGTAAACCATTTTCTGCAAGCATGTGAAAAATAGGTCATTGTAATTTGGCCCTTATTGTGATGTCAGAATAAGGTAATACCGCCCCCTTTATCTGCACTATCCAACCACAGCACAACCATTTAGTATGGAGAGAAAGAGAGGGATAAAATATTTCACAGCACAATTGAGTTTCAATTACAACAAACCACCATCATTGTGATCAGTGGTTGCACTTCATCTGCTCATTTGCATTTTAAATGACACACCCAAAACGGCACACTTTTGCTCAGACCTATTTCAGACTTAGTTTACATCTTTAAAAAAATCTCATAATATGTCCCCTTTAACACATGAACATGTCAATAACACTCAGTGATGATAATCAGATAACACTTTATAATATAATAAACTAATACATACAGGTAATACCAAAACTAACTCATCATTAGTTTGTCGTTAATACATGCTATAACTCATCATTAGTTGATGTTTAAATAAAATCTTTTAAGTATATAAGTTCATTATGATTCATGAACTGTTAAAAAGTTTTAACGATAATGATTTCATGAAGCATTAATGTAAATCAGTAGCAAATCACTAAAATTTCACTATAAACAATACTTGATACTTAAAGGGGACAGCTGCGTTCACACCAAACACAAATAGCGTGTCTGTAAAGTCAATGTAAAGACGTGTTTACGCATGTCTGGAGGTCTCGCTGCACAAATGAAGCATTTAGCGCAACTCTTTAGATGCACGTTCGCCTCATTCGCGTGTCTAGTTTGCGTGTGACGCGTGAGTTGCAAAATCAGGAGCTCTAGTCGTGACGTGATTACAGGAAGTGAGCGGATTCGCAGAAGCCCCTCCCATGACACGAATTTCATCGTGAATGCATCAAATGACTAGAATTTCACGTGCGAATGAAGCGAGTAAAACTAGTAGACGCAGTAGACACGAATTTGACGCTCTATTCGTGTTTGATGTGAACACAGCATTATAGATGTAATTTATGGGAGTAATGAAAAACAAAGCGTTAAATATATTGACACAACTTTTTTACCAGTTTATTTTAATTCCCTCACACACGTAATTGTTTCATTCTCAGCAGATTTCTTCTAAATAATCACTTCACACAGAGTGGATTCTAATGCACCAAGGATTTGGACTGACAGTGTGAACAAGGTCTTATTGCTGTATCAACTGAAGATTAAACTTACGTTTGAGTTTAGAGATCTTGCGACGATGAAAAATCAATCCAGCAGCAATAACCAGGAGGAATAAAACGCATAATCCTGCTATAACACTTAGCAATAGACATGCTTCTGTAATGACAGAGAGAAACAATCAACATTATATTTAATAAACACATAATATACGCTATAAGTTGCAGAAGGTTTAAAAATTTTTTCCCTTTTACTCTAGAGTCAATAAATGATTTTATTTTGAACACTTAAAGGGTGTTCTTCATGTTACAGTATGATCCAAATTATTTAAAACACACCTAATCATCTTTATGAGAGATTTGAGATACTTACCCCTGACAATAACACTGAATATCTTGTATGAAGTGGTCTGTTTGTTTCTGATGATCTTTAGCTGATAAACTCCAGTGTGTTTAGGTTTGCAGTCAGTGATGGTGAGATCTCCAGTTTGATCATTTAGCTTAAGTCTGTCACCGAAACTCCCATCAGCACCATCAAATACTGAAGTCTTATTGTCCTCCATATCAACTTCAGTTATGAGAACGCTTTCATCTCCAAACCTCCACTGTATCAGATCATCTCTTTGTGTTTGAACATTACAGGGTAAAACAAGAGATTCACCCTCCATCACTGTAAAAGACGCCAATTCACTTGGTCCAGAATTAATAACAGGAGGAGACTCTAAAAGAAACAGTAACACAGACAGATTAAGAAGCTTAAATTAATATTAATTTGTAAAGACAAAATATATTCACACTTACCAAAAACAGTAACTTTAAATCTCTTGTATACTGTTTCAGTGTCAAGATTGATCTCTGCTTCATAGAGTCCAGAGTTTTTGATCTTCATGTTCTTGATGGTGAGATCTCCAGTCTGACTGTCCGATATCTGCAGTTTGTCTTTGAAACTCCCTCGTGCATACCAGATCGTATTTATTGTAATTTCAGCTAAAAGACTTTTAGATTCGCCTTCTCCAAACCTCCACCAGATCATCTCATCCCCCTGTAGCTCAGTAATATCAGTCCGTAGAGTAACTGAACCACCGGCCATCACTGACAATGACTTCACATCTGGATCACCAAACACACCTGCTGAAATACAGAAAATAACACAGAGGTACACAAATAGAGAGATTAAACATGTGATCAAACATAATCTGACTTCTAGTCTGAGTCCACCACAACCTTCAATAAACCACCTGTTCTTTACATTATGAGGATCAGTTAGAAAACTTTAACAACAAATAATAATAACCTTAGCTTTTCCACAGACTGGGTCACATTTGACCTAATGTCCCATTCTCAGGAGAAGTACAGTGAGGAAAATAAGTATTTGAACAGCCTGCTATTTTATAAGTTTTCCCACTTAGAAATCATGGAGGGGTCTGAAATTGTCATCGTAGGTGCATGTCCACTGTGAGAGACATAATCTAAAAAAAAAACCTTTTTTTTACTTTTTAACTGTTTATTTGTATGATACAGCGGCAAATAAGTATTTGAATACCTGTCTATCAGCTAGAATTCTGACCCTCAAAGACCTGTTAGTCTTCCTTTAAAATGTCCACCTTCACTCCATTTATTATCCTATATTAGATGCACCTGTTTGAGGTCATAAGCTGCATAAAGACACCTGTCCACCCCATACAATCAGTAAGAATCCAACTACTAACATGGCCAAGACCAAAGAGCTGTCCAAAGACACTACAGACAAAATTGTACACCTCCACAAGGCTGGAAAGGGCTACGGGAAAATTGCCAAGCAGCTTGGTGAAAAAAGGTCCACTGTTGGGGCAATCATTAGAAAAATGGAAGAAGCTAAACATGACTTTCAGTCTCCCTCGGACTGGGGCTCCATGCAAGATCTCACCTCATGGGGTCTCAATGATCCAAAAAAAGGTGAGAAATCAGCCCAGAACTACAAAGGAGGAGCTGGTCAATGACCTGAAAAGAGCTGGGACCACCGTTTCCAAGGTTACTGTTGGTAATACACTAAGAAGTCATGGTTTGAAATCATGCATGGCACGGAAGGTTCCCCTGCTTAAACCAGCACATGTCCAGGCCCGTCTTTAGTTTGCCAATGACCATTCGGATGATCCAGATGAGTCATGGTAGAAAGTCATGTGGTCAGATGAGACCAAAATATAACTTTTTGGTTTAATTCCACTAAACGTGTTTGGAGGAAGAAGAATGATGAGTATCATCCCAAGAACACCATCCCCTACTGTGAAGCATGGGGGTGGTAGCATCAAGCTTTGGGGGTATTTTTCTGCACATGGGACAGGGTGACTAGACTGTTTTAAGGAGAGGATGACCCGGGCCATGTTTTGCGAGATTTTGGGGAACAACCACCTTCCCTCAGTTAGAGCATTGAAGATGGGTCGAGGCTGGGTCTTCCAACATGACAATGACCCGAAGCACACAGACATGATAACCAAGGAGTGGCTCTGTAAGAAGCATATCAAGGTTCTGGCGTGGACTAGCCAGTCTCCAGACCTAAATCCAATAGAGAATCTTTGGAGGGAGCTCAAACTCTGCGTTTCTCAGTGACAGACCAGAAACCTGACTGATCTGAAGATCTGTGTGGAGGAGTGGGCCAAAATCCCTCCTGCAGTGTGTGCAAACCTGGTGAAAAACTACAGGAAACGTTTGACCTCAAAGGCTACTGTACCAAATATTAACATTGATTTTCTCAGGTGTTCAAATACTTATTTGCAGCTGTATCACACAAATAAATAATTAAAAAATCATACATTGTGATTTCTGTCTCTCACAGTGGACATGCACCTATGATGACAATTTTAGACCCCTCCATGATAGCAGGGTGTTCAAATACTTATTTTCCTCACTGTATATAACATGTTAGTACGATCTTTCTATAAAAAGAATAAAATTGCCAAAAATACATGTACTCTATTTTATGCAATTAATCAAATTAACTGTTATTTTTTATTTTCCTAAAAAAGCTATGGAAAAAAATGATATACAGTAGGACAGTATACAAATTTGAATTTATTTTTGTCAAGTTGTCTTGGATAATATAAATGTACTGTATAAGATTAGTAAATGCTACTTTTTCCAAATATAATGTGAAAGTGAAAGCATTAATGTTAAAACTAAACACTTACCACACAAGAGAAATAAAATAATGATTGTGAAAGTCTTCTTCATCCTGCTCTTAATTCCAATAAGAGCAGCTATAATGAAGATATTCAGTGGAGGTTATAAACAGATCTCATTAGTTGTGTTCGTTCATATCAGGTCTGACCGGGGGGATTAACTTCCCTCTTGAGTTCTGCAGAAACTGCACAAAAATTCACCTAAACCAGATCATCAAGATTCTTCAGTAATGGGTGTGTTGTTAACTTTATGATGACATTAAAGTACTATGAAAGTGATCTGAAAGCTTTTTCAATGGCAGAGTATCAAAATAAACACATTAAGTGCAAGTGTACAAGTGTGATACATGTGTACAGAGAAGAAATTCAATAATGACATAAATACCTAAGATAAATTAAAGAGGATGCACAGGTGTAAAGTCTTAAAGCTACAGTTTGTAGATATTTGCAGTAAAATATCCAAAAACCACTAGGCCAATATATTTTGTTCAGCTTATTACTTACAATATCTGTAATGTTTTCAACAACTTGTAAATCGTGAAAAATGACAACAGTGTCGTGGACAAATACAGAGGTAATGTTAGTGTATGGCATCTGTCGGGCTTCCCACTTGTTTATGGACTTATGGACTTGTTCATGGACGATTAATCTTTAACATCTGCTGCTGGTTGTGTTAGCTAAGACCGGTCCTGCAAGCGTACCAGCCAACCACATGACCCAAGAGATGCCAATCTTGCTTGTGTTTTAAGGGGATTGCACACTGGATGCGCAGCTCAGCGCAGCGCCGTGCCATTCTAAAAAAATTCTAACACATTTTTCTATGAGTAGGCGCCACCTGTCCACGGCGCCCAGCTATGATTCAGGAAGTTGCTCAAATCCCTGTTGCGCCACAGAGCGCCACTTACATAGTTTAACATTAAATAACATCATATTTGTCTCAAATCATTAATGATTAACATTGGCTCTATCGTATATTTTGCATTTTGAAGTAGACGCTATCTGACTAAGCTTGTGCTATTTAATGTGCACTTCCGTTGTACAATACCTCCGAGTTGTCCTAGACGTGACTCGATGCGGCGCTGAGCTGCGTGTCCGGTGTGCGACCCCCTTTACTTGACAGTTCAGTTGTTTTGATTCGTAACCCTACAAAAATGCTATTATATCAATATACATAACCTTCTTACAATAGGTGTGCTCGAAATCATCCGGCGCTGCGCAGACCGATCGGCGAGGTTTGCCGTTTGCAGTCGAGGGAGGAACTGAAGACGGAGCCGTCAAGCCGGACACCTGCTGCTTGCCGAAGTGACATGTGCGCCGTGTTTCCTTGTTTTTAATCGCAAATGAAGTGAATTAGATGCTGAATTTGATAAAAACAAACCTTTTAATAAAAAGTTGCAACCAGAAACATTTTATATCGATTATTTTAATTGCTGCTTATACTGTATACCCGAAAATAACGGGAAACAAGCTTATATTATTAAAATACCAATAGAGTTTGTTATTTTAATTTTTATTTTATTACACGACACAATATAATATATTTAAGCATATTAAAGTGTTATTTTTCCTGTTTTAAAACATGAATCTATAATGTTTATAAGTGGAACTAAAGGTTGGATTAAACTTGAAACGCACGTGATCGTTGTCATCAGTGATGCGACCAATCACGTAAAGCTGTTACGTCATCACAACTCCGTGCAGCTGCTTTGGAGAGGCTGCACCGGCTGAGCAAGCCAGCTACTCTCGAAACTCTCTCGGGGTACTTAAAAACCATAGTCGGACAAAATTACTAACCGGAATGCACTGCTTCAAGTCAGCCGCCGATCGGTCTGCGCAGCATGAAGTCGAACGCACCTATTAAGAATTGTAATGTCAATACATTATGTGAAAAATCATTGTAACTTGTAAGTTTGTTGATCTGAACACTTAATTCCGAGTAATACTGTATAACATCTATGACTAATAATTTAGTTTTTAACATTACATGAAAACCCTACATAATGAAATAAAACAATATCATCAAACGCAACATTTATAAATCTTGATTACTTTACGTCATCCGTCAACATGATTTCTCGTTCCCGTCTGATTGATGGTCATCATAGGTTGAGTTAATGTCAATAAATCCCATCATTCCACGCTGCTTCAGAACGTTATTAATCTACATCATTGTTATTGTTTTGATCATGCGCCCTCTAGCGGCAGATTATACAAATTGTACCTTTAACAGGATAGTTCACCCAAAAAAGAAAAATATGTCATCATTTACCGTACTTTCCGGACTACAAACTGCACCGGAATATAATCTGATTTTACTGATAGTATGATCTCAACAATTTATAAATTATTTTATAATAATTTATCCCTTTATGTTCAGTGCAAACTTTTCTCTTTTTCACACGCCTTGCAGTATGTTTTATCAGATGCTCAGCCGTCTCTTAACCACAAAATATAAACAATCTTGTTGCATGCTTCTGAGTAATGACTGATACAGTAGATATCACTGATAGATTGAGATTATGATTATTTATTTTTCAGTTGTTATTTAAAATTATTCTTTCACTTGTTTTTAGAGCAATGCTTTCTCTTGTTGCTTATATTTAACTTCTTTTCACTTTATTTTTGATGTTTCCTTATCTTATGAATGCTTTTAAAGGTTTCAGACCGAACCTGTGTAACAACTATTGAAACGAGACGTTCAGAGAAGTAAAAAAAGGGGGCGGGGCGTACACTTATCAGAGCTTTTAACAGTGTGTGTACGCTATTGTTTTAATGTTTGCTTTATTTGCTTTGTTAAATTCAGTCTATTCAGTATTGCTGTTATTATTTGGATCTGTTCTGCGAGCTGTTGTAGAAAATGATTGACGTGACGTTCTCCTATTTGTTCTTGTGGAGTCTGTCCGGTAAGTTATATGATGTCTGTTTTTATTTAAGTGCTTATCATTTGATAGAAATTATAGAGAAGAGGACAATTGTTAAAATACATACATGCTATTTTTCATTTGCACTTTGCATTTATATATAAAGTAATATTTGTTTTTAAGACTACAGTATATGCATTGGGCATGTCATGTTTTTAATATAATTTTTATAATTTATATCAACAGTTCATTTAATAAAGAATAAAACTACATAACTATTGATATGCATGTGCTTTTTTATTTTCCAGGTGTGTTGGGCAGTGAGTTTGTGTCAGTGATGGAGGGAGATTCTGTCACTTTATCTGTCAGTCTTACTGAATCACAGATAAAAGAGGGAATCTCCTGGAAGTTTGGACTCAAAGATGTCCGTATAGCTGGAGTCATGAGAGAGGACAATAATGTCAGGTTATTTGATGATAAACCTGATGGGAGATTCAGAGACAGACTGAAGTTAAACAAACACACTGGATCTCTGACCGTCACAGACACCAGCATCACACACACTGGACTTTATAAAATATTCAACACCAAGACAAACACCAAGCTGAAAACATTCAACATAACTGTCTATGGTGAGTAAACAAGAACTTTAAATAACTTTTGTAATCTTACACATTATGGATTGTCTGATTGAAGACTTGTAAGGCTAATTTCCTGAATAAATGATCAAATGGCCCACTGCTAGATCATGTGATTCAACTGAGAGAGTCTTCGGTAGAGTCTTCCTTGTTATACAACATCCACAACACTTGATGTAATGCTCTACTTATTGATACATATTTGGCCAGTTCTATAGTTTTCTCGATTCCCAAATGCCCTGAATCATCATGCAAAGATTGCAACACTTGAAAATAGTTCTTTTCAGGAAGGACTAGTTGTAACTATGCTCAGATGTTCAGATGTTGTACGAGTAACTCGATACAAGAGGTCATTCTGAATCTTCAATCTTGTCTTTGCATAATGGCGCTTTTCTATTGCATAGTACCCCACGGTTTGGTTTGGGTCAGGTCGGGTCAGCTCATCTCACCTCACTTTGGCTTGGTTAGTTTTTCCATTGAGTTTAGTAACACTTCACAGTGGGAGGGATTATAGGCGTGTTGTTATATTTGCGCTGCCTACTGCTGTGACATCATACAAGTGAGAGCGTTGTTGGAATGCTAAACATTCCCATACATTCATTTATATCTCAGTCCGCCACAAAATCAAAATTGACTTCAACAAAGATGTTTGCACATCGTGTTTATCACTACCTCTGTATCATATGACAGTTTCTGTACAAACACCTGTGGCATCGTCAGTCGATTCGCTCCACTCCGCTTAGCCTAATTTAAGTTGCATATACACATATAATGTGCATGTGCATTGTGAATGTGCCGCTACAAACTGCAAGTCTGGAAAAAAACTGGTATGGTGTTCCTGGTTCTCAACCTGTGGATGTTTTTCATCGCTAAAAGGGAGTTTGGGAACTCATAAAGCAGAGCACAGACGACAATATGTATTCTCGAGACAGCGCAAGCTAGCATGAAGGTAAAGCTAATCTTTACATTATAGCGATCATGCTGGTAGTGACGATTCTCTACGACCAATCAGTGATCTACAGTGTTTTCGCGTCACGTTTGGTATCAGCTCGGATAGCTTGGAACTCCAACCCATAAATATGTAGATGTCGCCTTTGCTACAGCATCAGCGTCATTGTAGGCAATGGTGTAACTGTAATAAAATCACCATAAATCGTCATGAATGCGATTTTCTTGTTTTTCTTTTGGTTCGTTCCAACAGTCAGACATGTATTTAGCATTGAGTCCAAAAAAATTAAAGTTATGATATTATATAAATCTGCTTTTTCTAACTATATTGTATAGTGCTAGTAGGCCTAACATCCATACGCAGCACAAAAGTCCGACATCGTCCATGAATTCGAAGTACAGCTTAGAACCCCAAGGCGACATCTAGTGTACATATCTATGG
Source organism: Paramisgurnus dabryanus (assembly GCF_030506205.2). Taxonomy (NCBI): domain Eukaryota; kingdom Metazoa; phylum Chordata; class Actinopteri; order Cypriniformes; family Cobitidae; genus Paramisgurnus; species Paramisgurnus dabryanus. The sequence goes on along the minus strand of NC_133360.1, from coordinate 2,508,878 downwards.
CCCCACCCGAGGTGGTACTAAAAAAAGTATCGGGTACTACCTACTGCATCCAATGGAAAAGCTCCCCAAAGTAAGCTGACCCGACCCAAACTGAACCAAACTGTGGGGTACTATGCAATGGAAAAGCGCCTTAAGAGCAACAACATCATGGGAACTGTTCTTGGAGGTAAGTACTTTCTTGACTCAACACCTTGCTTTACTTCACCAACTATGAGATCTTCTTCTTGTGCTTTTCTCATATCTGCATCAGTAAGTTGCCTCATAGGACTTGACCACTTACAGTTTTTTTCGATTGCTAAACGTCAGTGGGCACAACTGAAGTCACATGTGCAAAACACTAACTACAGTCTGCACAGCAGCAGTTCATGTGGACCAAACTCTAGTTCGTTTTTCATTGCTTGAACACAGTTTTCAAAACTCTACACACTTATCCCATGACTTTAACCACAACCTGCACAACACTGTGGATTTACAGCACTTTGTTCAAATGCTAACACACTGCTGTCAAAACTGTGAACCACACATTCAAAACAGAATTGATTTCAGTCTTGTGCCTTTCAAACACTGCTGACTGCAATTTCATATAAATATAAATTCCAATTTCATATATATATTTCATATATATAAAATATTACCTTTCATATAAATATGATGTATATATATATGTAGAGCTCAGAAAAACTAATTTTGGAAATGGAACAAGGAAGACGGGTTCGTGGAGGGAGAAGGGTGGCATGTAGTGGCCTGATGCTAGAGAGAGGCAGGATTAGCTACTCAATTATGAAAAAAATGTTTCATATATGAATTACAGTATGTACTTTTACAGTTTTTTTCGATTGCTAAACGACAGTGGGCACAACTGGAGTCACATGTGCAAAACTCTAACTACAGTCTGCACAGCAGCAGTTCATGTGGACCAAACTCTAGTTCGTTTTTCATTGATTAAACACAGTTTTCAAAACTTTACACACTTATCCCATGACTTTAACCACAACCTGCACAACACTGTGGATTTACAGCACTTTGTTCAAATGCTAACACACTGCTGTCAAAACTGTGAACCACACATTCAAAACAGAAGTGATTTCAGCCTTGTGCCTTTCAAACACTGCTGATTGCAATTTCATATAAATATAAATTCCAATTTCATTTATATATTTCATTTATATATAATATTACTTTTTATATAAATATGATAGGTAGAGCTTAGAAGGACAAATTTTGGAAATGGAACAAGGAAGACGGGTTTGTGGTGGGAGAAGGGTGGCAGGTAGTGGTCTGATGCTAGAGAAAGGCAGGATTAGCTCCTCAATTATTTGTTTGAATTACAGTATGTACTTTTAGTTTCTACCTTTTTTCCTCATTACTATAATTCCATAAACTACTACAGACTATTGAAGCAAACTGCTAATTTTCATTTACCTTAAAGAATTGTTCTGTTCTAAAAATTTCAATAAATCATGTGATAAATCAATCAATAAATAAATAATTATTTGAAGAAAACATTACTTTGTATGAAGTCACTGAAATTGTTCAATCTGTAAAGATAAAAAGTTAGTATTTTGTGTATTGGTGTTTGATGTTAGTGTTTTTCCTCTCAGTGTGTTGTGAGTGACAGTGTGTGTTATCTCATTGAGGGTTGTGTTTAGTGTTTGGCTGCACTGAGCTGTTTTGAGTCATGTGTTTAGAGTTGTGTTGCTTGAAGTGAGTTTTGCAGGTGATATGTACAGTTTAGCTCAGGTGACTTTTGGTATTGCAGACTGTAGTTAGAGTTTTGCACATGTAGCTCCAGTTGTGCCCACTGTCGTTTAGCAATCGAAAAAAACTGTAACACAGTAGGAGAGAAATACACCTTTTGAATGCTCAGCAATAATAGGCCAAGATGATCCACCAATCTTGAGGACTCCTCGCATTCTTGCACACTGGCTAACTGGCAAATAGCTCTGACTGGCAACTTGGGTATTTCCTTCCATTCAACACACTGTTGGGGTTCCCAAGGATGATGAGATAACAAGGCTGCATCAATGTTGTACACTGTAAAAAATTGCTGTTAAAAAACAGCCAAATTTAAGAGTATTATTCTGTTTTTTAACAAAAACAGAAGTATACTGTTAAATTCTGCATTCTGTAAAAAACAGTTTTCAGAATAATGTGAATTTACAGCCCTGAGAGTCCGCCGTTAAAGACTGCGTCCCAAATCACACCATACACCCTCATTCACTATTCCCTACATTAGTTTCCTAATGATCCACCTGAAATCAAGTCAATGAGTTCAGATACTGAAGCGTTAATGATGGACACCTGCTGCTAATAAACAGAATCACTGAAGAAAAGATAAATAAAAAAGAGAAGAGATGAGCAGAAACACTTACAGACACAAAGACTGAAAATAACACAACACATTAAATCTCTCCATATATCACCAGAGGAGAATTAAACATTTACACAAACACCATTACCATCTTCACTTATAAACCACTTTGACTTTATTTCTGTTATACATTTACAAAAGTTCTTACTGAGAACAAACAGGTGTTTACTAGACTTTACAAGCATTTTCTTTAAAGTCACCATTATGGTGATCACTGGTTTCATTAGTTGGGCTCTTGACTTGGTTTACAGTCTGGTTGCTATAACTGTGTCTTTATGATACATGTTTGTTACGACAAAGAAAACCAGTATCACCAGTGATCAGTAGTTTATCTTTCCAGCCTTAAGAAGCTGAATCATAACAATTAGAAGTTCTTATGGGATGTTATGACTAAGTATTTACATATTTGAAACAGAATCATTACAACAATTATTAGTATAACAGTAATCTGATATCTTAACAGAATTGTATACATATGGACTTTGCTGGACGTGAAACCACTCCTCAGCTGACACATAAACACAGACATCAAGAATCAGCCTATGATTCTCAACTATGGTGACAAAAGAAAATGGGAAAACAGTTCATCTGCATAATTTATTCATGTTGCAATGCATGCTGGGAGTCATGAATGAGTTTTGTACTATGCTGATACCCAGCATGCATTGCAGCATGAAGCTTTTCATTTGATAGTCACCATTGTTGAGATACATAGCCTGATTCTTGATGTCTGTGTGTGTAATTTGCTTGTGTTTTTTATTTCATTTATTCCCAATGTTTTTAAGATTCCTCTGGCTACATCAACACTCCGTTTCTGTCACATTATAAGACTACTACAAGGAGTTTCGTACCATCTAACCACTTATGTTCTTCTGTATAAAGTCAGTAAATTACATTTAACTCACGACACTAACACCATAATGGCCATTAGTCAGTGATAATGCTTTATTTATACTTTTTTGCCATATTCAATGTCTTTCAAATCACATTGAAAAGGCATGAATAAATATAACAGCAAAGGGCCAACCCAAGGATCAAGAGTCCTACTAAAGCAAACACTGATCACGAGAATGGTAACTATTATTTAGGGCAGTGGTTTTCAATCTTGTCCTAGGGGACCCACTGCCCTGCACATTTTGCATGTCTCCCTTATCTAACACACCTGATTCAGATCATCAGCTCATTAAGGGAGAGATTCATGAACAGAACTGGGTGTGTCAGTTAAGGGAGACATACAAAATGTGCAGAGCTGTGGGTCCCCTAGGACAAGATTGAAAACCACTGATTTAGGGATTACTCTATTAAACTATAGACTAGAGCTGTCCAAACTCAAAACAACTTGCACTGACATATCTTAAAATACATCAGTGCCCTTTGTTTGCCTGAAAATGCACAGAAGTAATGTTAGGCATGTTTGTTAAAACTGGTTATATTTCCTAATTAAACTATTCCTGGTTTAAGATAATACCTGTTCAGGAAACCACACCGTATGATTTATTTCTCAGTAAGAGCTAATGTACACATAAAATAAAATCTAACTGGTTTGTAATAAATGAAGATGTTAATGCTGTTTGTGGAGTTGTTTAATGATCTTCTTGTGAGATCTTAGAAAATCTGAGTAAGTCTTGAGTCTCATCTAAGTCTGTAAGTTGAGTTTCTGCTTGTTTTCTCTTTAATTCGGTTCTTGTTCATCTTTCATTCAGTGATTGTGTTTGTTAACAGCAGCTGTTCATAATTAACTCAATCATCACTTCATTATCTCATTAACTTCAACATTGGGTCTGTTTCTTTTACTCTTTGTAGTGTGGACACATTAAGCAGTGTTCTTTGACACCAAGGATTTTGCAATTGGGTTTAAAGGGTTAAATGTGTAAGATATAAAAACACAGAATGCTAATGTTTTTTAACAGTCCGAAGGAGACCGTAAAAAAAGAGTATCTTGCTGGCAACCAAGCTTCCAGTTGATTACTGTTATTTAACAGAATGTGCTGTTAAAAAACAGAAAACTTAACAGTCAAATTTGCATACAGAAATATGTAAATTTCACACAGACATTGGAGAAAAGTCCTTGTATTTTGTTTTTTTAAATCATGTGAACTTAAAAACTGTTCAGGGGATTTACACAAGATGATAATGTGAGAGATCTCTTAGTGTTTAATGTTCTGTTTTGTTAGGATTTGGCTCAGTTTTTGGGTTACCATTGTGCTGAAGAGTAGTGTGGTTGTTTAGGTCAAGGATGGGCAGTAAATAATTGATGTTATGCTGCCTGTTGTTTTATTTTAAAGCAGTAATTGTGTAGTTTACTCGTGATGAACTATGTGAGATTTGTGTGAAAGTTTAAATGTTTGGAGTTCAATTTTAGAAGTAATATTTGTTTTCAGTGGACTCAAATGAGTTGAGTTCACAATACTAACACCAACATGTAAATATATATATATATATAAACTTGATTGAATCCTGCAATTGGTTTCGTAAATGAAATGAGTTGCTTTCAAGGCATTATAACATTAACATACTGTTAAAATAGGGGAGCTGTAAATTAACGGAAGTAGAACTGTATTTTAACAGAGGCAGAACCGTAAATTAACATTATCTACAGCTGTATTCTATAGATAACACAAACAGTAGTGATGGGAGAAACGAAGCTTTTCGAAGCTTCGAATCAATTGAACCAATTGCTTCGAAAATTGATTCAGTTTTTCGAAGCAGTTCGAAACCCACACACGCTGGCGACCCCTGCTGGTCAAAACAGTGTAAAAGCAGATCTGTCCACACATTTTAAACTTTTTTTTACAAAATGATAGCAAGATTTTTATTAAAATATGTTTAAAAAAATTATTTAACCTAATTAAGACATAGTTAAAAGTGTATTATGTGTTTTTAGTTTTATTTAGGGCAAACAAATGAATAAAACTAACTACCCTTTTAATTATGCACATTTTTGTCATTAAATCTGTCTATAAACAAAAAGTAGACAACATGGCAGTGTTATTAGTCAGAAGGATAAATGTTTTAAGAACTTTCATAATAAAACTGACCCGAGTTCACCTAAACTTATTAGACACTGGTCATGTGATCAACTCCCCCTAGTGGTGAACCATCGGATTTTCGAAACGTTTCGAAACAGTTATGACGTAATGAAGCCTCGTTTGCTAAAATCACGTGACTTTGGCCAGTTTGAAACAAGCTCCGAACCACTGATTCGAAACAAAAGATTCGTAAATGTTTCGAAGCCTCATGAAGCAGTGCTTCGAAAACGACCATCACTAACAAACAGTACCATGCTGTTAAAATAACAGTTGACTGCTGTAGGTAACAAAACAGTATCATGCTGTTTTTCCTAATAACAGTATCCCGCTGTAAATTAACAGTGCAATGCTGGCAACCACAGCTTCCAGCATAATACCGTTTTTACAGGGAAATTTTTTACAGTGTAGCGTCCAGGTTTATACTTCAAGCTGAAATTATACGTAGCTAAGGCAGCTAACCAACGATATCCTGTAGCGTTTAACTTGGCACTTGTCAACACATATGTTAGTGGGTTGTTATCGGTCATTACCATGAACTGAGCATGCGTAGAGATAGTTATGCAACTTCTCCCCTACACTTCAGCGCAAGGAACTCAAGCTGATGGACTGGATATTGTCGTTCTGACATGCTAGCTTTTGTAAGCTCATCAGGGTGTTCTTGAGTCAAGACAGCACCTAGTCTGTTTAAGCTTGTATCCATGTGTAGGACATACAGTCTGGTGAGGTCTGCAAAAGCAAGCACAGGGGCATGGGTCAAGCAGTATATGATTTTATGGAATGCACCGGTTCATGCTTCATCCCAATGTGCTCCGAATGGATTGGACCCCTTAAAGTACTGATGTCCATCTTCCCATCACCAGATTTCTTGGTACAACCAGCTGTTGGGGGGCATCCTTTTGTAAGTTCTGTTAGAGGTCTTACTATTTTGGAGTAGTCCTTTACAAACCGACGAAAGAATCCACATAACCCAAGGAAAGACCTAAGGGACTTTATATCCACAGGCATTTTCCACTTGGTTACCACTTCAACTTTGCTGTTGCAGCTGTTGAACTTGTTTTCTCAAAGCTTGTATTTCCAAACATTATGTAGGATGACATAACGAACACCGCACGTAACAATATAAAAATATTGAAATAAATTAAACTTTTTATCTCTGAATAAGAGATTAATACAAGATGTTTGTACAGATGATATATCAAAATAAATGTTTTTTACCCAGCTACTCTGGACTAAATCTATATGGCATTACATAAAGATAGCATCTCCCCAAAGAACACAGCATGGGTGCACCACGAAGGCCCGGGAAATCAACTCTCTATGGTTCACAGTGGACTTCCCACATTTGGTTTTCAAAGATCACACCTCCAGGCAGTCATACATCCATCTCTTCATTCTCTCAGAGCAAACTGTATATGAAATACTACATTCTACATGAACAAAGAATCTGCATGTGGTCTTGTTTGGTTTCATATGAAATGTTTTATTTGAAAGTGGTACAATGGTCTCAGTTATATGAGAACAGAATTCAATGTTTAAGTGTAACAATAAACTAAGCAAACTTCACCCAATGTTGGGAAACACCTCCTACATTAGGACATGTTAACCAATCTCCCACTGTATGCATATTAGGCAACCAAACCCCTAGGTTTACAACAACCAATCACTACCCTATATCATTATTATAATGCTTTGTTCTCTCTGGATATTTAAGAAAGGTTTGTAAATGGTTCCGGTGGGATTTTCTATATTTAGAAATGTACCCCATGGTGTCTTTGCATTATTATTTTTATTTGGTGGAATCTGTAGCCAGATCTTTGTCCTGCATGCAAATGCGTTTTGTTTTTGGATTTTTGTTATGTTTTACATTTGAATTGATAAGTGAATTGGCTTTTGAATTATGATCTTCCTATCTGGCTAAAAAATTGGATGGTTATTTTTTCGCTTACAGACTTTTTTCCCATTTAAATAATGTATGTAATTTCTTCTGTATTATTTTCCAGCTCGTCTGCCCGTTCCTGTTATCAGCAAAGATTCTTCACAAAGTTCATCATCATCATCAATAAAATCAAGAAAAAATCAGCAGAAAGATGAAGAAAGCTCAAAATGTGTGTTATTGTGTTCAGTGTTGAATGTAAGAGATGTGAGTCTGTCCTGGTACAAAGGAAACAGTTTATTGTCCAGCATCAGTGTGTCTGATCAAAGCAGCATCTCTTTACATCTGAAGGTGGATTATCAGGATAACAACACATACAGCTGTGTACTCAACAATACCATTGTGAATCAGACTCAACATTTTAACATCAATGATGTCTGTCAGTCGTGTTCAGGTGAGATTATACAGTTTATTAGTGTTTATGTCCTTTAGTGGTGCAGAAACATCAAAGTCTACAATAAATGAACACAAACAATATAAAACTTATTTAATCTTGAATGACTGATACAGTTTGTTTGAAAGATTGTGATGATTAATTGTGCATTTTTTCCTCTCACAAGACTTCTGCTGTTGTGGTTTTACTGAAGCTGTGATCCGATTGGTCGTCTCTGCTCTGGTGGGTGTGGCTACTGTTGCTATCTTGGTTTATGACATCAGAACCGGATGAGATCAGAGATTCTGTTAAATGATGGATGAATCTGTAATACTGTCATCAGATCTTATATATGCCTATATCCTCACACATTTGCTTTTATTTACACTATTCTGTATTTTTTCATATTTGTGACTGTACAGATTTGTTATATTTCAGCAGCTGCAGTGTTTAAACCTGAAAACAGACTGATAACTATTTCATATAGATATACTCATGACATATCATTTCAATTTAATAAACTAGCATGCTGATTTAACAGTCAAACATGTTTAATATTCCTTTAAAATAAAAGTGAAAGTAAAAGTTTAAAGATCACACAATGACACTGATCAACTCCTGTAAGAACAGTGTAATAAAATATACAAGATATAAAATGAAAAGATTCAAAGAGATTATGTTTGTTTGTTTATTCTTAACACAATTTCTATGGTTATATTTATGTGGAGAACTGATGTAAGGGGAAAATTAATCATCTTCAGTTCACATAACCAGCATGTTTTTCTCCTATGGCTATGGGAAGAAACCAGACAACACAGAGAGCTGAAGTTACAGTAAGATGAGTGAATATTGATGATGTTGAGTTTAATAACATGTAGAAACTGTTCTGTGATCAGACCTCATAACACTTATAGCTCTTATATGAGAGTCATGTGATATAGATGATGAACTACATGTGTGATGTCACTTCATTCATCTCATTCATCTTTCACAGGAGACAAAGTTTTGCTTTTTATGGCATGTTTATGTTTATTCAGTTTGTGTTAGTATAAAAGACTTTGATTATCAAAGTAACATTTAAATGATCAAAAGTGTTATATATCTCTTTATTCACATACATATCTTCATCTTTATATTTAAATATTTATCTTTTATATTTATTGATTTTTAAACAGATTTGATCAGTGATCAATTCAGCTGTGTTTCCTAATTCAGATTACACTGCAGCGCCCTGAAGTGTTCAAACATGAAAACACACCCATACCCATTTATACAACAGTTAGCAAATAATACAAATTAAACAAAAAAACTGGGGAAAATTCTTGTATATAAGCAGAGCAAAGGGTTTAGGTACTGAATTTGTCTGTTTGCAGTCCTGTCATCTCTCCAGATGTGAATGTGTGGTGAATAATACAAAATAATTCAACTGTCTCAAGTCTCTGTACAACTGCACACATATAGACCTTAATAATACACAAACTGAAAACTCCCACCTCTTGTGTCTTTAATGTCCGAACACATTAAGTTGCAAATAAATGAAAGTTTGTATCTCTGTTTATCATAAACTTTAAAAAACTTTTATAACAAGAGCTTGAAGGCAGGATAGGCAGGAATTATCTAAAAACTTTTTTACAAATTTGTTTAAACTGTCTTTATATACCAATACATAAGTAAAATGTAAGTACTCTGAAAAAGAGAGTATAAAATCGAGTGTCTGTAGACCGCTCACTCGATTTTTCCATTCACTCCACCCCCTCCCTTCTGGGTTTCTTCTAAAGCCACGCCCCCAAAACACATGAACGCGCAACGCTGACCGGCTCTGCTGGGAGAGGCATTTACCTGAGGCGAGCGGAGAGGAAAGATCGCTGTGCATGTAGTAACATCATGTCACAATCACATGTAATAATACACCTAACTTTATCACTATGAATATAAACAAATACGATGGCTTTTAGTACTCACTATTAAGCTAGCATATCGATACTGGTAAAGTTTAAAATATACTTTGTTTGATTTGGTAACAAACGAGCTAGTTATATTTATAAGATAAAGCTAAAAACAGATTGCATTGATACAAGTTTTTTTTATTACCATCAGTTACACTGTGATGAAGGTGAATTTCATGGAAGATTCATAACATATACGGTGTTTTGCATGGAAGAGTTTCCGTGATGAAAGCCTTGTTGACTCTGATGAAGACTACACATCGGAGACAATACCGCTACCGCATCGTTGACTCGAAGGAAAAGCCACGCGATATTTACTCTCGTTTGATTTCTTCATTTATTCCTTTTTTTGCCTTGTTTGCCTTCGCTGACTGGATATGCAGGTATTGTGAGTTCTGAATGCTCTTTCTCTGCCATACTTTTGCTCTTCCACGTTCAAATCAATCGGGTGTGCGCATGTGTGGGCAGATCCTGTAGCAACAGGGGTGGTGCCATGGTCGCGAGAGAGAGTGATACTGTAGTCGCGCAAGCCAATCATTTGTTTCGTCACGAATGGAAATAATGAGCTGTGTTTAAAACAGTCGTGAAAGGTCTACAGACACTCGAGTTTTATACTCTCTTTTTCAGAGTACTTACATTTTAATTATGTATTGGTATATAAAGACAGTTTAAACAAATTTGTAAAAAAGTTTTTTTTAGATAATTCCTGCCTATCCTGCTTTTAACAGCACTCAGAGGGTTTTAACAGAAAGGTGTCTTAACCGTCACTGATTCTTCACTGACATCTGCTGAATCTGTCAGGATACACAAATGAAATTACAGATATTAAAAAGAGAAAGAAAGTTGTGTATTAATGAAAAACAAGACTGACAAAAATAATGTCAATAATTTACAATCAAAACACATTTTCTAATAACATCTGCAAATCTGTTTAAACAATGAGCATCATCAATAAGTTATTTTGATATGTAAAGCTTGTTTTGATGCTATTGTCATGCATGCTTGTATGTTAAATATAAATGTATAGACGTGCACTAAAAATAAATATGTGACCCTGTCTGTAGTCTCATAATCTAATGAAGAGCTTTGGAGTATCAGAATTTGATTTTGTGCTTGAATTTTAACTTTAGTCTCAAGTCTCAAATATTTAAACCTCTTTATTTAAGATGCAATTCACAGTCTCAACACTAGATGCTTCTGAAATATATCAGTCCATCATTTAGTCTTAAAGGTGGACTGTGTAGATTTCAGCGACATCTAGTGGTGAGGTTACGAATTGTAACCAACGGCTCAATCAGTCCACCGCTCACCCCATTCTTTCAATTGTTAGCTCAGCTGTCAAATCTATTTTTTAATTAATTCTTAAAAATCGATTGATTTATGAGTCAGAGAGATTTAAAGATTGACAGGTGAACTGAATCTTACCTGAGTTTTGCTGCTTCTGAATGTTTCCAAGACCTTTGGTTGTTAAAAAGAAAAATCATTAATACTCAATGTAAAGAAAAATTAACAAACACTTTATTCACCTCATCTGAGCTGCCTAAACTATTGCACATGACCACAATTTAATTCAATTACATTTCATGCACTACATAGCCTGGGTTTCCCCATGCTGCCTTGTGTGCATCTTCTCTATGAGACTGGTCTGGTGTTAGCTATAAGTTCATATTAGCTATAAACTGTAGTATATATTTGGGTTTTTTACTGTTTCACTGAATGTTGATATAGATGAAGTGAATGATTATATCAGAAGTGTTGAGTTACTCACCAGTGACATCAACATTAAATATTCTGTATGTGATTTTTCCATCAGTGTTGGTCAGCTTTAGTGTATAAACTCCTTCATCTGTCTGTCTGATATCTCTGATGGTGAGACCTCCAGTCTGAGCGATCATAAAGAGTCTGCCTTTGAATCTCTCATCATCTGTATATGAAGTCTTGCTGTCGTCTCCATTCATTCCAGTTACAAGAGTGCTTTTATCTTTTGAGGTCCACTTCACCTCATCACCTTCATTTATTTTAAATTGACTGCATATAGTAACACATTTTCCCTTCATAGGTTGCACTGTTTCAATTAGAAAACAAAGAAAACATCTTTCAGGAAGGCTTAATTCTGATTGGCCATTAGTTTGCAGATAACATTGGGTTCATCATCACCCTGTCAATATTTATTCTGTGATAACAACTGGATGACTGTACTTGATGATCTCTTACAATAACTGAAGTCATTTTTATTTCAGACACACTGAAGAAAATACAATCATCAATAATCTCATGTAAATGTTGTCTTTAATAATATTTAGTGTCAATCTTTGTTCAGTGCATCATCACTCTTTATTAACATTCACAGTTAAAATAAATAATGTTAATAACTGCAACTCATCTACTCACCATACAAAGCAACACCGAATTTTCTCTCTTTGTTGCCGTTGCTGTTCTTGATCTGTACTTTATAAACTCCAGTGAGATCAGATGTGAAGTTTTTGATGGTGAGATCTCCGGTCTGATGGTTCATCTCCAGTTTGTATTTAAATCTCTCATCAGTTTTATTTAATGTAGGTTTATCTTTGCCTCCAGTATATTCAGCTATAGTCTTATCTTCAAACATCCACAGTATCTCATCATCTCCCTGGATTTCAGCAACACAAGTGTCTAAAGTCACAGATCCCCCCAAGTTTCCTGTTCTGATCATCTCTTCATTTATATCAGCAGCACACACTGGAGATGACAGAAAAATGATTTTACTCATCAGTTTAAATATAAAGACAACTATCTGATCTCTGAACAGCTGAGAGAAACTTTATATTAAAGTGCACAAGTCTCACTGACTGAAAACATAAATCCACATCAGATGCTCATAAAATACAAAATAACAAGATTAATTTCATTTTTGGGTTTCTGGATTTCCTTTACACATGCTGACCCAGATTAGGATTTTTTGAAGTATTTTTATCTCTTAAAGGTGAACTGTGTAGATTTTAGCGGCATCTAGTAGTCTCAACCTCAGATGTCACACCCACAGATTGTTGGCTAAACGTCTGATGTTTTTTGTACACTTTTCTGGAAACCCTATGGGAATGTTGAAGTCATCTACACTGTAACATATTTCTGTAGTTTTCACAGCATTATTACTGTAAAATGAGCAAATGCTTACTGTAGAACTTGTATACAGCATGTTGCTGTAGATCTGAAAAGCATCATGGTCTTTTTTCAACGGTGGGTAAATTTTACAGTAAAAATATTTTTCCTGTGAATCACAATACAGCAATTTCTAAAGGATTTTTTCTTCAGCCAAGGAAAGCTACAAGATTCCACACTTTCATCTGAATTTTTACTTCAGAAAGGTAAATTTGCTAATTTAATTCCACAGTTTACTCTTGTAAAGTCTGTTTGTTCAACTTTAAGAGTGCACTGAGAGAGAATGAGCAGCACACTTCACCGTCTCGTGTGTGCATTTTGTAATTTTATTACCACAAATATATATTTTTGCATGATTTCGATATATTTTCTAGTCTGGCAACATTTTATAACGTCATTAGTTTAGAGAAGGATAAAAATTATATAATATCAGTAATTGGCCGTGTCTAAATGCGAAGGCTGCCGCCTCCGGAGGTCGCATTTCTCGGCTGCATATGTCATCAAAACTGTCTTGATTCAGAATATTAACAATTATAAAGTTGACTGTTATTCTTAGTTAATAGTAAATTGTTTAATATGCTTATGACTTGCGAATCTAATGGTCAGTTAACTTAAATAACCCAGGGTTGATGACGTATGGACCCTGCATATGCGAGTGCGACCTCCGCGGGGCTGCAACCAGTCTCTCGAGCTGAAAGAAAACGCAGCTGAGGAAATATGAGGTAAGACTTATCCGGCAACATTACATTTATAACGTCTTTAATTTAATTAAAGCGTTAGCATTGTGAACCAAAATTAATTTAAAAGTGTGTATTTTTGTATTTATTGGCGCGATATTTGTTTAAATCTCTCGTTTTTTCCTCTTGCTCGCTTACGTTGCTGCCGGAGGAAACGGACATTAGAGTTAAGCGGGCCGATTCGAAAGAAAACATAACACACATTTTTCATAATTTCACGATTTTTCTGAACTTCATTGCAGGTCAAACTGCAGAAACTATAAAGTTAGATTGTTAATAGCCTAATTTGAAGTGTTATACCCGACTTTTGGGAGCATATTGTATAAATATTTGTCTTGTCTGGCGACATTAACGTCTTTAATTTGATTAAAGAGTACCTAACGTTAGCATTGCTGAATTCAAAATAGTTTGAAATTGTGTATATATTTTATACTATTATAATATTCTCGCACTGTAAGATATTTCGAGATCTTACTCGTTCTTTTATTCACTTCTTTTTTCCCCTTTCAGACTGCAGACAAGAGCCATCGACCATCGTTCCAGGTACATAAACTACATGAACTGGAATGCATGATGCTTTTCAAATGCAATGAATGTTGTTTCTCTATGATTTATATATATTAATATATCAAACATGTTAAAGTGCACAGAAACCATGTAACATGAAGAAACATGTTTTTCTCTTGGTTGTTGCAAGTTATTTTTGTTGACACACTTTTACTCTTATGAATATTGTACTTGTAATTTCTAAAAGTTTTTTTTGTTTGTTTGTTTATTTTGTGTTACAGGAAACTTCCACCTACAGTAAGCAGATGCTGAGGCCCATATTTCCCTGCCAAGCACTCCAAGGCTCATCATGCTCGGTAAGATCCCGTCACTCAACATACACAATAGATGCCAATTTTAAAGGTTACTTCATCTATAAAGCGTATTTGTATCGAGTCACTGTGTGTGAACAAAGTTTTATATCATCTTGCACGTACATTCCAAAAATCTCTAGTGGTTATTGATCTAATAGGTAGTTATGTAGGGCTAGTGTTTTCAATTAATTTTGCTTATGTAAAATAGTAAACCATATCAGATTGAATACTGTGCAATGTCAACTTTTATTTAATATTTTTTAGGAGAGTCCATTCTGAGGGCAAAAAATGGATGCTTTCCATCGAGGGCAGAGTTCTCCTCCAACTGAGTGACCATTGTGATTTCACTTCTGCTACAGACTTTTTGCGTCATACTATGTATGAGGCAGCCACTACATTGGGATTTATCCAGAGGTACTTTTTTAACACTCTGTAGTGTGGATCTATATAAACATTAAGCAGTGTTAATGTTAATTTAATTTAACACTGGGGATTTTGCAGTCTACATTAGCTCCACCAAGAAATGTTTATTTATTTTTTGTAATTGTTGTGGTTCTGCTGGTATTTTGTCTTGATCTCTTCTTGTTCATATTTCTTTAGTGATTCTGTTTATTAACAGCAGGTGTTTATCATTAATGGTCAATCATCACTTCGTTCATCTCTTCATTATCTAATTAACTTCATCACTTCTTCAACCCAACCACACCCATACTTGACTTTGGTTTAGTCCACATTGGCTTTAGTTTCTACAGAAGGTTCATGTGGGCTAAGTCAGATGGGGCCAGCATGAAACCCGGGTGCAAGCCCAGCTTGGGGCCCATATTGCAAGCCCATATGGGGCCTACATTTGCCCCACCAAGCACTGCTGGCTGGGTAGGGATGGGAACAAATATATGAGTACTCATTCTTTAACCAACTACCCGATTAGTAAAATACTTCTTAAAGTGTTTATTTTTTTTTAAATGAACTGTTGTGCTATTGTTAAACATCAAATGTTTAATTTAACTCACCATGCAAAAGGTAGAAAAGAAGCACAGCTAATCTAATGCAGTGGCGGCCGGTGACTTCTTTTTTCGAGGGCGCACGATGCGAAATTTGTCACAACATGTATGTAGCCCGTCATGTGTGTGGTTCGTCATTTCAAAATATGTGTTTGGCGCGTTGAGTGAAACAATACTTTTCCATTCACAAATCAACAAATATTTACCATAAATTTCACTGTTGTATCACTAACTGTCAACATGGTATTATGGCAGAAATGTGGGATATTCATGTATAATTTTATTATAGTTTTAATGTAGACAGATATTAAATATTAGATTTTACTCCACAAACCACCAACAGAGAATATAAAAAATTACAATTGTTTATTTAAAAGTAAAACACTGCGAAGTAAACTTTTATGTATATGTCATCAACCCATCTGTCTTGCTTTTACATTAATAGTCAATTTCTTTCATTACAGGGTAGAGTCCAGCACAGGAAGTCAACTAGTTCATGATTTTGGTGCTTTCGTGTGTCTTGTGAATAGTATGCCATACAGACCCGTTTGCCACTGAACCTGCATTAACGACGACAGTGGGGCCTCCAGCCTTAGTCAAACGGGTTGGTATGTATGGTCGGGTTGCGTTTTTCGCGCTTTCATGTGTCTTGTGAATAGTATGCCATACATACCCGTTTGCCACTGAACCTGCATTAACGACGACAGTGGGGCCTCCAGCCTTAGTCAAACGGGTTGGCACGTATGGTCGGGTTGCGATTTTGGCGCTATCGTAAGTCTTATGAATAGTATGCCATACAGACCCGTTTGCCACTGAACCTGCATTAACGACGACAGTGGGGCCTCCAGCCTTAGTCAAACGGGTTGGTATGTATGGTCCGGTTGCGTTTTTCGCGCTTTCGTGTGTCTTGTGAATAGTATGCCATACAGACCCGTTTGCCACTAAACCTGCATTAACGACGACAGTGGGGCCTCCAGCCTTAGTCAAACGGGTTGGCACGTATGGTCGGGTTGCGATTTTGGCGCTATCGTAAGTCTTATGAATAGTATGCCATACAGACAGACCCGTTTGCCACTGAACCTGCATTAACGACGACAGTGGGGCTTCCGGCCTTAGTCAAACGGGTTAACACGTATGGTCGGGTTGCGATGTTTTTGGCGTTTTCTCCTGGTCCTGTAAATGGTATACAATATAGACCCGTTTGCCACTGAACCTGCATTAACGACGACAGTGGGGCTTTAGGCCTTAGTCAAACGGGTCGTCAGGTTTCATTTTCTCTTAAAGATCGGAAGGTGACCCTTATTTACCATATATACCCTCGCATTGGGCCCCCAATTTGCTAAATCCTCAACTGTGGATAACATAATTATGCCGCAATATTTAGTCTGTCTGGAACTAAGCTGAGTTAAACCACATCACTGTGTGACACTTCAATACATATGAACGGCCGCTACGCTAATACGATTTTGTTTTTCTCTCCCTGTCTCGTCCTCGACCCGAGGACGAGACAAACAGACCCAGTCCCGGTAGATGTGAAAGTCGGCACACCTCTGATCTACTGGCTGTCCTTCAACGTTATGCCCAGCTGATACCTGACCAACGATCACCGGCAGAACCGCTTAATCTCCGCTAAATCTCCATTTCCGTTCTCCCAAGGGTTTTTCCCTCCTAGGACTTATTTTTCCTCGGATAAAAGCCCGGGGTTTTTTTTCTCCTAGGGGGTTTTTCACCCCGGGGAGGCAGCCTTTTTGGGCTTTACCTAGCTTCCTCTTCTATACGTTGCTTTAGTAATACGTGCAATTATAATATTGAGTCATAGCCGCAGCAAATTTAACTGCTCATGCTATCATGTATTTTGTTGTGCTATCTGTCGTTTTCTGTGCTTTTCACTGCTTCTATTTATGTAAAGCTGCTTTGAAACAATTGACTTTTGTGAAAAGCGCTATATAAATAAATTGAATTGAAAATTGAATTGAATGTCGGGTGTGCCTCATAAGCCTTGAAAAGTAAAGCCTCTGGCTCTTTGATCGCCCCCCAGTGGCTGGCTGCAGTACAAGTCATAAACCCCGCCCTCTCCATTGAAACGAATGGGACTCTGCTCTAAATAAAAAAATATTTACACTTCCAATAAAAGTTTCCGAAAGAAGGTTTTGGTCCTTTCAAGTAGTTGTTATCACGCTGATATATGTTCAAGTGTTCATTATTGTGGTAAGTTTCATTTTAGCTAGTAATTTAAGGCTATAGAAATGGGGCGTGTCGTAATGATTGGCGTGGTTGAATTGGTCGCGCGAACGGTTGGGTGGAAGTTTGATATTGCGGCTCCGCCTCTGGCTCCACGGACAATTCCTTCTGCGCATGCCTTGGCTCCAAACTGACGTTTTTACGTAACATGGCGGCGACCCTGGTCGGACATTTTTGGCTTCAATTCATTACAATGGTGAGAGGCGACGTTGCGTCGTCCATCTTTTTTTACAGTCTATGGTTCATGTCCAGATTTAAAAGAATAATAGTTCTGAAAAAAAGGTCTTGGAGAAAAACAATTTTCAGGTTTGAAATCCTGCTGTAAATGTAAATCATTTAATTTTTATGCATTTGTAATTTACCAGAAACATTTTAATAAATATTGATTGTTTTGTGTGTTCAGAAAAAAAGTGTTTTTGTATGTTCAGAAAAGTGTTGAAATTAAATGAAATATTCACAGAAAAATTTTAACATATTAAAAAAATGTATATGTTCAGAAAAGTTTTGAGATGTTCACAGAAAAAATGTATCACAAAAAATATATGCTATGCTATTTTTAATTTATGAATTTTTGTAATTTAAAGTGATAAAATAAATGGCATTTTTGTGACAAACAGTGTCTTCATTTTACAGTATACAAAATAAATGCAGTAATCCCTAGTACATTAGTAGTTATGAAATACAGTACTGTGATTATTACTGTAAAAGAGTTTACAGTAATTAAAATTTTACTGCTATTACATTTACAGTAAGAATACTGTGAAATGAAATACAGCAACTTACTTGCTAATTGCTGCCAGCAATGTACTGTATTTTTCACAGTATTCTTTTTACAGTGTATGATTTGTTGAAATAAACCAGAGTTCCAGGAGAGGCGGGTTTAGCGATTGGTTTCGGTCCCTGGAAAACAAAGCTCTGACGCTCCATTGAGGAAGAGAATCAGTCGTGTTCAAGTGGATAATAATGACCAGTTATCATGATCAGCTAAACATTGGATCCTCAAAAATATGCAAAGTTTGTGGCATAGACTCTCTAAAAGACGTCCAAGAGTTTTGCTTGAGGCAGTTAGTGGGGTCAAAAAGTTTGGTTCTCCAGAATTGCTTGTATGTGTTAAAAAGTGGAGAGATTTGCTTCAAATATA
The DNA here is from genome assembly GCF_030506205.2 of Paramisgurnus dabryanus. NCBI lineage: Eukaryota > Metazoa > Chordata > Actinopteri > Cypriniformes > Cobitidae > Paramisgurnus > Paramisgurnus dabryanus. The sequence continues at coordinate 2,490,108 of NC_133360.1, read as the reverse complement.
TGTTTAAAGGTCTTGGAAAAGTCTCATTGGTGTGACTGTTGATGAAGTGCACAACGTTGTTCTATGGTGAGTAATGTTGTTTATTTAGATGCTATTCGGTTGGCTGGTTATTTCAATAACTGACTTGTTGCCAGCCGGCTCGTTATTGTGGGGAGTCCGAAACGTGACGCTAGACGAAACAAACTGTGATTGGTTGTTTGACATTTCGGTCAAACAGCTCGTGGGCGGGCTTTGTCCAGAAAAAGGAGCGAAAAAAACAAACCTTCAGTATTGAAGCATCTGGGTGACTCACTTAACACTTAACTCTTACACATGAGATTAAGATAGTATCTCTTTTATAAACCTCTATAAACCTATTTTATAAACCCATTCAAAAGATCAAACACATATTTTGATATGGCAAGCCACACATATGCTGTGTTGATGAAATTCATGCCTCCTCAGAAAAAAGTCACCGGCCAACACTGGCTATTGTATAATAATATGTTTGTAATGTTTTGTTCCCTTTCAATACGGTTCACTTCGCATTGCGTCAGTTGCATTGCTGTTTACTCCGCGATTGAAGCCTATTGGTAAACGTCTGTAAAAAATACAAACCAATGACGTTTGAGCCAGCGCGCGGGATGCACACGTCCTTATATAAGCGCGGGTCAAGCGTCAAGAGCTCATTAATTTTCTCCTTCAGCGCGAACCTCTCGCTGCTCCGAAGAAGAAGAAGCCTTACCTCGCCGTCGACACAAGCTCTGCAGCGGAATCCAGACCTAGCGTCTTCCCCTGCCGTTTTCAGGCTGAGAACTGAAGATAGCCTTCGCTTGCCGTGGTACGAGCCCTGTGCAGCGGACACATGCCTGACGAAGTCTCCCCTGCGGCCGCCCGGTAAGATCAATATTTTCTATATAAAGCTATAAGCTAAAAGAGCAGGCGCAGTTGTAATAGCGTCCAGCACAGCGGCTCGAGTGAGCCTCTCTGCTACGAATTCCTCTGAGTGCGTCACCGGTCTGGCACCTCCCACGCCGAGACCGCTCTCATATGCACGGCTGTCCTATCCATGTTTCGTGCTCCCCCTGCTGTTCCTCTCTCGCTGGGGCGAACACACGGCGAGCCATGAGACTAAGATGGATGCATACACAAGAACACACGGGCTACCCCCCCTGTGTTCTGTCACAACGGAGCCGTTCACAGAGTCCCTCGCTCCTCTCACAGTCAGTGGCGAGATCTCTGGCACACTCAAATGAATCCCCCCGAGTGCATTGGGTGAAACCGTTCATACGATGCATGGCTGTTCTATCTGTGTGGCATGCTCCCCTCTGCCGTTCCTCTCTGTAGAGATGAACAAGAGGCGGAGCCGTAGAACTAAGATAGATGCAGAGGACAAGCAAACACGGGCGGATCTGACCCCTGTTTTTCTGTCAAAACACAGCCATTCGCGCTCTACGCTCGCGGAGTCCCTCGCTCCTTCCCCCACAGTAGTGAGGTCTCTAGCGGCTTCTTAAGAGTCGGCGCGCTGTCTTACGGCTTCTTGCCTCTAAGTGCAGCTGTCTAGTGTTCAACGATTACACAGCTTCATGCCCCTCCCCTTCTGGAGCGGCGCAATCTCATTCGTCTGCTCGATAGGGCAAACACGCCGCTATTGGAGCACCAAGAACACTTATTATAAGAGCCTAACAACCGGCCTGAGTCTGTCTCACTTCAGTAGAGCTCACTATGTATGTCTGCCCTGTCATTCTCTGTGGCTTAGACGGAATCAGAGGCAGATCGAATTTGTTTGATAATAGGCTGAGGTCCGAACACCTCCCCTTTTCAGTCCCGTCCTATATCAGTGCGCTGAATATTGATACATTCTTATATACCACGTTTTTCTTCTGCCCTTTAATAAACGGCAAAACTGCGGGCCCCACGGCAGACTTCCTCGCTGTGGATGAGTTCAGCCTGACATCAAACTACCTAGATATACTGCTCTGCTGTGAGCCGCTCTGGTAACCACCACTACTGAGGCTTGTGCACCTGAACGGCTGAGCTCTGGTCTTACTCGAAGCATAGCTGCGTCGACAGAGAACAGCCTGCTGGGAGAAGAAGGGTTAAGTCGCGCCTCGGCTGGACTGCCCTGAAATGTCTTTGGTGTGCTCTGTTTATCCAGAAACATTCACACATAATACTGTCAGTTATACAACCTCACTGTAGTGGCGAACGGTATTGAATTCCTCTCTAAGAGCAATTTCCGTGCTTACTATACTGTGTATTGACACCCCACGGCTGTACTGTGTCTCTAAACACTTTTGCCTTACCGACAAGCAGTCAATATACGCACACACGGCCCGCTGTCCATAATTATATTGACGCTCGCCGAAAAAAACTCTGTTTGGCGATCCACTCCCGGGATACCGGGCTGGATTCTAAACAATAATTCAGACGTTTCTCGCTGAAATTTGCTCACAGCCCACCTCAGTTTTTCGCCACGATACTGACGGTGCAGGCAGGAACGGTCTTACTGCTGTTATTCCCTCTTCCTAGAGAAACGGCAGCCTCAGACTTTTTCATGGCTCCAAGCGTTTGATGACTCAAAGCTTACAGCCAAGCAGTTATGACGTTTTTCGGCTATATGGCTGGTTTATCAGTGGATCCGAAGATGCTCACACCTCCGCTCCGCTCCAATTCTCGGAGATATTAAGGGTAATATCAACCTCAAGTGACCTTGCTACCCGCCACAATAAGTTTTGTTTATGACGCTCGGAAAGCGAGCTGAACACCAAAGCGCGCACACAGTCAGACGCACGGCATCTCGTTTAAGACGGTCTCACTTACCCCTCTAACGAGCCCCAGAAAGCTGAATATCGTGGCATTCTGTTCATGAGACCACTTCAGTTTGACTAATAAGGTCCCACCCTGAGCTGACGGCCGGGAAGCTTATGCTTTAAGTTACACACGGCTGCATGAAGTGCTATCATTACGAGCTCGCCAGCATCTGCTGTGGGTTTAACACGCTTTACGACGGCAATCAGCCTTCGGCGCGTGGAACGCCCATTTGTCTCATATCAATCACCTTGTACTGTACATACGGTCCATTAAGGGGATGATTTTAGCACTGCAGCACTCTCGACCGTGTTATTGTGATAATGTGGTGGAGCAAACTATGAGCCAGACTGAGATCTCGCCCCTGTACAAGCTGACGAGTCATCTCCTTTATGAACTCATTGCATCGCTTTATAAGCTATGTTCAATCAGAGTGATAAGCATCTCGTGCTTAAACCACCAGGATGCAGACATATTAACCCGTTAAGATGGGTGTGTGGAGATTGCATCCGTGAGACACGACCTACATTACGTGCTTTATGACACGTTGACACGAGCTGCTAGGACCCCTTTCTTGAGGTGTCCTTATGCAAGTCTGATCTATTTCTGTCTTGTTACAGCGAAAAGTCTTAACCCCCCGCGAATTGTGGTGTGGAACACTTTTCTCCTCACTACAGAGGCTCGTGCACGGCGGCTCTCTCCTCTACGCTATATCTATGTGGCGGTGATAACAGCGAACCACGCTTTTACGACCGACCATTCACTTTATTCATAAGCCTGTCATTTTTCAGATGCGGACGGTGCCCAAGGCACAGCACTCTGGAACTGTCCAAGGTCCTGTATGACAGATACGTCTGACGTACCTCAGACGATCAGCTGTTCATCTGCGTCACAGATCACTCACTAGAGCACCTGTCAATACAGGTTATTTATGGATCGTTGAAGTTATCACCTCCCGTGACAATGATGCTCACTCGTGGTTAATCTACTCCATGTATGGATTAGCTCTACCTCGGGCATGGTCTTAGAGGTTTCTCATTTGACATTTGTGACACTGCCGGCTGGTCCCCGCCGTCCACGTTGTCAATTTTACAGCTTTGACATCCCTGCCTCAGGCATTACTGGGTTTGTTGCATTAAAGGTGCGCCCGTAAGCTCGCCTGTATGCACTATATGGTTTTTAATTATATGCATCCACCGTGCGCTTAGAGAAGCTCACATATGCACGCTATAAGATTTCGGTATACACTAAAGATGCGCTTGGAGAAGCTCACCTGTATACATGGCTGTGTTATCCTTTGTGACACATACATTGTTGTTCATCTGTGTACATTCACGGTGCGCTGGGTACCCACCGTTACGTTCATTAATCATATCTGTACACATTCACGGGCCGGCGCGTTCTGTGCACTGATTTATCTTTACGCATTCACGGTGCACTGAAGGGTGCACCCGTGTGCGCACAATTTATTATCAGAACACATGACGGCGCGCTCGAGAATCTTGCCGGCCTGTGCATTATAACACTCTGATTAATCTATAAGCATTCACGATGTACTCAAGTGTTCACCTGTGCCCGTGCAATTTATAGTCAATACACATTTACGGCGCGCTTGGAAAGCGCACCGATCTGTGCACTATAATACTACCTATATGCATCCTGATGCACTCGAGGGCGCACCTGGGTTCACACTATTGTGGTATCTGTATAATCCCGCGCTACGAACCGTTCTGCCGCATATTATAGTCAGATCGGCCGTTCGTGAGCTTCGCAGATCACTCACTACACGTATGTCTGTTGCTAACAGTGGTTATTTGGATGGATCGTTGAAACCATCGCACTGGCTCACACCCCTCTATGAGTTATGTCCTATATGTTAGAGCCCACTCTGCGCGAGTTTGGCTTCATCATGGACTTGGTCTATAGGGGTATCTATATTTGATATCTGCTACGCGGCCGGCTGGTCTTCGCCGTCTACGTTTGTCAGATTGTACAGCTTAGACGTTCCTGCCCTACGAGCGCAGGTTCTCTCGGCTCAATCATGCACGCTCATGCGTTTTATGTGTACACCACGTTGCGCTCAGCGAGCTCACCAACGTGACTCTGAATTTACTTATCTCGCACACCCGCGGCGCGCTCGCTGATCTCGCCGTCTTGTGCTATGTTATGTGCTCCCGGTGCGTTTTAAACCCCACCGTATGCGCATTAGCATTTTATATGGTGCTTACACTTTTGCTTTAAAGCTGTGAATATGCCGGGTATAGGGCCACACGCAGTGTCTCTCCGGGAAGGCACTTCAGTACGTTGTGTATGCACGGCGTGATGGGATTACGTTCCCCCATAGCGTCAGCAACTGACTCAATGGGAAGTGAACCGTATTGAAAGGGAACGCTTAGGTTACTCACGTAACCCCGGTTCCCTGAAATAACGGGAACGAAGCATTGCATCTCTTGCCGTGCTACAAACGTCTACGCAGCGAGTGTTATTCGGCTGCGCGCTTTAGTCGAGTAATAATGAGCTCTTGACGCTTGACCCGCGCTTATATAAGGACGTGTGCATCCCACGCGTGGGCTCAAACGTCATTGGTCTGTATTTTTTACAGACGTTTACCAATAGGCTTCAATCGCAGAGTAAACAGGAGTTTCCCCCATAGCGTCAGCAACTGACGCAATGCTTCGTTCCCGTTATTTCAGGGAACCGGGGTTACGTGAGTAACCTAAGCGTTATGTGTTCTGGTTGTGTTTTGGACTTTTACTTTGATACATCCTGTTCTGTTCTGGCTTTTATTTTGAAATTCATCATGCCATGTCACATTTCACACTTCCTGTCTGTTTTTGTAAATAGACCCCTTCACGGTTCACGTCACAGGCGGTTCCCACTGCGCATGTCGGGGTCAGAAAAGTCATTACAGCAGATTGAGTTGCGTGTTATTCGGTATCGTAAAAATGCCTACTTGAGCATTTACATCTGTGCATGCCACGTGATATGTCTGTCTGGTCCCTGGAACGTTATATTGACTTTGCTCTGTTGTTGTGTGGCTCACCCTTCAAAGTGGGTGTAGTGGATACACATCCAGAGTATTATAAAAACACGCCAAGCCATGTCATGCCTGTTCTGCCCATGCCTGTCCATGTCATGCCTGTTCTGCAAACCGATTTTTTACAATGCTCTAGATACAGTTTTATTAAATATTAAATACATATTTTAAAAACCCTTTCAGGCGGGTGTCTAGTTCGTTTTTTCTTATATGAGAGACTTGCGGAACCAGCAAAACACGGAACAGACTAAACACGGTGCCCAAAAATCTTGCCGTTTTATTGTTAGCGCTCCGCTAAAGATCCACTGATTCCGGTAATCCACTTCGTGTTTTCTCGCCCGCTCCGCAGCATCTCTGTGTCCACTCTCTGCCTGGAGAGCGAAGACGACAGTTTCCAAAGTTCGTTGCATTAACAGGTAGATTCATTACATTATATCAGTTGTTAAACCGCAGAATTAGTAATTTGTAAGTTTGTTTATGTATTTCTTCCGGTAATGATTTGCTGTCGGTGTTCTAAAAGTGCTAACAACTTAGCAAGCAAACAACAACAAAATATCCACATTCTTATTAACGTGTCAATGCTTGTCTAATGGATTTAATCTTCCCGATCAAATCTAAGTTAATATAAACACCAGTGTTGGGTGTAACTAGTTACAAAGTAACTAGTTACTGTAATAATATTACTTTTTTCAGTAACTAGTAGTGTAAGGCATTACCCGTCTGAAAATGGTAATATTATTACAGTTTTCCCGAGCTAGTTACTTTAGTTACATTCGCCAGTAGCACCTTCATCACACAAGGCACAAAACACAGAGAACAAAAGGGAAGGGGAGGTGGGCGTGAATGGAACAGTGATTGGTCTAAGTTTGGCACAAGGTATCATTTATCATCACCGATTGGTCGACACCCGGCAGCCAGCAGCACAGAGCGGCAGCGGCACACTCAAAGACAGATCGGGAAAATGGAAGCGTCAACAACGGCAAGCTCTTTTTCAGAGGAAGGTTCCCAGCAACAGAAAGCTACTTTCGACGGGTGAAGATTCAGTCATATTTTATTATGTTCAACGGAAGGAAAATAACTTGACGGTGAAGTGCACACTCTTTAATGTTTCTCCGAACGCTGTGCCCTGCGTCCGGTAGCGGGTAAGGAAGCCAGCATTTTCTTGGCCGTGGCTTGCCCAAATAAACATTCTTGTCCAGAAAAAAAATGTAACTAGTAATATAACTAGTAATATAACTAGTTACTTTCTCCAGGGAGTAATAAAGTAAAGTAAGGCATTACTATTTTTGAGAGTAATATGTAATACGTAATATATTACTTTTTTGAGTAACTAGCCCCAACACTGATAAACACTAAATTTGCTGTTGTTGGCACACTTTGTAGACAAAAAAAACACCAATGCCTTCACAAAATAATGACAGAGAACGGAAAGGGAGGCTGCTAAAGGCAGTTCAACATTACAAACATGGATTCAAAGCTCCATCAAGCCAGCAGGTAAATCATATTGAATATTTAGCAGATTGTCACACTTTAATTCTTGTTATTATATTTCACATTATAATCACATGTCTAAGTTGATGCTAGTAATATAACACATAATATTTATAATACTTTATAAAAACCATAAGTACCACTCCCCTTAGAGCCCTTTTTGGTTTGGGCCACTGCCTCATCTAGCATTTTCATTTTCTAAATGACTGTTGTCATTACAAATATATTCCAAAGAAAAGTGAATGGTTTATAAATAATTTTGGCATTAAGGCAAAAGAAGTTAAATTAAAGCTTTTCAACCTATGAAATATAGTTTTCACAGAGCTGTGTGTTTCTCTAGTTTTCTTGCTAAACAAATTAATTAATTGGTTTGTTTAGTTAATTTTAACACAATTATCAGCACACTAAGTTTTAAAAAAATATCCGGCCCGCACTTCGTGGCATTATTTACTATCCGGCCCTCAGCCTAAAATGAGTTTGACACCCCTGCTCTAGATGAACATTTACGTTTGTGTATGCCCCGCGATATGTCTGTCTTGTCTCTAGAACAATATATTGACTTTGCCCTGTTGTTGTGTGGCTCACCCTTCACTGTGGGTGTTGGAGATAGTGATGTGACATCTGAAGCGAAGCTCCGGAGCTTGTGTCGAGCAAAAAGGGGCATTCCTGATGAAGCCCCGATTTGAGGCTTGTAAACGAGGCCTCGTTTTCTGTTGAATACGTCATTGCTTCACTCTGAGTATCGCCTCCGGAGAAAAATGGTTCGAAACTCGCGCCTCTTGTGGGTTTTGCAGTGTTTGCATTGGTGTTGAGGTGTTGGTTGTACGTAGTGGCGAGTTTGTAGTGAGTTTGTATAGTTATCATTATATATCATAGCCTGTATTATATATTATATTAAACTTAGTTTAGACGATTATTAGAGTAAGTTATACATAGCCTAGGAAAGTAGATCATTTCGTTAAGTAAATTAGCATATATCTAGTTCTAATACCTATAATACGTAATTATTTGGCTATATATATTATGATATATATAGCCTATATTAGTATTATTTTTATTATTATATATAGTATTGCTGTTATTATTATTATTATTATTATAAGACTAGACTAGGAGGACTGAGGATCCATTGGGATATTGAAACAAACAGAAGCTCCAATATCCCAATTTATATAAGCTGGCACTGACCGTCTTATGTTGTCCAGCATCATCAGTGCCCTGTGAAAGGGTGTTTTCTAAGGTTTGAGAGGAGCTTTCTAAAAAGAGAAACCGCTTCAATCCAAATACTGTTAAAAAACTTTTGTTTTAAATAAAAACCAGTAAACACTTTTCCGTGTTGCAGTTTGCTGTTTCACACTTCCAGTCCCATAAGCATTGCACTATTGCATTCCCAGTCAGCACTGCACTCATAATAATTTATTTACACTCATTCGGGGCATTCACGGTTATCAATAACCCAAAGAACTACTGAACAGTTGAACACAAAGTTGTGTATGTATGAGTTGTGTGTACATAGGTTAACACAAGCAGAGTAAAATACTTTATTTAATACACAGGCAATAGAAAAAGCCCACATCATGAAAATTTGGTTGCTCAGAATGAATAGATTTGTGTGCAATACATTGCTTTCCACAGCAGGTGTCACTAGAGAGCACACTGTTCATGAGGCTTCGGGTAACTGAACCTTTTGGCGAACCAATGGGCTGGAAAGCCTCAGTGGTTCAGGAAGCCTCATTTGGCCATCACTAGTTGGGGATACAGCTCCAGTGAACATTCACCACACACCTACCCATGTCCTGCCTGTTATGCCCACACCTGTACATGTTATGCCTGTTCCTAAAATGGCCGCCACCATGCCTGTTCATAAAATGGCCGCCACCATGACTGATCATAAAATGGCCGCCATCCTGTCTGTCCCTAAAATGGCCGCCAATATGCCTGTCTCTGTACCTGCACCTGTTTTTGAGAGAGCTACTATCATTCCTGCACCTGGGTTTCAGAGAGCCATCATCACCACCACAACTGCACTTATGAGGGCTATTGTTCACCCTGCACCTGCCGTCAAGATGGCCGTCATGCCTGAACCGACTACCACAGAGGTATGTCTCATCGACTGTGTACTTCCTGAATTTGCCATGGCCCTGTGGTGCATTTGGTCTGCCTTCTGCTCTTTTGTTCCCTATGTTCCTCAAGACCCTGAATCCCATGACTTACCTGAATCACCGGAATCCTCGGGCTTGCCTGAACCGCCTGATTCGCCGGGTTCACCTGATTCGCCGGGTTCACCTGAGTTGCCTGGGTCTCCGGGTTCACCTGAGTTGCCTGAGTCGCCGGGTTCACCTGAGTTGCCTGAGTCGCCGGGTTCGCCTGAGTCGCCGGGTTCACCTGAGTTGCCTGAGTCGCCGGGTTCACCTGATTCGCCGGGTTCACCTGAGTTGCCTGAGTCGCCGGGTTCACCTGAGTTGCCTGAGTCGCCGGGTTCCCCTGAGTTGCCTGAGTCGCCGGGTTCACCTGAGTTGCCTGAGTCGCCGGGTTCACCTGAGTTGCCTGAGTCGCCGGGTTCACCTGAGTTGCCTGAGTCGCCGGGTTCACCTGAGTTGCCTGAGTCGCCGGGTTCACCTGAGTCGCCGGGTTCACCTGAGTCGCTGGGTTCACCTGAGTTGCCTGAGTCGCCGGGTTCACCTGAGTCGCCTGAGTCGCCGGGTTCACCTGAGTCGCCTGAGTCGCCGGGTTCACCTGAGTTGCCTGGCATAAATATGTTTAGTTTAATTGTATTCAATGTTAAGAAAATCAACCTTCACCTCACCCAGGCCCGGATTAAGAGTTTAGAGACCCCTGAACACAATATCCTGGTGTGCCCCATCATCACACAATTAAAGTTTAAAATTATAGGGTATTATTTGTTACAAACACCTCTATCTTATACAGGATTGACTTAAAATAGTCTAGAAACTGAAAATATTTCTTTACAAGTTGTGATTATAGGTTGTAACCTGTCAGTGCAGTGAGATGAATATGTTTGTAAATTGAGCGTCCAGCTTAATTGGTTACTGTAAGAATTAAGTGCGGCTCGGTTGTCTACTGTATGTAATGATCGATCTGAAAAGGGCAGAATCACCTGCGGTTTCTATTGCACATCACAGTAAGTTAATTAATTTATGTTTGATGCAATGAGATAAATAAACTGTAAACGTACAATGTATAAATAACAGTTTTCTGAATTAAATATATTTTTGTTTTTTATAACTGAAACTCATTTACTCACCAGAGAAAGCAACACTAAATTTTCTCTCTTTGGTGCCGCTGCTGTTCTTGATCTGAACTTTATAAACTCCAGTGTTTTCAGGTCTGATGTTTCTGATGGTGAGATCTCCAGTCTGATGGTTCATCTCCAGTTTGTCTTTAAATCTCTTATCAGTGTATAATGTATATTTATTAGTGTCTCCAGTGTATTGAGCTATACGCATGTCTCCAAATGTCCACAGTATCTCATAATCTCTCCGGATTTCAGTAACACAAGTGTCTAAAGTCACAGATTCCCCCAAGTTTCCTGTTCTGATCATCTCTTCATTTATATCAGCAGCACAGACTGGAGATGAGAGAAAAACGATTTTACTCATCAGTTTAAATACAAAGACAACGGTCTTATGTGACACAGCAAAGAGAAACTTTATATTAAAGAACACAAGTCTCAGTTCACTGTAAACATAAATCCACATCAGATGCTCAGGAAGTATAAAATGACAATTTAGTTTTTACATTTTCTTTATTTCTTTACATATTGACCCAGATTATGTTTTTTTATTATTAATTATTTTATTATTTATTATTAAAGTGGCATCTACCCAGATAGCAATTACATTCGGCCCGGATCCGTTTTAAGCCCCTTGCCTCCGTTTCTATCTCAGAGACGTTTTCTGATTGTGAAACAGATCCGTGCCAGATAGAGGTTTCAGCTCAAACATCAGTTCAGTATTTATATCATTTTACAGATCTGGCCCAGATCACTTTTCGCACAGGTAACCGAAAGACGTTAGCTGTGTCTGACACTGATTTGGTCCAGATCTGCAATACGAATCTGAGCCGATACTGACGATCAGGCGGTGCTGGATCGGCGCTGGCACATATCCGCAACCAGAGGTGTAAAATCCATGTGCCAAGAGTAAATGTCCTTTCCAGTATTTTGTTCCAGGATCTGCTAATTAGCACAATTTTTCAGCAGGAGGTGACCTCCTGGCTCGTTGGTGTTTTAAGCCCTCAACGAAGCCTTCAAGGCAGCGCTGCCTGGAAGGCACTCCCTGTGCCCCGAGCGTTTCAGCCAATCACAGCACTGGTGCTAGATATCGAGCCTTCCGCCTGCTTCTGGAAGTTCGAGCTCACCATTGGTCAGGTGAGTAGTGCAGATATGGTAAGATAGAAATGTGATCGATAATGAAATCCGCTCGAAATGTTTCAAGCGTTTAAGTGACGTGTTTCTGCGTTTTCACATGTTCGCAGCGCCACTTTCGTGCCAGTTTCATGCTGCGTCCGAAATTGCCTCCTACCATACAATAAAGTATACAAAAATCACTACTTTGTCTACTATATAGTATGGAAGTAGGCGGTTTCGAACGCAGCGTCAGTATTGGTTCCTCCATTTTTTTCTTTTTCAAACCATTGCATGGGATGGGGTTGGATTTGTGGTTTTCGTCTGATTTTTAAACAATTTTCGCGTGAGGATAAAATTGTGTTTGGCATAATGTGGACATCATTTTAAGCATTGGTTATGTTTTTTTTGTCAGAATTTAAAACTCTTTTCGCTTGGGGTGTGGATGTCATTTTATGTAACAGAAAGTTGTTCTAATCCCAAGCGACAATTGTAAGATAATTAAATAAAAATGATTAACCAACACGTGAACTGGCACAAAAAGAAAGTCTTGCCACGGACACGTGAAAACGCAGAAACACGTCACTTTAATGCTCGAAACGTTTCGAGCTGAATTCAATACCGTCACATTCCTATCTTACCATATCTGCGCTACTCACCTGACCAACAGTGAGCTCAAACTTCCAGAAGCTGGCTGAAGGCTCGATATGCAGCACCAGTGCTGTGATTGGCTGAAACGCTCGGGGCACGGGGAGTGCCTTCCAGGCAGCGCTGCCTTGAAGGCTTCGCTGAGGGCTTAAAACACCAACGAGTCAGGTGGTCACCTCCTGCTGAAAAACGGTGCTAATTAGCAAATAGATTGGAACAAAATACTGGAGAGGACTTTTACTCATGGCACATTTTACACCTCTGTCCGCAACAACCCCGAAAAACAGATCAGAAACGGCTTCGGCCCGATGTGCGTTTGGACTCAGGAACGACTCCGGCTCTATCGTTTTGCGGGTGCGGTCCTGTTCCGTTACAGCATCCAGTGGCTATCAGGGTAGCGATAAGGTTGTGAATTGCAACCAACAGCTCAGTCCACCACATGCTCACTCTACCGAGGAGGCATGACTACAAAATATATGTGTGTTGCGTCATGTAAAGATGTGCATCATGTCAAAATATGTACCTGCTGCAGATGCTTTGAATGAGTTTATGATAAAAGAGAGCTCACGTTCACAAGATACTCACAAGACACTCACTTAACACTAAACTCTGATACACATGAGATTAAGAGAGTATCTGTTAAAAACACGAGCATCTCAAACACAAGCATCCATAAACCTCTTTGAACTGTATTTTTTACATGACGCATGATGCACATAGGTTCACATGATGCGCCAAACACATATTTTGACATATTTTGATCACAGGTGCGCATGATCAAAGTTTTAAACTATAGGGAATTATTTGTTAACTACACCTATAGATACAGCTCTGATTTCCTTCCCAGTTTATTTTAATTCCCTCACATATGTAATTGTTTCATTCTCAACAGATTTCTACAAAATAATCACTTTAAACAGAGACCAAGGTCTATTTTAACATTATATAGTATACTGTGTGTTTACAGTAATGAATATTAGACTACTGATGTAGACTATTATATATTTTACTTTTACACTATATAAAATACAGTTACTACAAATAAAATAAGAAAAATTAACAGGATTGTTTCAAGTACACTAATCTTGTAAATGTGTCTAATATTTTGGAGTTTCTAGACTATTTTAAGTCATAAAGTGAGATGAATATGTTTGAAAATTAAGTGCGGCTCGGTTACTGTATGTAATGATCGAGCTGTGAAGAGCCGAATCACCTGTGATGTCTTTTACACATGACTGTCATTTAATTCAATTATGTTTAATGCACTCAGATAAATAAACTGTAAATTAACACTCTTTACATAACAGATTTCTTTACTGAATATTTATTAAATATTTACTGTATAGCAGCATAAGCCTGAAGAGTCTCTATAACCGTTTGAGATAAACGCATCAGTTCATGGAGAAGATTTATAAGTTATATCTGAATAAATGACTTGATTTACCAGCCTGATCTCCTTTCACTGATACTGACTTCACTTCATCTTTCACAGAAGAGAGAAACACAGAGAGAAATATAAACATTAACACATGAACATGTCAATAACACTCTGTGATGATAATCAGATAACACTTTATAATATAATAAACTAATACATACAGGTTATACCAAAACTAACTCATCATTAGTTAAAGTTTAAATAAAATCTTTTAAGTTTATTAGTTCATTATGATTTATGAACTGTTAAAAAGTTTTATCAATAATGATTTCATAATGCATTAATGTAAATCAGTATTAAACACTATAATTTCACAATAAACAATACTTGATACTTAAAGGGGACATATCATGAAAATCTGACTTCATGTTTATTTGCAATAATTGGGTCACCAGTGCTTCTATCAATCTAGAAAATGTGAAAAAGATAAATCCAGTAACTTAGTTTTCATAAACCATTCTCTGCAAGCATGTGAAAAATAGCTAATTGAAATTTGGCTCCCGTTGTGATGTCAGAAGGGGATCTTATTGTAATAATACCGCCCTTTAATCTGCACTATCCAACCACAACACTGACATTTACTGCAGAGATCAGCTCATTTGCATTATTCCTCACAACTAAAAAGCCCAATTTTAATATGTTATAATAAATTATCTGTATGATATTTTAAGCTAAAACTTCAAATATGTACTCTGGGGACACCAAAGATTTATTTAACATCTTAAAAATGTCTTGTGAAATTTCCCCTTTAAAGATTGACAGATGAACTGAATCTTACCTGAGTTCTGCGGCTTCTGAGGGTTTCCATGACCTTTGTATGTTACTGTAAAACAAAAATCATCCAATCAGTTAACACAGTTAATTTATAAATGATCCACCAGCTGTATTTATATCTGTTTTATTAAGCAACGTGCAAATCAGCATAAATATGTTTACTATAATTGTATTCAATGTCAAGAAAATCATGATTCAGGAAAACTTGATTCTCATCGACCAGTGGTGATAAACACAGATAACAACCTCCCGAAATTGATACCAAAGGCGTTGCTACACTGTAAAAAAATCTGTGGAAATTACAATGTTATTGCAGCTGGGTTGCCGGTAATTTACCGTAGATTTACATTTCTGTTATTTACTGGCAAGAGTTTGTTCAAAGTTAAATAAATTTTAAATATTAACAAGTCTTTATCTTTACAGAATAAAACTATACAATAACAGCCTCATGCAAAGCATTCTGGGAACCAGAAATCATCATCAACCTTTTTCAGTTTTTTTGCTTCAGATTTTGTTTCCCAGAATGTTTTGCTTGATGCTGTCTTTTAAGTTTTACTCTGTAAAGACAAAGACTTGTAAATCTTTAATTTTCATTTAACTTTAAACAAAATGTTGCCAATAAAAAACATAAATTTAAATCTACAGTAAGTTACCGACAACCCAGCTGCAATTTATACGGAATTTTTTTACAGTGTAGACATGAAACTCTACTGGGGCACAGCCCCCCAAGTTTTGCTGACTTATTTAAGCCTGTTGTGTGCAAGATGTGTGCAACACTTCTATACAATTTCCTTTGCTAAACCCACTATTGCTACACTGAAACAAGTACAGGAAAGATAAACATGTATTTCCAAATATTCAAGTATACTTGAATTATCTTCATATACTTAACATTATTAACATGCTTGGAGGCATAAAATGTTTGGAAATAATGACAGCAGAGAAAATATTTTCTTGCACATTTGCATTTTACATTATACAATGATAACAATGATTAATAACTTATTTTTTACAAGAATATTTTTACAATAATAATATTTCAAGAAACCAGTAATTGTATGGCTGCTATACTAAAATAATCTCAGTCAAAGTTACTGCTATCTGTTTATGTAGTGTCCTACAGCTGAAATATTCATTTCATATCTGAAAATACAGAACAGTATAAGACATACATGTGTTGATTTTCTCAATGCAATCCTATAGACTTGACAGAGGTTTTCCTAAAGATTTTTCCTTTAATGTTTGGGACCTGACAGGGTGAAGATGTTTGTCTTACCTTCCTTAATCTCATCATTTCTCCTTTCTGCTTCCTTTACTCTGCTTTGCACAAAACCTTTCTGTCCATCTACAGGAACCAATAGTGATTGAATCAAAATAAGATTATCATTATTATTTAAAAACGTGCTCCAGTAAAGGGGTCTAGCGACGCCCCTGATTAATACCACAGCCTCATCCGTCAAATAAATTCAATATAAATCTATATTATTTATTACAAACAAATGAATAAACCAAATGTTGCGGGAAGGTTGTGAATTGCAACCAACAGCTAAGTCCACAGCTCACCTTTCTCTTTTGAAGTACATAGAGAAACTACGGTGGCTGACACAGAACAAAGATATCAACATAATACAGACAAATACTTTCTGCACTAAAAACAGACATTTTGTGGGTCAGCTGTCAAATATTTTTTCAAAATATTTCTTAAAAATCAAACTCAATTCAGATTGATTTGTGAGTAAGAGAGATTGAGATATTGACAGGTGAACTGAATCTTACCTGCAAGTAAGCTTACGATGGGCCTGTATGGGCATAGCCTAAGGGCCCCGCACAGGTTTGCTCACTGGCGAAACGTTGGCCCCTTAGCGCTGGCCCTGCAGGGGCAGCCCTCACTTAGCCCCCAAAAAGCCCTCACATAGAGAAATCCAGAGTTTAATGAACACTGCTGGATTTATATATTGTCCCAATCTTACAGAATGTTAAAAAGTAACAATGAAGCAGAATTAAAAGCGCTGTTATCCTCTTTCTCAACATCTCTGTCTGAAACCTAAAATTGCATTTTTACATCTTATTGGTAGAGTCATTTTCTTACTTTAGGTTGAGATTTTGTTTCATTTAAAGTCATCATTATTGTGATCAGTGTTTGATTTAGTTAAACTTGACTCGTGACTCTTACATTGTTCAATCATTTGATTGCTATAACTTTGTGTGTTTAAGACATGTTTGTTATAGCAGAGTGCGATACTTTGGTGGTGGTCAGTTCAGTAATTAAAGTCTAAATATCATCATATAAAAACGTATGTATTAATTTAATGTTTGCACACTTATCAGAAGGATCTTTCTCTGACAATGTGATGCTATAGTATGAGATCCAGCTCTCTCTTAGCAGTTTGTCTTTCTGAAGAATTTTGAAACACTGACACTCAAAATTAACTGCTTTACAACATAGACACACAAATATCAAGAATCAGAGTATGAATCACAATGATGGTGACAATAAAATGAAAAGCTTCATGCTGCAATGCATGCTGGGTATCAACAAATTACAAATCTCATCCAGGACTCCCAGAATGCACTGCGGCATGAATAAATAATGACCTTTATTTACCATTTTCTTTGTCACCATTGTTGTGATTCATACTCTGATTCTTGATGTCTGTGCATCTACATTGTTCAGCGGTTAATGTTTATGTGCAAACTATCAAAATCCTTCAGAATAATAAACTGCTATGAGAGTTCTGGACCTTACACTGTAGTATTTCATTATTAACAGAAAATGATGCTTCTGATAAGGGGGAAAACTATATTAAAAAATCTGTTCATTAAATGAATATGTTTGATGTTGTTTACATATCAACCATCAATATTCAATTACTATTGCCTTTTCTTTGCTATAACATGTGTTTTATAGCAGCCAGAAAACACTAACAAGCCAATGGTCAAGAGTCAAAGTCCAATTAAAACAACCACTGATCACAATAATGGTGACTTTAAATGAAACAGCCAACATCTTAACATAAGTTAAGAAAATGACTCTAAAAGTAAGATGTGAAATGCAATTTAAGGTTTCAGACAGAGATGTTGAGAAAGAGGATAACAGAGCTTTTGATTCTGCTTCATTGTTACTCTTTAACACTCTGTAAGATGGGACAATATATACATCCAGCAGTGTTCATTTAACTCTGGGGATTTTGCTGCATGAGGGCTTCCTGGGGGCTAAGTGAGGGCTGCCCGCGCAGGGCCAGCGCTAAAGGGCCAACGTTTTGCCAATGAGCAAACCTGCGCGGGGCCCTTAGAATAGCCCTAAGTGGGCCCATAAAGGGCCATCGTAGGCTTACTTGCAGGGATTACCTGAGTTCTGCGGCTTCTGAAGGTTTTGTTGAGCTTTGGCTGTTAAAAATAAAATTCACAGAATCAGTTCACACAGATACTTCAAGAAGGATTATGTTTATATTTCTGATTTCCACCAACTGTATCTGTTTAATTAAGCAATGTAAAAATCAGCATAAATATGTTTAGTTTAATTGTATTCAATGTAAAGAAAATCAACCTTCACCTCTTTCAGGCTGGGATGTATAATTCTGAGACCCCTTGACACAAAATCCTGTTGGGACCCCTCACACAATCAAAGTTATAAATGATAAGGTATTATTTGTTATAAACACATTTAGGTTATACAGGATTTACACTGACAGGTTACAGACTAATATTACAACCTGTAAAGAAATATTTTCAGTTTCTAGACCATTTTAAGTCATAAAGTGAGATGAATATGTTTGTAAATTTCTGAATTAGTTACTGTTAGTAATGATCGAGCTGAGAGGGGCAAAAGCACCTGCGGTTTCTATTGCATGTGAAAGTAAGTTTATTCATTTACTTCTACTGCACTGAGACAAAGAAACTGTAAACTAACACTGTATAAATAACAGTTTTCTGAATTAAATATATTTTTGTTTTTTACTCTATAGTGAATGTTGATATAAGATGAAGTGAATGATTATATGAGAAGTGTTGAGTTACTCACCAGTGACTTCAACATTAAATATTCTGTATGTGATTTTTCCATCAGCTTTGGTCAGTTTTAGTGTATAAACTCCTTCATCTGTCTTTCTGATATCTCTGATGAGGAGATCTCCAGTCTGAGCGTTCATCTTCAGTCTGTCTCTGAATCTCTCATCATCTGTATATGAAGTCTTGCTGTTGTCTCCATTCATTCCAGTTACAAGAGTGCTTTTATCTTTTGAGGTCCACTTCACTTTATCACCTTCATTTATTTTAACTTTAGTGCATAAAGTAACAAATTTTCCCTTCAAATGTTGCACTGTTTCAATCAGAAAACAAAGAAAACATCATTCAGGAATGCTTGATTTTTATTGGCCAGTGGCATCATTCCAAATAATAACAACAGCTTGAAATTAATTTCATATTCAGTCGGCTGGGTTAATCTCTTACAGTAACTGCAGTCATTTTTATTTCAGACACACTGAAGAAAATAAACTCATCAATAATTTCATGCAAATTTAAATGGATAGTTCACCCAAAAATGAAAAAAAAAAATGTCTTCATTTACTCATCCTCATGTTGTTCTAAACCTTTATGAATTTCTTTTTTCTGATGAACACAACAGGAGATATTTTGATAAATGATGGTAAACACACAGCATATTGTAACCATTGACTTCCATAGTAGGATGTGGAATTATAAATATGAAGGAATTGAATGGATACCGTCAACTGTGTGCTTACCAACATTTATCAAAATATCTTCATCATTTAACACAATACCTCTAAATATTTTTTCCTACTATGGAAGTCAATGGTTTCAATCAGCTGTGTGCTTACCGTTATTTATTAAAATATCTTATTTTGTGTTCATCAAAAAAAAGAAACTCAAGCAGGTTTAGAACAACATAGCCTAAATGATGACAGAATTTTCAGTTTTGAGTTAACTATCCCTTTAATAATATTTACTGTCAATCAAAGCATCATCGCTCTTTATTAACATTCACAGTTTAAATAAATAATGTTAATAACTGCAACTCATCTACTCACCATACAAAGCAACACCGAATTTTCTCTCTTTGTTCCCCCTGCTGTTCTTGATCTGTACTTTATAAACTCCAGTGACTTCAGGTATAGTTCTTTTGATGGTGAGAACTCCGGTCTGATGGTTCATCTCCAGTCTGTCTTTAAATCTCTCATCAGTTTTATTTAATGTAGGTTTATCTTTGCCTCCAGTGTATTGAGCTATAGTCATATCTTCAAACATCCACAGTATCTCATCATCTCTCTGGATTTCAGTAACACAAGTGTCTAAAGTCACAGATTCCGCCAACTTTCCTGTTCTGATCATCTCATCATTTATATCAGCAGCACACACTGGAGATGACAGAAAAATGATTTTACTCATCAGATTAAATATAAAGACAACCGTCTGATCTCTGACACAGCAAAGAGAAACTTTATATTAAAGTACTCAAGTCTCACTGACTGAAAACAAAAATCCACATCAGATGCTCAGGAACTATAAAAATGACATTTTTAGTTTTGTACATTTTCTTTATACACATTGACCCAGATTATGAACAACTCTTTAAATTATTTTAAGATCTTGATTTTAGCAGCATCTAGCAGTAAGGTTGTGAATTGCAACCAACAGCTCAGTCCACTACGCGCTCACTCTTTCGATGAGGCAGAAATGCAAAATTTGTTTCTGCCTCAGATGCTTTGAATGAGTTTATAATAAAAAAAGACGCTCATGTTCACAAGATACTGCCAAGACACTTACTTAACACTTACAATGATACACATGAGATTAAGAGAATATCTGTTAAACACGAGCATCCATAAACCTCTTCGAAGTGTATTTTTGACATGATGCATGATGCACATAGCTTCACATGATGCGGTAAACACATATTTTGACTAGGACTGCACCAAAATTTCGACCACCGATTGTTTTGAACAAAGCAGGAAGTAAATCGCTCTCTTAACACTGGAACCCATCGTTATGTTAAGTCTGTGTTTTATTCGTTTGGTGCATGATGACACACAGCCCTTTAACATGCATCATATTGCTTAGTTGATCTGTTGTGTGTGCAGCTCAAACATTCATGGCAGTGCACAACTGTGTTTTGCTGAAGCTGAATAGACTATGTGTTTATAGTTTTGAGTTTGGATTATGCATGGATTGGCAAATGTGTGTGTGTGTGCGTGCGTGTGTGTGTATAAAAATATAAAGAGAAAAGTTTAATGTTTTTAAAAGAAGTCATTTTCTTGCTTCCATTTCGGGTTTCGGCACAGAATTTTCATTTCGGTGCATCACGAATTTTGACATAAGGCACAATCTTGACAATGTTTTGACAAGCTTTGCATTTGTTCCTCTTTGGATAAGAAGTAACCGATTGACACTGTCTATGGTAGATGTTGTGGTCTGAGACAACATATAGAGACAAATCATTTTTAAATATTTCTTTAAAAAATCTATCAAACTCAAATCATATTGATTTGTGAGTCATATATAAAGATTGACGGATGAACTGAATCTTACCTGAGTCCTGCTGCTTCTGAGTGTTTTTATCATTTTTGTATGTGACTGTAAAACAAAACTCATACAATCAGTTAACACAATTACTTTATAAAGGATCAAATTAATTGCGCTATTTCACCGGCTGCATTTACATCTGTTTAATTAAGCAATGTAAAAATGAGCATAAATATGTCTAATTTAAATGTAATCAATGTCAAGAAAATTATGATTCAGGAAAACTTCATTCTGATTGGCCAGTGGCGATATACGCGGATAACAACCACTTGAAATTAATACCACAGCCTCAGGTACTGTGAGTCATCTTAACAGGTGTAGTTTAATACATACAAATAAATTCAAATCTATATTATTAATAACAAACAAATGAATAAACCAAATGTATTTTCATCTCATAGTAAGGTTGTGAATTGCAACCAATGGCTAAGTTCACAGATCACCCCTCCTTTTAAAGTACATAGAGAAGCTACGGTAGCTGACACAGGACAAAGATGTCAACATATATAGAGACAAATACTTTCTGTACTAAAACAGACATTTTATAGGTCAGCTGTCAAATCTATTTATAAATATTTCTTAATCAATCAAACTCAATTCATATTGATTTGTGAGTCAGAGAGATTTGATAGATGAACTGAATCTTACCTGAGTTCTGTGGCTTCTGAGTGTTTTCCTGAAATGTGTCTGTTACTTTAAAACACAAAACAAATTAAAGTTATAGGATTCACCAGCTGTATTTACATCAGTTTAATGTAAAATGTTTTTATGCAATGTAAAAATAATCACAACCTGTAGGACCATATGAACACCTAGATATCTTTCGCAAGTGGAGCACTTCTTATAGGTGTAATTTAACCTTAAATATATTGACACAACTTTTTTACCAGTTTATTTTAATTCCCTCACATATGTAATTGTTTCAGATTTCTACAAAATAATCACTTCACACAAAGACCAACGTCTATTTTAGCATCTACTTTAGTATACTGTGTGTTTACAGTAATGAATATTAGACTTTTAGATATTTTACTTTTACACTATATAAAATACAGTTACTACAACTAAAATAAGAAAAATTAACAGAATTGTTTCAAGTACAATAATCTTGTAAATGTGTCTAATATTTTGGAGTTTCTACACTATTTTAAGTCAAAATGAGATAAATATGTTTGAAAATTAAGTGCGGCTCGGTTACTGTATGTAATGATCGAGCTGTGAGGAGCACCTGTGATGTCTTTTACACATGACTGTAATTTAATTCAATTATGTTTAATGCACTCAGATAAATAAACTGTAAATGAACACTCTTTACATAACAGGTTTACTGAATATATATTAAATATTTACTGTATAGCAGCATATCTAGAAAAGCCTGAAAAGTTTCTATAAGCGTTTGAGATAAATGCATCAGTTCATGGAGAAGATTTATAAGTTATATCTGAATAAATGACTTGATTTACCAGCCTGAACTCCTTTCACTGATCCTGACTTCACTTCATTGATCACAGCAACATCTAGAAGAGAAAAACACAGAGAGAAATATAAACATGAACATGTCAACAGGTTTCTGAATTGAATATATATTAAATATTTACTGTATAGCAGCATATCTAGAAAAGCCTGAAGTTTCTATAAGCGTTTGAGATAAATGCATCAGTTCATTGAGAAAATTTATAAGTTATATCTGAATAAATGACTTGATTTACCAGCCTGATCTCCTTCCACTGATATTAACATTTCATCTATCACAGAAGAGAGAAACACAGAGAAAAATATAAACATTAACACATGAACATGTCATAAACTCTGTGATGATAATCAGATAACACTTTATAATATAATAAACTAATACATACAGATAATACCAAAACTAACTCATCATTAGTTTGTCGTTAATACATGCTATAACTCATCATTAGATGCTATAACTCATCATTAGATGCTATAACTCATCTACAAAATCCCCTTGTTGATGTTTCAACAAAATATTTTAATTATATTAGTTCATTATGATTCATGAACTGTTAAAAAGTGTTATTGATAATGATTTCATGATGCATTAATGTAAATCAGTATTATAAACACTATAATTTTACTATAAATAATACTTGATACTTAAAGGGGACATATCATGAAAATTTGACTTCATGTTTATGTGCAATAATTGCGTCCCCAGTGCTTCTATCAATCTAGAAAATGTGAAAAAGATCAACAGTAATTTAGATTTGGTAAACCATTCTCTGAAAGCATGTGGAAAGGTCAATGCAATGTGGCTACGTTGTGATGTCAGAAGGGGATCTTATTATAATAATACCACCCCTTAATCTGCACTATTCAACCACAGCACTGCCATGGCCACACCCAAAAACTGCACATTTTTGCTCACACCTACAAAGTGTCAATTTTAACATGTTATAATAAATTATCTGTATGATATTTTAAGCTAAAACTTCACATATGTACTCTGAGGACACCAAAGATTTATTTAACATCTTAAAAATGTCTTGTGAAATGTCCCCTTTAAAGATTGACAGGTGAACTGAATCTTACATGAGTTCTGCGGCTTCTGACTGTTTCCATGACCTTTGTATGTTACTGTAAAACAAAAATCTTTCAGTCAGTTAACACAGTTAATTTATAAAAGATCCACCAGCTGTATTTATATCTGTTTTATTAAGCAACTTAAAATCAGCATAAATATGTTTACTATAATTGTATTCAATGTCAAGAAAATCAAGATTCAGAAAAACTTAAGTCTCATCGACCAGTGGTGATATACCTGTTGTGCACAGCAAAATCCCCAGTGTTAAATTAACACTGCTCGGTGTTTATATAATCCACACCAAGATTGGTGTTAAAAAAAAACTAAATCAGTGTTAAAGTTAATAAGATAATGAAGTGATTGAGTCATTAATAGTGAACACCTGCTGGTCATTCCGTGTCAAATCAACTAAATTTTGGAATTGTTCCTGTCTTAAAATTTTTATTTTGTTGACTCTTTTTCTGGAGAAAGTAATACTAAAATGAGGAAGAAAGCCAAAATATTTAATGCAATAGATGAAATCCCCATAGTTAAATGAACACTATCATCATCTCTGTTTGAAAACTAAAATTACAACTTGCTTGCAGAGTTACATGGATGATAGGTTTAACTTCTAAAGAATTGCTGTAAATCTGGTTAATAAAGTTAGTCACCATTGTGTCGATTAGTGTTTCCTTTAGTTGGGTACTTGGGTCTTGAAGTTTAGTGTTAGTTTTCTTCTGCTCATTGTGGCAGTGTGTTTATAAAACACATCTTTTAAAGCAGAGGAAGATGAGAGAAATGAAGTCTATAACTGTTACTATGTTAATTGGTATGAAAGTATTAGTCTTGGGATTCAATGATACCATAAAAAAGTAATCACTGAATGTAAGTGTTTCATTTATGTTCTGCCAACCCTGTGAAGCTCCCATGAAATCCAACAGTGCTGTAAAAGTCCTCATACCCTGAAGAGTAAATATTGTTTACCCAAATCTAATCTGTGGCGTCAGTCAGACACACTGAGACATCAACAATCAGCCTATAAAACACAATCATGGTGACAATCAACAACAAAATGTCATCCCGCAATGCATGCTGGGTACCAGGATTGTAGAAAACTCATTCATAAATCCCATCATGCATTGCAACATGACAAAAAGTTTGCAACTTTCTTACCATTAACTGTCACCATCGTTGAGATTTGTATCAGAAATCATGAAGTCTCTCTTAAGCAAAAAACAACAAAAAAAAAAACACTGAAGCATGACGGCAGTCTTATTCAATACAATGTCATTTGCATAGAGCTTTTTTATATGCCTGTTTCTTCATAATTAATTTGTTATCAAATGTTTCAATGATTTGTAGATTAGAATATAAAAAAAATAAACTGAGAAGGTCTGGAAGGCTTTCCTTCTACATGAAGCAATGAACAAGTGGTCTTACTAAAACATTGTTGCTATTGCTAAAAGAGGAGAGTTAGATTAATGAAGGTCAAGGGACAAATGCCTAACTAAAGGAAACACTAATCACAATAATGGTGACTTCAAATGAACTCATAACAAACACAAACTTAAGATTTAATGTGATACATTTTGTGATAAATGTCTATTTGACTTGTGAGACATCGCGTCAGAAAGAAGATTTGTCTACTAAATCACGCGTGTGGAAGCTGGAATAGTTGAGCACTTGTATTTTGTTCTGACAGCTGTTTAGAAGTTAAACTTATCCATTTAGAAAATAACTCTCCAAGTTATCATTTTATTTTTTAAACAGAGATGCTGATAGAGAGGCAAACGTGAAAGATTGCAGCTTTTGGAGGCATACACCCAACAGTATTCATCTATTGCATTTAATAATTTGTCTTTCTTTATTATTTTAGTAATTTCTCCAGAAAACGAGTCATCAAAATAAAAATTTAGAGACAGGAAAATGTCCAAAATGTAATTGATTTGAATGACCAGCAGGTGTTCACCATTAATGTCTTAATCATCACTTCATTATCTCATTAACTTTAACACTGATTCAGAGTTATATTTTTAACACCAGTCTTTTTTAACACCGATCTTGGTGTGGATTATATAAACACCAAATAGTGTTGATTTAACACTGGTAGAGTTAATTTAACACTGGGGATTTTCCTGTGTGTGCAAGATGTGTGCAACGCTTCTTTAATTTGCTTATTTAAGTATCATCTACTTAACATTATTAACATGTTTGGAGGCATAAAATGTTTGGAAATAATGACAGCAGAGAAAATATTTTCTTGCACACTTGCATTTTACATTATACAATGATAACAATGATTAATAACTTATTTTTTACAAGTATATTTTTACAATAACAATATTTCAAGAAACCAGTAATTGTATGGCTGCTATACTAAAATAATCTCAGTCATAGTCACTACTAACTGTTTATGTAGTGTCCTACACAGGAAAATCCCCAGTGTTAAATTAACTCTACCAGTGTTAAATCAACACTATTTGGTGTTTATATAATCCACACCAAGATCAGTGTTAAAAAAAGACTGGTGTTAAAAATATAACTCTGAATCAGTGTTGAAGTTAATGAGATAATGAAGTGATGATTAAGACATTAATGGTGAACACCTGCTGGTCATTCAAATCAATTACATTTTTGGACATTTTCCTGTCTCTAAATTTTTATTTTGATGACTCGTTTTCTGGAGAAAAACTAAAATAATGAAGAAAGACAAATTATTAAATGCAATAGATGAATACTGTTGGGTGTATGCCTCCAAAAGCTGCAATCTTTCATGTTTGCCTCTCTATTAGCATCTCTGTTTGAAAAATAAAATGATAACTTGCAGATTTATTTTCTAAATGGATAAGTTTAACTAAACAGTTGTCAGAACAAAATACAAGTGCTCAACTATTCCAGCATCCACACGCGTGATTTAGTAGACAAATCTTCTTTCTGACGTGATGTCTCACAAGTCAAATAGACATTTATCACAAAATGTATCACATTAAATCTTAAGTTTGTGTTTGTTATGAGTTCATTTGAAGTCACCATTACTGTGATTAGTGTTTCCTTTAGTTAGGCATTTGTCCCTTGACCTTCACTGATCTAACTCTCCTCTTTTAGCAATAACAACAATGTTTTAGTCAGACCACTTGTTCATTGCTTCATGTAGAGGGAAGCCCTTCCAAACTTTCTCAGTTTATTTTAATTATATTCTACTCTACTTCTCAATGAAACATTTGATCACAAATTAGTTATGAAGAAACAGGCATATAAAAAAGCTCTATGCAAATGACATTGTACTGAAAAAGACTGTCGTCATGCTTCAGTGTTATTTTGTTGTTGTTGCTTTTTGCTTAAGAGAGACTTCATGATTTCTGATACAAATCTCAACGATGGTGACAGTTAATGGTAAGAAAGTTGCAAAATTTTTGTCGTGTTGCAATGCATGATGGGATTTATGAATGAGTTTTCTACAATCCTGGTACCCAGAATGCATTGCGGCATGACGTTTTGTTGTTGATTGTCACCATGATTGTGTTTTATAGGCTGATTGTTGATGTCTCAGTGTGTCTGACTGAAACCACAGATTAGATTTGGGTAAACAATATTTAACTCTTCAGGGTATGTGGACTTTTACAGCACTGTTGGATTTCATGGGAGCTTCAAAGGGGTGGCGGAACATAAATTAAACACTTATATTCAGTGATAATTTTTTTATGATATCATTGAATCCCAAGACTTATACTTTCATAATAATTAACATAATAACAGTTATAGACTTAATTTCTCTCATCTTCCTCTGCTTTAACAGATGTGTTTTATAAACACACTGCCACAATGAGCAGAAGAAAATTAACACTAAACTTCAAGACCCAAGTACCCAACTAAAGGAAACACTAATCGGCACAATGGTGACTAACTTTATTAACCAGATTAACAGCAGTTCTTTAGAAGTTAAACCTATCATCCATGTAACTCTGCAAGCAAGTTGTAATTTTAGTTTTCAAACAGAGATGATGATAGTGTTCATTAAACTCTAGGCATTTTATCTATTGCATTTAATATTTTGGCTTTCTTCCTCATTTTAGTATTACTTTCTCCAGAAAAAGAGTCAACAAAATAAAAATGTTAAGACAGGAACAATTCCAATTTTTTTTTGATTTGACACGGAATGACCAGCAGGTGTTCACTATTAATGACTCAATCACTTCATTATCTTATTAACTTTAACATTGATTCAGTGTTTTTTTAACACCAATCTTGGTGTGGATTATATAAACACCAAGCAGTGTTAATTTAACACTGGGGATTTTGCTGTGTAGACTTAAATATTAATTTCATATCTGAAAATACAGAACAGTATAAGACATACATCTGTTGATTTTCTCAATGCAATCCTAAAGACTTGACAGAGGTTTTCCTGAGATTTTTCCTCTAATGTTTGGAACTTGACAGGGTGAAGATGTTTGTCTTACCTTCCTTTAACTCATCATCTCTCATTTCTGCTTCCATTTCACTGCGTGGCACCAAACTTTTCTGTTCATCTACAGGAACCAATACTGATCGAATCAAAATAAGATTATCATTATTATTTAAAAACTTACTTTCATTTCATCATGTTTTCATAACTCTATTGTGTGGCATCACCTGAACTTTCCTATGTGACTGTGCTCAGCTGAAGTGTGACTGATGGTAATCCGGTAACACTTTTTATAATAACAGCACATGAATCATAATGAACTAATAGATACGGGCAGTGGTGTGGTGTAGGGCAGGGGTTCCCAAACTTTTTTTCCTGCGCACCCCCTTCTATGTCCCAACCTGGTTGGCGCACCCCCAATCCCCATTTTAAAAAAAATCCAAAAAAGCTTTGTTTTCTCACCATAAATACTCATGTTTAATCATGCGCAAATAACCAAGGGCCGGTTGCACTAGCCGGACGTTAAGAAGTTGGGTGTAATAGTCCTACGTCGGGCTTAGCTAAGTCCAACATTGTGAAAAATATTACGCCTATTGCACCATCTGAAACTACGCTCAGCGTAGATGATGCGCGCCCCCGTGTATGCGTTTAACCACTGTGATATTTAGACGCCATTCGAGTTTACTATGGCAAAAAAGGTACACTTACTGCCGTCAGCTAATAGATGCCATATGAGAGTTTCCTCATGTTTACCAGTGCGTCACGTGCAGACCCATCAAACACATTAACGAAAGCCTTTACTGTTCGCACAAAAGGTGTATAATAGTTTGCAGATTCATTATAACAGCTCAAGTTTCAAACAAAATTAAATGAAAGCTTTTAATAAGTTCTCTACAGTAAGTATTTATGTATTTTATTATATAATTCATTGGCGGTCTCTTTACCATGCATGAAAACACATTGCTCGCGTATCCTGTGCCCATGTCTCGTCACATTTCATTATTTCTATTTTTGCCATAAAAAAGTTTCTCTCTCTTGGTCCCTCTCCTCCTTCGTGACTAACAACTTTATCATAAGACGTCCCACATGACAGTTTCCCTGATTTCAGTCAGTTAAGCATATTTATAATATATATGGAATGAATGAAACGAGTTAACACGCATATAGCGGCTGCAGTGCATAACAGAAGAGCAGTGCGTAGAAAAAGACAGCAGCTGTCTTCTACGTTTCTATCAAAAACTAATAAATGATAGTTTTTTATTTAAAATAAAAGCGATTACAAAGGAAATGTTTACTGTTCATTTTTGTATTTATTTATTGTATGGAAAAATCCCACTTAAAGAAACAGACCGCCATTACATTTTTCCTCTCGCGCACCCCCTGGTGGCAGCTCGCGTACCCCTGGGGGTGCGCGTACCACACTTTGGGAATCCCTGGTGTAGGGTATACGCATGTATACAGATTATACCCATTTCTTTATTTTCTTGGCATGGGGTATACCCACTTCTACTTAAAGGGGACATATTATGAGATTTTTTTTAAGATGTAAACTAAGTCTAAAATAGGTCTGAGCAAAAGTGTGCCGTTTTGGGTGTGTCATTTAAAATGCAAATGAGCGGATGAAGTGCAACCACTGATCACAATGATGGTGGTTTGTTGCAATTGAAACTCAATTGTGCTGTGAAATATTTTATCTCTCTCTTTCTCTCCATACTAAATGGTTGTGCTGTGATTGGATAGTGCAGATAAAGGGGGTGGTATTACCTTACTCTGACATCACAATAAGGGCCAAATTACAATGACCTATTTTTTCACATGCTTGCAGAAAATGGTTTACCAAAACTAAGTTATTGGGTTGATCTTTTTAACATTTTCTAGGTTGATAGAAGCACTGGGGACACAATTATAGCACTTAAACATGGAAAAAGTCAGATTTTCATAATATGTCCCCTTTAAAATAAATGGGGGTGTAATTTAAGAGTATATCAACTTCTCCAGGCACCACTACATCACGGGATACAAGTAAAAACTAACTAGTCATTAGTTTGTCATTTGTACATGCAATAACTCATCATTAGTTAATCTTTAAGTCATATTTTAAATTATATTAGTTCATTATGATTCATGAACTGTTATTAAAAAGTGATAATGATTTCATGATGCGTTAATGTAAAGCAGTATTAAACATTATAATTTCACAATAATTAATACTTGATACTTAAAGGGGACATATCATGAAAATATGACTTTTTCCATGTTTAAGTGTTATAATTGGGTTACCAGTGCTTCTATCAACCTAGAAAATGTGAAAAAGATCAACCCAGTAACTTAGTTTTGATAAACCATTCTCTGCAAGCATGTAAAAAACAGCACACACAAAGTGGCAATTTTAACATGTTATAATAAATTATCTATATGATATTTTGAGCTAAAACTTTACATATGTAGTCTGGAGACACCAAAGATTTATTTGACATCTTAAAAAAGTCTTGTGAAATGTCCACTTTAAAATTAATGTTTTTAACCAAAATCCTTCTCCACACATGCATTCACCTTTAAAGCACATTGACAGTCTGTTTAATAGTAAAGATTTTTTGCTAAAATCATGGTCCTTATATAATATATGTGTGCAGGTGCTGTGTCTTTGAAAAGCCAAAAAAAGCAAATGTATGCAACACAAGATTACTTCCTGCTGTCTCTTGTGATGTATGCCTTATGAAGCGAAACCATATTGTGCATGAAACTAAACCTGATTTACAACATTTTAACAGTTAACAAATGTTTCCTAAATCACTTTTAAAAAATCAAGGCTGTGAACATCCACAGATTTAATTTACTCCTACGGTAAATCAATCAAGCAGAACCTGTTAAAAAGTTATGACTATGAAAACAAACATTACATTATAAAAATACTTTTATGCAATAAAGATACATGTATTTTATTGCTGTATCTAAAAACTGAAGATTAAACTTACGTTTGAGTTTAGAGATCTTGTGACGATACAAAATCAAACCAGCAGCAATAACAGCAGCAATAACCAGGAGGAAGAAAACACATAATCCTGCTATAACACCTGAAGATGAACCAGCTCCTGGAATGACAGAGAGAAACAATCAACATCATATTTAATATACATATAATATACACTTTGAGCAGAAGACTTTGAAAAAAGATTTACTTTACTCTTTAGTAAAGAAATATTTTTAAAGCTCAAAGGCAGAGTTAAATGATGATTTTTAATGTTATGATCTGATTTTTTTACACACTTCTAATAAATCATCTTAACTATGAAAGATCTGAGATACTCACCCCTGACAATAACACTGAATGTCTTGTAAAAGGTTTGTTTGTTTCTGCTGATCTTTAGTTGATAAACTCCACTGTGTTTAGATTTGCTGTTAGTGATGATGAGATCTCCAGTTTGATCATTCAGCATCAGTCTGTCTCCGAAACTCCCATCATCATCATCATATACTGAAGTCTTATTGTCCTCCATATCACCTTTAGCTATGAGAACGCTTTGATCTCCAAACCTCCACAGTATCAGATCATCTGTCTGTAGTTTAACATCAGTTTGTAGAGTAACAGATTCACCCTCAGTCACTGACACTGACTTCACAACACTCATTTCAGCATTACTAACAAGAGGCGATTCTACAAGATACACAGACAGAGAAATAAACCTTAAATGAAAACTCATTTGTAAAGCAAACATGCAGACAAAAAGATTTAATTCAAATAATATATGGAGCACTTTTCACAATTGCTCATTGTTACAAAGCAGCTTTCATGGAATAGAAAAGAACAGAAACATTTAGACACAGCAAAAGCAATTGTAAATTTAAATTAGGTTTAGCAGGGACTACATGCACTGTTCAAAAGATTTGTTGGCTAAACATGATAAAGTCAACCCAACCCAAATCACCAGCAAACACAAAGTGGTTGCCTGAGATAGGGAATGAGATGCTGTGTCACGAATGACACTTTGGGGAAAATGTGACTTCATTATATCCCGTGACTATATATATTGGACTAGTTTTACATATTAATCAAGTGCATCACACTGCTGTTGTGCCCCAAAGTGTCATGATGCAGTGTTGAGTTCCCTTAACAAGGAAATACATGTACACTCACCATTGACAGTAACATTAAATCTCTTGTATGATGTTCCAGTGCCACTGTTGATCTCTGCTTCATAGAGTCCAGAATATTTGATCTTCATGTTCGTGATGTTGAGATCTCCAGTCTTACCGTCTGTCAACAGTTTGTCTTTAAATCTCTCACCATACCAGATCTTGTTTTTACCAATTTCAGCTAAAAGATCTTTAGAATCGCCTTTTTTAAACCTCCACCAGACCAGATCACCTGTCTTTATTTCAGTAATATCAGTGCGTAGAGTAACAGAATCTCCCTCCATCACTGACACTGACTTTACATCATCGCCAAACACACCTGCTGAAATATTAATAAAGAGATGCACAAATATAGAAATGAAACCTATTGGACTGCTGATACTGCTGCAAACAAAATCTAACTTGATTGAAGTGAAAAAGAACGATTCACATTCAAGGGAGTGACGCCCGTTTGTGATATCACAAAAAGAGATCAGATTTACCTCTCTGGTGGAATGAGTCCACTACAACCTTCAAGAAACCACCTTTTGACACTAATTCTCAACAATCCCGAACTTTCCATGGTTTAACTTTGTTATAATTACTAAAACCCTCTTTGAGGCTTGGTTATGACTGGCCATCTAACATCTAACAAATCTGCAAATTTTTTTTTGATTTTATGGTAATATTTAAGTGCTATCGTTTGATGTTGTTTAAATTTTTTAATTAAAAAGACACAATAAATGGATTAGACTATCCAACTTTATACTTTAATCTATGGACATTTTGTTTATTGCCAGTCTATTCAAGTAAACAACACGTCAGATCTAAGATCATTAAATGGACAATCATGCACCTACATTCCCACTGGCATAAATAGCAGAATGGTGGTAGTTGACAAGAAATACACAGTTTTAAACATTCATCTTGCTGTTACGTTTCATAAATCTTTTTTAGCATTCCTATCCTCAACTACCGTAATGAATCCACCTATACAAAAGTGAAAGCATTAATGTTAAAGCTAAACACTCACCACACAAGAGAAATAAAATAATGATTATGAAAGTCTTCATCCTGCTTTTTATTCCAATAAGAACAGA
Source organism: Paramisgurnus dabryanus (assembly GCF_030506205.2). NCBI lineage: Eukaryota > Metazoa > Chordata > Actinopteri > Cypriniformes > Cobitidae > Paramisgurnus > Paramisgurnus dabryanus. The sequence goes on along the minus strand of NC_133360.1, from coordinate 2,456,879 downwards.
TTTAATGAAGATATTCACGGGAGGTTACAAACAGATCTCAATTAGTTGTGTTCGTTCATAAGATTATCAGGTCAGACTGGGGGATTTACTTTCCTCTTGAGTTCTGCAGGTCTGACCGGGGGATTTACTTTCCTCTTGAGTTCTGCAGAAATTCATAAAAACTCACCTGAACCAGATCATCAAGATTCCTCAGTAATGGGTGTGTTCATTCAAATGTACAGTCATGACCAAAAGTATAGTATTCTGCTTTAGCTGTTTGGTGTTCATTCACATCGTTTGTAGATTATTAAGTGGAATTTTAAGTAATTGCAAAAAGCTTCAATGGCCCCAAAAATAAACTTACTTTTCCAAACAATCCAAATTTCACATCTTTTCAGCCCAGATAACATAAATTCACTAATCATATCAGCAGCACATGTAAAACTGCGAATGAGTACTAGTTATGTGAAATCATTGTCATATTGATTGGATGGTAAGAGCAGACTAATTGCTATAAAAGACGGGAAGAAGTGCTTCCTATAATTGTGTTCTTGTTAGCAATGGTTACCTTCTAAAGAAAGACATGCAGCCATCATCGCTTTGCATCAAAATGGCCTCACGTGCAAGAAATTTGCTACAAATTATATTGCACCTGAAAGAATCATTTCCCAGATCATCAAAAACTTCAAGAAGATTGGACTGCAGTACAGAAGACTTCAGGACGTCCCAGAGTGTCCAGCAAGCCCCAGGATCATCTCCTCCTCAAGTAATCGTGTCACCTCCAGTGCAAAATGTAAACTGACATTATTGACACTACAGACCATACCTTACTTTTAGACAGATTGCAGAATTACACTGGTATTTAAGAAAATACCTGTTTGATAATTATAATTTTGTTCATAATGGGGAATCAACTAAACTAATGCCAGTAACATAGGGATTACCACAAGGGTCTGTCTTAGGGCCTTTTCTAATTTCAGTATACATGCAACCCCTTGGAAAATTAACAGGATCTGCCTTCACTGCTATGCAGACATTACTCAGTTATGTCATTGAGACTTTATTAAAGCTATCCAAATGTGAATGCATACAAGACATAAAAACACAAAAAAACAACCAAAGCTATCTTCTGTATGAGGATAACAGAGAGTTGTATAGTTACAGTAATACAGTAAGACGTCATGATGAGGTCATTGATGATGTTGATTTTTTTCTCTTTTATAAATGAGATGTAAAAGCTGTTCTGTGTTCAGATGAATCTTAAGATCTTTCACTTCATCACTTACAGCTCTTATATGAGAGTCATGTGATATAGATAAACTATATGTGTGATGTCACTTCCTTCATCTTATTCATCTTTATGCTCAACATCTCTGTGTGATTGTGTTTTTATGTTTTAGACCAAGTTAAAATGTGTAAACAGCATTTACAGTAGACAAAGTTTAGCATTTTTGGCACGTTTATGTTAATTCATAGCCTATCATATCTGTTTATGCTACAGTTCAAAAGAGTTTAATGGTTTTGTTCATTAAAGTAACATTAAAATGATCAATATATCTTATATGTAAGGGATAATGTAGAGGCAGCCTGTAGTTATCGGGAAATAAGCCCCGACTGTGTGATCAGGAACTGACGCGAAGCGGAGGGTCTTGTATCACACTAAAGGGGCTTATTTCCCGATAACTACCGGCTGCCTCTACATTATCCCGCTTATTACACGGCTACTTGTCACATAAGAAAAAAACTGGACATGAATATGAATTTGAAACATTTTATTGGCATATTTGTTTTAAATTAACATTTTTTTCCTTCCGCAAAACTTTGCACATAAAATGATCGTAATACCTTATTAAGATCCTCTGCTTCATACTTGTCTGTCTCCATTTTTTTCTCTTTTAGCCAGTCTTTGAGAAGTTTTAATGCCCATTCTGTATTTTTTGTGTGTTTGCTTCGTATCTGTCATGCTCTATTTTGTCACGTTCAGTCTCAGTAAGCTCTCTGTGTCTTGTTGTTGTTCGTTCTTCTATCCACTGTTTAAATGTTTTGTTTTTCCGTACATGTTAAAATTAATGTTAAAATGTTGTGGTTGTCCAGTGTTTGTCACAAGATGGCGCCAAACAGTAATCTTTATTGATCTTCATTGGCGCAGAGCGATTTAAAACACGTACAAGTAGTACCGGCTATGCGTTATTACTTTGGAGCGGTTATTATTTGAAAAGAACGAACCTGCAAATGTCTCAACTGACCAATCAGAATCAAGCATTCCAGAGAGCCGTGTAATAAATCTCTTTATTTACATACATATATTCATCTTTATAATTAAAGCTGTTTTTTTAAGCACATTTGATCAGTGATAAAAATATGTCAACAAAGTCTCTTTACAACTGCACACCAGAAGACATCAATAATACATAAATTGTTTTAACAGAAAGCAGTTATTAAAGGGATGGTTCACCCAAAAATGAAAATCATTCATCATTCAAAGTCATAATTTTCTCATCCTTATGTTGTTTTTAACCTGTATGAATTTCTTTTATCTGATGAACACAAAATAAGATATTTTGATGAATGATGGTAATAATAAAGCTGATTGTAACCATGACTTTACATTACATTTACATTTACCAGACCATTTTATCCAAAGCAACTTACAAAGATTAGGAAATAATATAAGCGATTTGACATATGGAAGGCAAAAAGCTAAATGAGCTAAATGACCCATTATTAAAAAAAAAAACATAAAATCATATTATTTAACCCCCTTAAACATATACTGATTGAGGGGTCTGTGATTGGATGAAAGGTGTCAGAGATCAAGTGTCGTGATCAGCACTGCTGGGGTGCGTTCATCCCCAACAAAATGTTGCACAACATTTTATAAACATAAACAGTAATGCATTTAACACCCTGTTCTGATGACAGCTAAGAAGGTCATTTTTTTGTGTTATTTTTGAAGAATTTTTTGAATCTGATGAAATATTTACAAATACATGTTTAATGCTGTAAAATACTCTTGATGTTACCGTCACTCCCTTGGCATCCAGAATTAAAAATAAAACATTTGTAAACAACTTAACTTGGACCCATAGTACCAGTTTTCCCTTTAATGCCTCGTGGTTTTATATCATGTTGCGCATAAAATGTTGCACACTGGTTTGAGCTTCAACATGACTCTGCTGTTTCTGCTTGTGGCGCTGCAAGAATTGACAAGTGGGTGACACCAAAGTACCGCAAAAGCATTTCAGAAGCAGTCCTCTGTTTGATTCTTCAAATCACTCTTGCGGGCAACATCAAACAAGCCTGTTGTATCAGTCAGTAGCTGCATTTTTATTACCCTTTGAATTAGCAAATTTACATTGCGAATTAAAAATACGGCCAATGGAAACATGCCAATTTCCACTGGCCGTATTTTTAATTCGCAATTTCAATTTGCAAATTCAAAGGGTAATGAAAACGCGGCTACTGTTAGATCAGCTTAGCAGTAAAAAAAAAAATCAGGACCCAGGAGGTTCCGTGCATGACAAATCAATTAGACTCAAAATCCTTTGGCATCTATACAAATAGCCTCCCCGACCAATGAACTGGGACCTGGGGCGGCTTATCAGCTCCTTGTTTCAGTAAAGGCATATTAACCTCCACTGAATCATCTCTGACACCTGCTGAATCTGAAAGGAAACACAGATGAAAACACAAATATTAAAAAGAGAAAGAAAGTTGTGTATTAATGGGGAACAAGACTGACAAAAATAATGTCAGCAATTTACCATAAAAATACATTCACAAATCTGTGCTGTTGTCATGCATACTGTAAAATATAAATGTATGGACGTGTACTAAAACGAAATATGTGACCCTGTCTGTAAAGTCTCATAATCTAATGATGAGCTTTGGACACAAAATTTTTTAGAGTATCAAAGTTTGATTTCACATTGATTGGCACGCTAAACACTTACATTTTTCCTGATGTAACTAAATTTATACAGCAAATAAAAACGGTTTTCTTAATTAAATACGTTTTTGGTTTATATTCCAGTGAATGCTGATATAAGATAAAGTGAATGATTATATCAGAAGTGTTGAGTTACTCACCAGTGACTTCAACATTAAATATTCTGTATGTGATTTTTCCATCAGTGTTGATCAGCTTTAGTGTATAAACTCCTTCATCTGTCTGTCTGATATCTCTGATGATGAGACCTCCAAAGAGAGCGATCATCTCCAGTCTGCCTCTGAATCTTTCATCATCTGTATATGAAATCTTGCTGTAGTCTCCATTCATTCCAGTTACAAGAGTGCTTTTATCTTTTGAAGTCCACTTCACCTCATCACCTTCTTCTATTATAACTCTAGTATATAGGTAAAGAGGACTTCCCTTCTTAACTCGCTCTGTTTCAATCAGCAAACAAAGAAAACATAATTCAAGGTGAGAGTACACTTTTGCGAGAACCATGTGTTTTGAGTTGTTTCAGCTACAGATAGGGATAACTCAATATTCTCTTGTCTTATATTGAAATTCTCTGCCATTTTTTTAAAGATCCTAGTTTTTAACCCAGCCAGTGTTCTAGCCAATATTTACTCGTTATGGGTCAAAAATAACCTACATGATGTCACAAAGTTCTTTGGGATAGTCACAGAATTTTTTTGCTAATTTTTCCATGGCATTCTCACAGATCTACAGTAAGCATTTTTCCTTGGCCCTGCCACGGACTTTCTTTTCCATGGCATTCTCACGGATTGGTTACTCTTACTCAACTGCTTTTTCCTATTTTCAAACCATTGTTGCCTCAGTTTAGGGTTAGATTTGTTGTTTGCGTTAGTATGTCACTTTAAGTATTGGTTTATACTATTTTTTCTGATGTATTCTTTTATATTTTCTAAAGTTTAAACAATTGTCGCCTGGCGTTGGGGTTAGAGTTGGGTTTGGGTAAGGATGTCATTTTATTTAAATCTAACCCTAAACCAATGGTAAGAAAACAGGACAAAACAGTTGAGTAACCAATCAGTGAGAATGCCACAGAAAAGAAAGTCTGTGGCAGGGCCACGAAAAAATGCGGGGATCCTTGAGAATGCCACAGAAAAATGAGCAATAAATTCTTTGACTATCCCACAGAAATTCGTGAGATCAGGTTGAAAATAACCCAGCCATTTTTAGAGTGTTGCTCCATGCTCTGTGTATCCGTGTTCATCACAACCCACTCACTCCGCTAAAACTCTCTCGTGAATCCAGAGAGGATTGGCGTAGTTAATGAAAGCTAGATTATTTTTTGTTTGTAAAGTTTAAATATAGATATATTTTTTACAAAATCACATCGATTACCCTTAGAAGGTCTTTATTTACCTACTGGAGCCGTGTTGATTTCTTCTGTAAAGGATGGATGCATTATTTGGGCTTCAATCTTAAAAGTTTTTGTCTGATCCCGTAGGACTACTTTTATTAAGCTTGGGATAGCAAGGACATTTTTTAATATAACTTGGATTATGTTTGTTTAAAAGATGATGGTCATATAAATGTATCTCGGATGGCTTGAGGGTGATTAAATCATGGAGAAATTATCATTTATTTTGCTGGAGCTGCATTTGGATCTGTCTTGCCGGCCTGCCTCCAACATTACACAAATTTACATCCTGACTGTAAATATTGTCTTAACAAATATTAAGTGTAAATCTGTGTTGAAAGCATCACTTCTCTTTTAACATTCACAGTTGAAATAAATAACAAAAATAAGTACAACTCATCTACTTACCATTCAAAGCAACAGTGAATGTTTTTTCTTTGGTGCCACTGCTGCTATTTATCTCTACTTTATAAACTCCAGTGTCTTCAGGTTTGATGTTTGTGATGGTAAGATCTCCATTCTGTGTGTTCATGTTCAGTCTGTCTTTAAATTCGATCTGATTTACCTCTTTAAATATCTCAAAAGTAAAGTATGCTAATTTAGATTCATTAGGGCCAATGCATCGAGCTAAACGCATATCTCCAAACATCCACAGTATCCAATTACAGCTCTGTATTTCAGTAACACCAGTGTCTAAAGTGACAGATTCTAAAAAGTTTACTGTTTTGATCGTCTCTTCATTTATAACAGCTGCACATAGATGAGAAAAACACAAAAGATCAGAATCACATCAGCTCAAATCAATGTACTGGAGAACAACACAGTTTATATTTACAAAATAAAGATCATTCAGTGGATTTTACTCATCAGTTTAAATAAGAAGACAATACCTACTCTAAAGAGAGAGGAACTTTTTGTTGCCGTATGGATGCCAACATGAAAGGTATGGGACACTGGTTCCCTTGAAAGAAAGCCTATTAATTTGCCCTATAGACTTTGAGATTGTCGCAAAAAATTACTGTGTGTTAAACAAAAGGTTATCAAAATTTGCTTCTTATATTTCTAGTAAACGTATTTACACTTCAAAATTGCTATAATTAGTATTCATCTGTGAAGATTAACTTGCTGGACAAACGTGTAAGTGTCTTTAACTTTTGTTAAACACACATCTTATATTTTGCGATAATTCATAAGTCTATGGGAAAATGAATGTGCTTTAAGGAACTTCCGAGTTAGACTACAAAAATACGTCATCCCTTTGGCACTCTTTTAGGGGGTGTCTACACAAAAGCGTTCAAACGCGTCTGAAAAGGCCAGGAAGATGCCAACTGTGGGCGCTTAACTGCATTTTTCAGCTATCTGCTTTGGTTGCTATGAAACTTTGCTTAAAAGTCATTGAACCATGAGCCGGTTGGTTGTTCTGATATTTGTCCTGTCCCTTATCCACTGTGATTGGATGGTAAGCATTGGACATGGAAAAAAACAGCTGCCGTTCTTGAAAAAGGCTGTGCTTTCATTGGAAACAATGGAAAACATGCTGGCCATTGATGTAAAAACTTTGGGGTACACACGCCCTAAAGTACAATCACAAGTCTTAAATGTTTTAATCTCTTAAGGGGGACTGTGTAGATTTTAGCAGCATCTAGTGGTGAGGATGCAAATTGCAGCCAATGGCTCAGTCCATCGCTCACCCTCTCTTTCAAGTGTTAGGGTTAGATTAGTCAATTTTGCATTTGTGTTACATAAAATAACTAAAGTGATTTCTGAGATTCGTTTTTCATTTGTGTGATCTTATTTGATGTCTAACATATTAAACTAATAAAAGATTTTGCTCACACAAATCTTTTTGAACAAAACCGTTTGAAATTGTAGTCAGCTGTCAAATCCATTTATAAAATAATTCTTAAAATCTCTTAAAAATCTCAATTCAAATCGACTGACAGGTCTTACCTGAGTTCTGCTGGTTGTGAATGTTTTCAAAACCTTTGGCTGTTAAAAAAAAACTATATTTAATGTAAAGAAAATCAACAATAACTAAATTCACTTGACCTGAGCTGCCTAAACTATGACCACAATTTAATTCAATTACAGTTGATACACTAAGACAAATAAACTGTAAACTAACGCTGTATAAATGTTTTCTGAAATTAATATATATTTTTAGTTTTTACTGTTTTAGTGAATGTTGATATAAAATGAAGTGAATGATTATATCAGAAGTGTTTAGTTACTCACCAGTGACTTCAACATTAAATATTCTGTATGTGATTTTGCCATCAGCTTTGATCAGTTTTAGTGTATAAACTCCTTCATCTGTCTGTCTGATATCTGTGATGATGAGATCTCCAGTCTCAGGGTTCATCTTCAGTCTGTCTCTGAATCTCTCATCATCTGTATATGAAGTCTTGCTGTCGTCTCCTTTCATTCCAGTAATCAGAGTCGTTTTATCTTCTGAGGTCCACATCACCTCATCACCTTCATTTATTTTAACTTTAGTGAGTAGAGTAACTGATCCTCCTTTTATAGCTTGAGCTGTTTCAATCAGAAAACACACATGAAAACAAACAGAAAACATTGTCAGAGGTGTAAAGTACTTGAGTAATTTTACTTGATTACTGTACTAAAGTATTATTTGTGGGGATTTTTACTTTACTTGAGTACAATTTAAAATCAATACTTTTACTTTTACTTAATTACATTTTTTAAGGGAAAAAAGTACTTTTTACTCCTTACAATTTTATTTAAAGTCAAAAAGTACTTCTATTTTAGAGATCTATTTTTGCTTGCTCTGTCAAACCAATTGAATTGGGCTGATGGCCAGTTTAACTTAAATGTATTAAATTCTGGATCCTTTGGACCATTCTAAGGAATTGGCCAACAGTTCATCTGATGATGAAGATTTTTCGCTTCTTTGAAACCGTCAACACATGAAGTGTGTTCCCGTGTGACATGTTCCCGGCTATTTGCAGCTTCTTTATCAAGACTAAGACCTTGTTCACACTGTCAGTCCAAATCTGATTTTGGTGCATATCTTATTTGACAGATTCGCTGTCCATATTGTGTATCACAACTGTTCAGATCTGATCTGAGCGTCCTGTAGCGTTCTGCCATTTTCCAGATTATCTGCACTTTTTCTATGGCAATGACTTCGCGCTGGCACGGCAATCTGCCTCGATGTCTGACGTGTTTACGTGACGCAACAGCATGACATAACCAAAAAGCTACACAAATGCGATCAGGGCGGTCAGACTGAAATGGATTTCCGGAAATGCGATTTGAAAAACAATTTCAAACCACCACTAGATGTAGCCTGAAACGGATTAGGAAAAAAAGGATTTCATGTGGTTTTTGGCCATTCACACGTTCTAAATGTGATTGGATTCCTATCAGATATACCCCAAAATCGGATTTGGACTGACAGTGTGAACAAGGTCTAATACACCTCTTCATGCATCGGCTGCCTGTGATAGGCTTGATAGAGCTTGAATTTTGAAAATCAGCTGCTGCTTAAGTTAAATTTGAGGTTTTACATCTTTGAGTAGCATGTTGCATACTGAAATTAGGTAGTCTTATAATGTAGCTTGATAAGTAAGGAATAATTGACGACGGGCTGTTGAATTATAAGAAAATAATGCACACCCTAGGTGGTAATGCGTTACACCGCGGGTGTGCATTATTTTCGAATGAATCAAAGGACCGGATCCATTTATTCTGCTTATACCACGGTTACCACAATTGCTCTGGTGCCTATTTTTAAGACATTTTAAAGGTTAGGTGTGCGGTTATCAAAAAATAATCAACACTCATGGAACATTTCTCAGCCAATCAGAATCAAGCATTCAACAAACCCGTGGTATAAATAAATACAATTAAATACAAACAGTTGTAAAGCAGGATAAAACCTTGTATGCGTTTCATTCACATGTTTTTAGAGATTAAAAGCTTAAACAAGAATCTCTTTCTGATACTTTTACTTTTTTAATACTCAAGTACAATTTTAATGTGGTACTTTTTTACTTCTACTCAAGTATGATTCTGGCCAGATACTTTTACTTTTAATTGAGTAAAATTTACACTCAGTACTTGTACTTTCACTTGAGTAACATTTTTGAGTACTTTTTACACCTCTGAACATTGTTCAGGAATACTTGCTTCTGATAGGCCAGTGGCGATTGCCAAATAAGTTCATAGATAACAATATCCTGAAATTAATTAATAATAAAACTCATATACAGTCAGCAGGGTTTTTCTACTTCACATTGTCAGGATTTATTCTGCGAGAACAACTGGATAACTGTACTTGATTCTCCCTTACAATAACTGCAGTCATTTTTATTTCAGATACCCTGAAGAAAATACAATCATCAATAATCTCATGTAAATGTTGTCTTTAATAATATTTAGTGTCAATCTGTGTTCAATGCATCACCGTTCTTTATTAACATTCACAGTTAAAATAAATAATGTTAATAACTGAATCTCATCTACTCACCATACAAAGCGACATTGAATTTTCTCTCTTTGGTCCCGTTGTTGTTCTTGATCTGTACTTTATAAACTCCTGTGAGTTCAGATCTCATGTTTTTGATGGTGAGATCTCCGGTCTGAAGGTTCATCTCCAGTTTGTCTTTAAATCTCTCATCAGTGTAGTCATTTAATGTAGGTTTATCATTCCCCCCAATGTATTGAGCAATACACTCGTCTTCAGTTCCAAACGTCCACAGTATCTCATCATCTTTCTGTATTTCAGTAACACGAGTGTCTAAAGTGACAGATTCCCACACCTTTCCTGTTCTTAACCTCGCTTCATTTATATCAGCAGCACATACAGTAGATGAGAGAAAAAATATTTTACTAATCAGTTTAAATACAAAGACAACTGTCTGATCTCTGGCACAGAGAGAAACTTTCTATTTAAGTACAGTCTCAGTTCACTGACTGAAAACATAAATCCACATCAGACACTCAAGGACTATAAAAATTACAACATCAATTTAATTATTAGTTTTAAATGTTCTTTATACATACTGAGCCAGATTATGAATATATTTTAACATCTTAAAGGTAGATTCAAGTGGTGAATTAACATTGTGAATTGCAACCAACAGCTCAGTCCACTGCTCACGGCACAAGAAGTTATGGCAAAGTTATGCTCCAAATTAAGAAATAATTATGGATTTACCCTTATGTTTGACTCATGCCCTTTTAATGAGGGCCTCTATGCAAGATGTTTGTGATGAAATCCCTTCCAAGACCACTGCCAAGTCCCATTATGGGACTCTGACTCAGTCCTGCACGGGTTCATTTTTGGAAATTAAATTCGCACCTGCCAAGACCCAATAATATTTGGCCTGTTACCCGACCCGTACCCGCACACACATAAATCGCACACGCTAAAATCATTCCAATTAAAGTTCTTTATTTTTATCTCGTACCTCTCTCAACATCACAACAGTGTCATGAATGGGCTAATGAAACAGGCTAAAGTGAGCTTTGTTTTGCGCCATTCAAGTAGCCTACCATCGGCACCATGGAACTATTAACTATACACAAATAGACCTATTAATGAACAAAGAACAAGAAAAAATACAACCTACCTACACAATCACTGTTGTGCTCCTACAAGTCTCGAAATGCTTTCTAAAAGAAGACGTTCCCAACTTCTGGCTATCAACGGCAAAACTTTATGCAACTTCTGCAATGCTCACTCCAACTAGGCTACGAGAAGCATCAACAAAGGTCGCACACTGTCGCATTGGTGGTGACGTGATGGGTCAAATGTCATATGATGTACTAGTAATGGTAATTTAGACATACAAATATTGCACATATTTTCATTTGCTTACTTCCCGCCCGCACAGAGTTAATTATTCGCCCGCATCCCCACCCGTGAATTTTAGGGATGTCACAATCAACCCATTTTAGACACTTTATGAGGGTGCCTGACCCGTTGCAGGATTCTGCTCTGACTTGAGTGGGAGGCCTTATCCTTAGTGTGCCACACAGGAAACCAATTACTACGGGATTTTTCCCAATAGACCCCTAACTGTAGGTTCACACCAGCCGCGGAAGAGGCGGCAAAAACGCGTGAACCACGTCCAGTTTGCCGCTTGAACATTTTCTCCGCTCGCTTCCTGTAATCACGTCACTGCTACAGCAAGCTCCTGATTGGTTAACGCGGCGCGGAATTCCGCCACAGTTCAGATTTTTGAACTCGCGCGTTTCCCGCGGCAACGCTCAATTCGCGCGGAACGCACGGAATGCCCCGCGCGTTCCGCGACATCCGCGCCGCGGCTACCGCGTGTACCGCGCCGCAGGATGCCTAATCGCGTGTTTGCATTGACTTAACATGTAAATCATCCGCGCTTGCCGCCTCTTCCGCGGCTGGTGTGAATCCACAGTAAGGAAGAGGAGCGTGAAAAGCAGAGATAGCCACAGCATATACTCTGATAGTGGATGCAAAGACACTGTAAGAAAAACATTCTTGTAAATACTCCAGAACTGAAGCCACCAGGCAGTTAACTGGATCTAAATCCTACAAACTTTTCCAAAACTCTGGACAGGGGTGAGATATTGTGCCCCCTGCTTGAGATAGAAGGTATCTCTTGAGGGGAATCTCCCATGGCTGACCTGCCAGGAGAGCTGGAAGGTCAGAGAACCCGGCTCGGGCCGGCCAGTATGGGGCAATTAAAATGAGCCTGATCCCTTTTAGTTCTCCAAAACTGGAAATCAAAGAAATCTTGCAACATCAATCATTGGATAAATTTAATTTCTGAACACATTTCAATAGAGAAATACAATGCACACAGATGGAAGCAGACATCAGCCTTTGAAGACATCTGGGCCCCATTTCTATCATTTCTTAACACAAAAATATAGCTACAAGCCGTGTACATTACCAGTCACACATTTCCCTCTTCTATTATGTAATTTCATTTATTTTATCTCTATAGGCACACACTATTTAAACTCATGCATAACATGTTTTTCCAACCCTTTTTAAACCCATTTCCGCTTAAATACTCTAACTGTAACTAATGAACGTGAACCTCAAGATCATTCTATTCAACCAGCAATAATAAGTTCTCATTGCAACTGTATTGTCCTTTTGTAATCTGTCTGTTATTTTGTTTTATGTATGTTATGTGTTACACTTTTACGTGGTGCTTAATCCCCCTCCCCTTATGTGCACTGTAAATAAGTATTTCTATTTTCTGTACTGTAAAATAATTTACTTAATAAAAAAAAAAAGTTGTCCTCCGAAGAGGGCCAAAAAAAAAAAAAAAAAAAAAAAAAGAGCCTGATCCCTTCCTGGTGAACTGTCGCTAGAACGCCCGGGGAAAAGGGAACAGATTTTGACTCTGCCATGTCTGTACCATAGCATGTAAGAGAAAACCACAGTGGACAATGAGTCATCTCCTACTCGATCAAATTTTTCAAGATCTCCTCCACCACCTCTGGGTGGAGTCCCTATTGCTCAGGCCTCAGCTCCTGCCTTGACAGGACATCTGCTCCCACAGATGAGGCTCACTGACATTGCCTGATTGATTTGTTAGTCTGAAAGATTCTGTGATTGACAGGTGTACAAAATCTTACCTGAGTTTTGCTGCTTCTGAATGTTTCCATGAACTTTGGTTATTACTGTAAAAAAAAATCCTCCAATCAGCTAACACAGTTACTTTATGAAGTATCATATCATAATAAACTGTAAATAAACACAGTTTATTTATTTTCTTAATTGTTTTTACTGTAGTGAATGTTGATATAAGATGAACTGAGTTATTATTTCAGAAGTGTTGAATTACTCACCAGCTACATCAACACTGAATATTCTATATGTGATTTTTCCATCAGTGTTGATCAGCTTTAGTGTATAAACTCCTTCATCTGTCTGTCTGATATCTGTGATGGTGAGATCTCCAGTCTCAGGGTTCATCTCCAATCTGTCTCTGAATCTCTCATCATCTGTATATGAAGTCTTGCTGTCATCTCCATTCATTCCAGTTACAAGAATTGTTTTATCTTTTGAAGTCCACTCTACCTCATCACCTTTTTGTATTTTAACTTTAGTGCGTAGAAGAATGGATCCTCCCTTTATATCTCGCACTGTTGAATGAAAACATTAATACTTGATTCTGATTGGCCAGTGGTGATATTCAAATATACATTTACAGATAACAGCAGGAAATTAACACAATAACACTTAACAATTTCGATGAATTCACACAAACTTTTTATTTGACCATGAATGTGGTCAAAAATGGAAGAAACATGTACCTTACACTAAAATAAGTAGCCTATTTAGTCACACATGTGGAGGAGATTGCTAAATTAATGTTAGTCTGTTAGGTAAAAATGTCTATGTTTTAAATTGCAAGGGTTTGTTCATTTCAGCTACATTCACTCACCAGAGTAAGCAACACTGAATTTTCTCTCTTTGTTCCCGCTGCTGCTCTTGATCTGTACTTTATAAACTCCAGTGTGTTCAGTTCTGAAGTTACTGATGGTGAGATCTCCAGTCTGATGGTTTACCTCCAGTTTGTCTGTAAATCTCTCATCAATGTAGTCATATAGTGTAGATTCATTACTGCCTCCAGTGTATTGAGCTATACGCATGTCTCCAAACGTCCACAAAATCTCATCGTCTCTCTGGATTTTAGTAACACCAGTGTCTAAAGAGACAAATTCCCCCATCTTTCCTATTCTGATCATCTCTTTTCATTTATAACAGCAGCACATAGATGAGAAAACCACAGAAGATCAACATCACATCAGAACAAGTCAATGTACTGAAGAACAACACAGATTATACACTCTAAAAAAAAATCGGTAAAAAATTGACAAAGTACTGTGTAAATATTTATGTTTTACAGGTGTTTATCCATTTTTTTAAAAACATGTTGCATTATGGGTGCAAAAACTCCTGCTGCAATCTTTCACTTTTGCCTCTCTATCACCATCTTTGTTTGAAACCTAAAATTACAGCTTGCTTGCAGAGTTCTTTTCTAACATGGATGATGTTTAACTTCTAAACAAATGCTGTCAGAACAAGATACAAGTGTTCAACTATTCCAGCATCCACACATGTGATTTAGTAGACAAGTCTTCTTTCTGACGTGATGTGTAAGTCAAATATATATTTACCACAACATTTATCACATTAAATCTATACAGTTTGTGTTTGTTTTAGATTCCTTTGAAGTCACAACGATGGTGAGAGTAAATGGTAAGACAGAGTTTTCTACAATCCTGGTACCCAGCATGCATTGCGGCATAAAGCTTTGTTGTTGATTGTCACCATTGTTGCGTTTCATAGGCAGATTGAAGTGTGCCTAAAGCCTACAGACAATGTTCTGTAAATATACAGATTGTTCTGTTTTTGAATAATCGGAAATGTCTGTGAAATAACGGAAAATGTACCGGTAATTTTCTGCCAGGACATTATCCTGGCAGAAATATATTTACAACATAAACATAATTCAGTGGATTAAACTCATCAGTTTAAATACAAAGACAAGATTTACTGTCTGCCCTCAGAAACAGAGAAACTTTCTATTAAATACAGGCTCAGTTTATTGACTGAAAACATAAATCCACTCTCAATTTCTCTCAAAACAAGACAAAAATAACTTTAAAAGCGATTTTCTCAGGTTTTCAGTTGGAAAAGAGGGCAGACGACCATAATTCAAATGTCTAAATCTTTTAAAACCATGACTTTGCCTAGGGTATCATTTGAAAGCGTATGATCTTCGCTTTCTATTGATACCAAATCTAAATTTTGAAATTTGGGTCACTGTGACTCATTTTGCTGGATCAGGTCACATATAGACAAATACTTTTTACACAAAAACATTACCATTTTATAGGTCAGCTGTTGAATCTATTTTAAAAGGTCATGTTCTTTCTGATCCCATTTTTAAACCCTAGTTAGTGTTTAATGTTGCTATAATAGCATAAATAATACCTGTAAAATGATAAAGCTACAGTGCTACAGTGAACTGTCGGTTTGGACTACAGCCCTCTACTTCCTGTTTTAATGACATCACTAGAACCGTTTTTTGACTCCACCCACAGGCATACGTTAGTCACCAGCTAAGCTAACGCAAGCTATGCTGCTATCGAATCTCAACAAACTAGAATTCGTTACGTATTTTTGAAGGAGGGACTTCATAGAACAAGGAAGACATCAGCCCGTTTTAGGACAGTGAAAACAGCGCTATACAGATAAGTCAATTGTGTAAAAAATACATCATTTTTACACGTGAAACATGAACACATGTTATATTGCGCGCTGTAAACCAAAACACAGAAAGAACGGGGCCAATAAAATAATTATTTACTGGTTCAGAATCTTACCCGACTTCTGGTTCAGAAAGTTTCCCTGGGCTTTGGCTGTTAAAAACAAAAATCACTCAATCAGTTCACACAGTTACTTTGTGAATAAAGATTATATTTATCACATGATATTTACATCTGTTTAATTAAGAAATGTAAAAATGAGCACAAATATGTTTATTTTTATTCAGTATAAAGGAAAATCAACAAACAATTTATTTAACTTATCTGAGTGTAATGGTTTTGTCTTGTGTTCTGTTGTTAAGTCTTTTATTTTAAAAATCATGTTCTAGTTTCTGATCTTTTATTTTTAATTCTTGTCATGTCATCCTTCACCATTCACTTCCTGTTTTGTCCCTATAAAACCATGCCATCTACTCATTCACATTGCAAAGTATTGTTAGTTTAACACTACATTACCAAGCGGTCTATTTCATTGTTTCCTATTACCTTGTATTCATGTTCATGGTTTTGACCCCTTGCCTACACTGTAAAACCAAACAGTAACTAACTTAAAATAGAAAGTACCTGGTACTCAAAATGTGCCAAAAAGTTTAGCTAACTATTATTTTTGAGTTCATTCAACATCTATCATAGATTTAAGTTAACAGTAAATCTTTTTTTGAGTTTTTACAACTACACCAAAGGTGAAGAGTTAAGGGAACTTGAAAAGTAGTCAAAAGCCCTCTAGTGGCGGTTTTTACCAAAAAGTGACATCATCATTGAAAGGGCACTCAGACGTGTTTTAAACGGATGAATTTGCTCTTGGATGCAAATAATTACAAACTTTTGGTGGTTGTGATGAGTTCAATTTGCCAGGTAAGCTAAGAAAGAGTCTGTCACTGCAAATTTACTTCATTTTAAAGTTAAATCAACACCATTGGTTGAGGAGGTTCAGTTCCCAGCATGCTTTGCATGAGCCAGCAAAACGAGAGCATTTTTTGAAATTAAGTGATATTTATGTGGTTTTTAGTAAACAAAAAGACTCAGTAGTGTTAAACATTTATTTATCTTGGAGATTTAGAAAAGTTTGCTATTTTTTTAGTTTTGTGCTTACCATTGTTTAGAATTGTAGTGCCTGTGCTTTGGCTTTAGGTCAATAATGTGTTGCTTTATCATATAAACAATACCTATGTGGAAGTCAACACTGAGCTCAGTCTCAACACACTTTCGCTAGTATCAAAACTTCATGAGTCACATGATATGTTTCTGTGGTTTGTGAACAAAACTTGAATATTTTGAGTACTCTGAACTTGTCAGGTTTTACAGTGTTCTGTTAAGTTGTAAAATGTAGATATATGAGTAAAGGAAACTTAAGAAAAACAAAGCAATCAGTTGCCACAAAATATTTAAGTAAAACAACTACTACTATTTAAGTTACATAAATTATATAATTTAATATATATAAGACTTTATCTAAGTTTAGATAAATACATTTTTTTTTAAATGAATTAAAGTTGTCGGTACTCAAAACTTTTAAGTTGGCAAACTTAGAAAAATAGAGGCAATCAGTTGCCTCAAATTTTTTGAGTTAGTAGAACTTATCCGGGTTTACAGTGTAGTATTTGGATTACGTTTTTGGATTACCCTGTTTGGATGAGTTTGCCTGCCTTTTTGGGATTTTCCTAAATAAATCTTCTGCATTTGGATTCGTCACTTGCTTTCTCACTTTGTGTAAGCAGCCCCCTGTTACACTGAGCTGCCTAAACTACTGCACATGACATTAATTCAATATAAAATGTAACTGTGAATGCTGATATAAGATGAAGTGAATGATTATATGAGAAGTGTTGAGTTACTCACCAATGACATCAACATTAAATATTCTGTATGTGATTTTTCCGTCAGCTTTGGTCAGCTTTAGTGTATAAACTCCTTCATCAGTCTGTCTGATATCTGTGATGGTGAGATCTCCAGTCTGAGCGTTCATCTTCAGTCTGTCTTTGAATTTCTCATCATCTTCAAATTTAGTCTCGCTGTCTTCTCCATTCATTCCAGTTACAAGAGTGGTTTTATCTTCTGAGGTCCACTCCACCACATCACCTTCTTGTATTTTAACTTTAGTGTGTAGAGTAACAGATCCTCCCTTCATAGCTCGCACTGTTTCAATTAACAAACACACATGAACACAAACAGAATACGTCATTCAGGAATACTTGGTTCTGATTGGCCAGTGATGATATTATCAGAAACCAACCACTTAAAATTAATACCACACCCTCATCTCGGTACAGTTAAATACAAACAAATAAATATATATTATATGTATACTTAATAAATCACATTTAATTTATAAGTTTTGTTTGAAAGCATCTTGGCTGTCAGGAAATGTTTTTTATTTCTTCAATAAGGACTGCATTTCTTCAAACTAAGTGAATCTCCTCTTCTCACCAGAGAAAGCGACATCAAATTTTCTCTCTTTGGTCCCGCTCCTCCTCTTGATCTGTACTTTATATTCTCCTGAGTTTTCAGTTCTGATGTTTTTGATGGTGAGATCTCCGGTCTGACTGTTCATCTCCAGTTTGTTTTTAAACCTCTCATCAGTTTTATTTAATGTAGGTTTATCAGTGCCTCCAGTATATTCAGCTATA
Organism: Paramisgurnus dabryanus; assembly: GCF_030506205.2. Taxonomy (NCBI): domain Eukaryota; kingdom Metazoa; phylum Chordata; class Actinopteri; order Cypriniformes; family Cobitidae; genus Paramisgurnus; species Paramisgurnus dabryanus. Next base: position 2,438,638 of record NC_133360.1, on the reverse strand, counting down.
GTCGTATCTCCAAACATCCACAGTATCGCTTCATCTTTCTGGATTTCAGCAATACAAGTGTCTAAAATGACAGATTCCCCCATCTTTCCTTTTCTGACCCTCGCTTAATTTTTAACAGCAGCACATAGATGAGAAAAACACAGAAGATAAACATCTGTCAGTTCAAGTCAATGTACTAGAGAACAACACAGATTATATTACAACATAAAGATTATTCAGAAGAATTTACTCATCAGTTTAAATAAAAATACAAGATCTTACTGAAAACATAAATCCACATCAGGAATTATATGTCATTCTCTTTTATTTACAAAAAAATTAAAATAGCAAATCATATCTAAAAAATGGAATAAATGCATGCATTTATGGAGAAGAATTATTGGATATATTTGAGTAATACCAGTAAATCACTTGTTTTACCAGCCTGATCTTACAGGAATATGTAAGTATTTTATATTTCTTATAGATTCGAACAAAGTAAATAACAAAAAAGTTTGATTATAAAAAGAATGTGAAGCACATCCCATAACCCCGCCCCTAATCACCCCTAATCGCCCTGCCACCAAATAAAATATGTGAGATTGCCATGAGATTGTGTTGGATTAAGGAACATTCATTATTGTAGTTTTGAGCTACTAACCTTTGAGATAAACATTGAATTTAGAGTTTGATGTTCCTTTGCTTTTGGTGATCTTAACTTCATAAAGTCCAGCGTGTTCAGCTTTGAATTTAGTGATGGTGAGAGATCCAGTCTCACGGTCCAGTTTCAGTACGTCTCTGAATCTCCCATCAAGAGCTTCATCATCTATAGTGATCTTTTTGCCTTCTTTTTTGAGCTCATCATCTTCATACATCCACTCTACTACAGTATCTTTCTGTAGTTCAATATAAGTGTGTAAAGTGACAGATTCTCCTTCCACTACTGACATCAACTTCACTTCATCTATCAAAACAACACATAGAAGAGAGAAACACACAGAGAAATATAATAATAATAATAATAAATTTTATTTTATATTTCATAAAGAATCTCAAAGTGCTACAGAAACTATATTAAACTAATTAAAATCAGAAACAATAAAACAAATAAAACTGGTCCTAAGGACAAGTTAAAAATGCCAAAAAACGTTTTAAGTTCTTAAAAATTTACTTTTTTTAAAATGTCCACCGACTGAGGTTTTCGCAGATGTTCAGGTAGGGAGTTCCAGATGCTATGGGCGGCCGAGCAGAAGGCTCAGTCTCCCATAGTGCGGAGTCTTGAGCGTGGCTGATGAAGGAGGTTTGTGCTTTGGGACCTAAGGTTACGAGTGGAGGAGTGAGGGGTAATGAGGTCTTTGAGGTATTGCAGAGCATTGTTATAGATGCAGAGATGGGTGATGAGGGCAATCTTATATTGAATTATTGAGGTTATGGGGAGCCAGCGAAGGTTCTGAAGAATGGGAGTGATGTGTTTGTATTTGCAGGTTTGCATAAGTGTTCGGGCACAATTCTGAATGAATTGAAGTGTTTGAAGGTGTTTATTTGGTAAACCGATAAGCAGACTGTTACAATAATCCAACCTGTAGGAAATTAAGGCATGGACAAATTTTTCGGCAGGGGCAGAGTTTTGAAATGATTTTGAAAGGAAAAAAGCATGTTTTTTATAGATTTGCAATTGTCAGTTATGGGTCCAGCTTCACACCGAGGTTGGTAACAGTAGTTGATGGGTGATGTCTTGACCAGAGGAAGAGAGTGGTTATGGGTGATGACTGGACCTGATAAGGAGTGCTGATTTTGTATAGCTTCAGTTTTAGAGCTGTTCAACTGGAGGAAATTATGGCTCATCCATTCCCTAATCTCCTCAATGCAGTTAGCAAGGGCTAGAGATGATGGAGCAGGGGGAGCAGAAGATGATGAGGGAGCAGATAGTGATGAAAGGCCCGAGGTAGAGCATAAGTTTAAGTCGGTTCGCAGGTACAACTATGACCCAGTGGCAACATGTATATAATGAAAAGCAGGGGTCCTAGGATAGATCCTTGGGGGACACCACAAGTGATAGGGGCTGTACAGGACCTGGCAGATCCCAGGTGGCCGTACTCTGTCCTGTCAGCGAGGTATGAGGTGAGCCAGTACAGTGTGGTGTGACGGAGACCCATGTCAGTATGAAGATGGCTTAGGAAGATATGGTGGTCTAGTGCATCAAAGGCCACTGAAATGTCAAAGAGAATAAGCAGAGAGGGGGATCCGGGAATCTGAAGAAATGAGAAGGTCATTGGTTACCCTCAACTGTGCTGTCTCTGAGCTATGGGCAGTACAAAAACTAGATTGGAAAGCTTCAAACAGTGAATGGCGTTGTAGATGTTCCTGTAACTGAGCAGCAACAGCTTTTCAAGGACAGAAATGGAAGATGGGAAATGGGCCGATAGTTTGAAAGGCATTCTGGGTTGAGGTTGGGTTTCTTCAAGAGAGGTTTGATAACGGCAGTTTTAAGTGAGGGTGGGACATGACCAGAGTTTAGTGAATTATTTATTATTTGATTTTATTTATAGATTATTTAATGTTTATTTATAGATATTTAACCAAAATACTTTTCCACAAGTGCATTAACAAAGTCCTTGGCAATTCAAAAAATATACATGTTGACGTGCTGTGTCCTTGAAAAGTCAAATACCAGATGTAGGCAATACAAGATTCCTGCAGGCTCTGACGATGGGTTGATGTCTTTTGAAGCGAAACCATAGTTTTGTGCAAGATACTAAACCTGATTTACAACATTTCAACAGGTAACAAAAACTGTCACCTAAATCACCGTAGTACCTTAAAAGCTGTTTGATAGACTAAAAGAGAACTAAAATAAAAACTGAACATCAACAGGCATGTTTAACAGATTCGGTCAACAAAGCAGATTTGAAGGGAAGGTTTTTATTAAACGTATAGTAAAATGTGCCAAGGGCGTTTCGGTCAGTATCATTGTTGAGTAATCAACTCCTTCAGAAAACATTTTTAGGTAGTTTTTGATGAAAACCGTGAGACTTGTGACTGTCCTTTAGACAGTGGTGGTTCAATAAGAATATTATAAAGTGAAGAGAACACTTTTGTGCAAGATAACAAAACTAACGACCTCATTTAACAATTTGTTGTCCTCGTTGCATGAGGGAATTGCATTGTCTTTTGGACATGCGCAACACATTGAATATCAGTTTTTGGGACAGTCACAAGCATCACGGTTTTCATCAAAAATATCTACAAATGTATTCTGAAGACAAATTGAAGACTTACAGGTTTGGAATGACACGGAAGTAAGTGATTTATGATAAGAATTCATTCTGTGGTGAACTATCCCTTTAAAGATTGAGTGTCTTCTCAGAAAATTTCCAACGAGGTTACAACCTGTTTTACTTCATTTCTTTAATGTTCTTGCCTTATCGGTATTTACATCATACATCTTTACCACGCAAAACCCCCACATCCTTATTGCTGTATCAACTGAAGATTGAACTTACGTTTAAGTTCAGAGATCTTGCGGCGATACAAAATCAAACCAGCAGCAATAACAGCAGCAATAACCAACAGGAAGAAAACACATAATCCTGCTGTAACACCTGACGACAGACCTGAATCTGTATAGACAGAGGGAAACAATCAACATCATATTTAATATACACAGATTCCTGCTAAGAGCTGCAGAAGTGCTTGATAAAAGGTTTACTTTCAGTTATTTTAAATGCTCAAAACAAGAGTTAAATGGCGATTCTTCATGTTATGATCTGAATTATTTAAACACAGCTAATAATTTTACTATGAGAGATTAAAGATACTCACCCCTGACAATAACATTGAATGTCTTGTATAAAGTTTGTTTGTTGCTGCTGATCTTTAGCTGATAAACTCCAGTGTATTTAGGTTTGCTGTCAGTGATGATGAGATCTCCAGTTTGATCATTTAGCATTAGTTTATCTTTGAATCTCCCATATACTGATGTCTTATCATCTTCCATATCAACTTCAGCTATGAGAGCACTTTCATCGCCAAACCTCCATAGTATCAGATCATCTCTTTGTGTTTGAACATTACAGGGTAAAACAACAGATTCACCCTCAGTCACTGTAAAATATGCCAATTCACTTGGTCCAGAATTAATAACAGGAGGAGACTCTACAAGAAACAGTAACACAGACGGATTAAGAAGCTTAAATCAAAATTAATTTGTAAAGGAAAACATATTTACACTCACCTTTGACAGTAACATTAAATCTCTTGTATAATGTTCCAGTGTTAATGTTGATCTCTGCTTCATAAAGTCCAGAGTATTTGATCTTCATGTTCTTGATTGTGAGATCAGTCTGACTGCCTGATATCTGCAGTTTGTCTCTGAATCTCCCTCGTGCATACCAGATCTTATATTTAACAATTTCAGCTAAAAGATCTTTAGATTTGCCTTCTCCAAACCTCCACCAGATCACATCATCCTCCTGTAGCTCAGTGAGATTAGTTTGTAGTGACACTGAATCTCCAGCCATCACTGACACTGACTTTACATCTGAATCACCAAACACACCTGCAGAAAAATAGAGATTAAAGGGTCATTGCATCCCTAGATAGAGATGTGATATATTATCAGTGGTGTTTAAAGACCTTACATAATGAACTGAATGAAAATAATGAATGAAAAAAGAAAATCTACACAGTGGACCTTTAAACTTTTTGTTACACTGTCAAAAATGAAGGTACAAAGCTGTCACTGGGGCAGTACCCTTTAAAGGTGCAGTGTGTACATTTTAGCAGCATCTAGTGGTGAGGTTGCGAATTGCAACCAACGGCTCAGTCCACTGCTCACCCCTCACTTTTGAAATGCAAAGAGAAGCTACGGTAGCCGCCACCAGAAAAAAACATGTTATCGTCGGAGACAACTTAGTAAAATTTTTGTCCGTTAAGGGCTTCTGTAGAAACATGGCGGCACAAAATGGCGACTTCCATGTAAGGGGACCCTTGGTGTATGTAGATAAAAACGTCTCATTCTAAGGTAATAAAACATAACATAATAAAACATAAGGTCTTTATACACCCCTAATAATATAGTTTTGTATATTATTTTGCATTTCTGTCAAGAGATCCTTCTAAAAATTACACACTGCACCTTTAAAAAAGGTCCTAATATGTTCTTATTTAGGTACAAATATGTATCTTTGAACTGCCAATATACCTTTGAAGTACTAATATGCACTTTTTGGGTACAAAGGTGTACCTTTTGGAAAGGGTACTGTGCTAGTGACAACTTTTGTACCTCTATTTCTGTATGCTGGTACAGATCTAACATAAGATATGTTCGAAGTGAAAAAGAACAATTTACATTGAGTAACAGAGTGATACCCGGTTGTGCAAAAACGTTTACTCATTCTGTTCCTCTGGTAAAATGAGCTGCCACATGAGTCCACCACAGTCTTCAAAAAAACACCTGTTGACTTGACTAATTCCTAACATTACATTATTACGTTAATATGTTTAGTTTGATTCAGTACATTATTTTATTTTTAAATTTAATTAATTAAACTGAAAAGTAACTCGCATTACTTTTTTTAAAAAGTAACTCAAATATTAATGTGTACATTTATAAAGTAATGCGTTACTTTACTCGTTACTTCAGAAAAGTAATATTATTACGTAATGTGTGTTACTTGTAATGCGTTACCCCCAACACTGGTTAAAAATATGATGCTTTGTAAAAATACTCTATTGTAGTCAAGCCAGTGCTCTTTAAATGTAGTTAGTGTTTCTTTTAAGACACATGTCTGACCCAAACCAGTGGCTGTTTTTTTACTGGATCCGAATTTATACGCCACTGACATGTGTGCAGTCTATTGCTAGAAGTGGTACAGCCAGACCCGGAGATTGGCTGAATGGATTCCAAAAAAGTAAAAATCAAATCTTTAACTCTCGGTGAGCTGGGAAATTAAAATATTTTCATAAAAAGTGGAGTGTCCCTTTAAGATTATATTTTCACAGAATGTTCTTTACATTATATAGGATGAGTTTATGTAGTAAACTGTATATCGCAAACAAATGGTTTTCACAGACAAGGTAACATTTGATCAAATCTTTCATCGTCAAAAGATTCTTAGTACAATGTTTCTATAAGGAGAATAAAACTTGCAATAATGTATATTATTTTATATATGCTACATATTTACTTTTCCTGTTTCTTTGATTTCTTGATTTTCTTGTAAAAGCTGCCTTGAAGCAATGCAATATTGTAAAACATAAAGTGCTATTTGATTTAATTTGTAAGTTGGTAAAACAAAAATCTAACATATAAGATTAGTAAATGTTTATACTGTTTCCAAATTGTGAAAGTGAAAGCATTTTGTTAAAACTAAACACTCACCACACACGAGAAATAAAATAATGATTGTGAAAGTCTTCTTCATCCTGCTGTTGATTTCAATAAGAACAGATTAAATGAAGATATTCAGTGGAGGTTATGAACAGATCTCATCAGCTGTGTCTATTTATAAGATTTTCAGCTCTGGCTCGGGGGATTTACTTTCCTCTGGAGAAGGAAGAAATAAATATAAAAACTCACCTGAACCAGATCGTCAAGATTTTTCAGGAATGTGTGACTTTATGGTGTATGACATACTGAAAAAGTACTACAAGAATGATCTGACTGATCTTTGTAATAGCAGAGTACAACTTACAACTTAACTTTTTTTAGGTGTTATCAACTGAAGTAATTTTTAAGTTGATCCAACTTTTACTTTTTACAGTGTACATGCATATAGGGAAGAAATTAAAAAAGACAAGACATAGATAAATTAAAGAGGAAGCACAGGTTTAAAGTCTTGAAGGGATAGTTTACCCAAAAAATATAAATTCACTCACATTTTACTCACCCTCATTTTGTTCATTTTTGATGAACACAAAACAAAATATTTTGATAAATGATTGTAAGCACAGAACTGCCGGTGACCATTGACTTCCATAGTAGGGGACATGTACCTTCTATGTTGGAGCATTGAGGTCTAAGTATAGTCCCGCTTTTTCGCAAATGTGAAGGCTCACGTTCCGTGCATGTGCAATATTCGTCATAAACAGTGTGCACATGTACTGTACGTGCATCGTCTGAGTTAATTGTCAACTATAATTGCATTAAGAAATGTATGCATAAAATAACTAAAACCATCGTTGGGGGAAATTTATTTTAAGTGTACCATGTTTTCATGGAGGGGGCAGCTTACGAAAATTAACCATGGTTTTACTACAGTTAAGACCAAAAAACCATGGTTACTGTAGTAAAACCATGGTTTTGCTCATAGTAATCAATTGACCAAAAAAACATGGTTACTACACTTTTACCACAATAAAACCATGGTTAATTTTTGTAAGGTTATTGCACCCAGCCAGAAGGGTAAGGAAATGCTTTGACTAGGCACCCCTGGTGTTAAAAATCCCTTTAATATAGGGTCTTGTGTCTGAAAGTTACAGACAGGTGAGTTTGTTCAGGAGTTTGAGTTCAACTCTGAAGGAAGGTGGACATTGTAGTGTATAAAGCACTGTGGTTATCGTTTTCTTTTGGCTTTTACCAACCAGCATAAAAACGCATTGCTGCCACCAAGTGGGCAGACAGTGAAGCGTCGACAGAGTGGAAACCTCATTTAAATATTCGTCCTATTTACATTCTTCCATGCTGTATAGTAAACAAATTAGATTTTATAACAGAATGCTTATAATTTATAATAACTTATTCACTTTTTTCATATTAACATGAAAGTGACGTCACTCAAACTTTGCATCACTCAAATTTCTCCCTTATCTTTTGTCCACACATTTCTCTTCTTCACACATCTTGCAATATTTACTATCAGATGCTCAGCTGTCTCTATACTTGACCACAGAATATAAACAATCTTGTTGCATGTTTCTGAGTAATGACTAATAGATATCACGGATTGGGATTATTATTATCTTATTTCCTGATGTTATTTACAATTCTTCTTTTACTTAGTGAGTGTTGTTCTGAGTTTTGTGTTCCAGTGTTTTGTGGCTTTTATTTTGAAAGAGATGACATTTTAAGAAATTAATTATTTTTTGTTATTTAGTTATTTTAATTATCCATCAATCTCATAATCAGTCTTGTTTTTAATATGTCTAGAAAAACGTGTTTTATAAAAAATATGCAGTTAAAATTTGAGTGACGTCACTTAGTGGCGCTGTCGCGTCAAATTCCCTCAGATCTGCTTGTGACTGTTGGAGACATTCAGGTTGGTATCTGAATCCCTTTATAAAGATGAATAAATCTTGAAAACTGTAAAAATATGAGCCAGTATCAATTACAGAAGTGCTATGAAGATGAATTGAGTTCAAATATATGATTTTATGTTAAAATTAAAGCGCAGTTATCAAGTTTTAGAATCGATCTGTCTTGATGAGTTTGTTTATGTTGCAGCCCGCGCGCCAATTGAGCGCGTTTTTTCCCTCGTAATATGAGTTTAATATACAAAACTTTGGTGGATTTAGGCTGTAGAAATGTTATGTTGCCTTTTTAACGTTAATTGGATGTGTGTAGTTTTTTTTTCAGTCGTGTATCATGTATATGGAGCCAACTGACAGATATTTTATGAACTTGCAGTTATTGTGTTTATGAATGACAGGGTTTAATCTATTTTTTTATTTTCTTATATCCCTTAGTTGACTGACTGTAAATTTCGAGGATATGTTTGTGATTCTTTGTCTTGTTTTGTTAAATTGCAGACGTGATTCACCAAAGAGCCTGGAGTCTGTGTTGTGGTGCTGGATGAAATCTGCTTCAACAGTAGGCCTAATACTCCCTCTTGTTCACTTTAATTTTTACTATTAACTTAACCTATGAAGGCCCGTGTAAAACAACCATTAAACTGACTTTGCTCTACTAAATGAGAAGTCTCATGCAACATCAGATCAGTGGTTTACCACTCGTTTAGGAAAAGGGGCAGATCTGAGTGTAATCTGATGTAATGTTGCTTTCTTATAAAGTCTATTGAGTATTGCGATTGTTATTTGGATCTGTTCTGCGAGCTGTTGAAGAAAATTAGCAATGTGACTTTCTTCTTTTTGATCTTGTGGAGTCTGTCTTGTGAGTTTTTATAATTAATATCATCAGGGTTTTTTTCGGTTTCACTTAAAGATAGGGTTTCACATTTTGAAAAATGCTAACGGTAGCCGCCTAGCAATGAAATCCCGATCCCACCCTCAAGTCAAATCGCAATCCAAAGTCACGCCTCTTTCAAAACACATGAACACGCACAGATCAGACGGTCACGTCTCATGTATCATTCACCAGTGAGAAAACTTTGCAGTACAAACCCACCAAACATGAGACGTCTCCCCGACGTGCAGATCATGTCTATATTAGGTCAGTTGGTCCAGGCTCTTATCTGTACGTCTATACAACGTGCAGATCAGGTACAGTATCTGGACGTCTGACTATGACCCCTCTTGGATGTCAGGTAGACATCCAAAAGGGGTTCCGGAAATCAATACAAAAACATTTTATACAAATGTGGTCTATGAGTTCTGAGTCAAAAAAACATAAACATCACGTGTATTTTTGTAGAAAAATTTTGTTAAGCTGATAAAATAATGTAATCTTTATATATGAATGAGTGTTCAAAAACATAGCACTGCTCATAGATAAAGTTCCACCTTAAATGCTCTCTCTCTCTCTCTCTCTCTCTCTCTCTCTCTCTCTCTCTCTCTCTCTCTCTCTCTCTCTCTCTCTCTCTCTCTCTCTCTCTCTCTCTCTCTCTCTCTCTCTCTCTCTCTCTCTCTCTCTCTCTCTCTCTCTCTTAATTAACAGAGATGTATATGCTGACGTTTTATTGAAAAGGTTTTGTCACCATAATGACGATCAGTGATTCCTTTAGTTGGGGAGTTTGACTCTTCATATGAGTGTTTGGTCTTTATAAGACTGTTTGCTAAAGCATGTTATTTGTTGCAAAGAAAATTTGTTATAAACAAAACTCACATGTGGATCTTACAACTTCATTGAAAGTTTACCAAGAGTAATACCACATATGTAAAGTCTGTAAATAAATTTTGTAAACCATGTAGTATTGTCTCAATTTCTCAGTTGATTTGAGAGGTCATATCCAACTTATTATTTAGGTTCATACCACCACTGGGAAGCGCTTATATAAAATTAAAAGTCCAAATGTCATTGTCACATATGCAGACATCAAGAATCAGCCCATGAATCACAACAGTGGTGACAATCTCTGGACTCATGAGTTTTATAATACGCTGGTGCAATGCATTGCAACATTTAGAAAAATCACCATCATTGTGATGCATGAGCTGATTCTTGATGTCTGCATCTGTGTCAAAAAAAATTCTAGACTTTAGGTTTTTGATTACAGCCACGAGGATTCATTTTCAGTTACAGTAGGCAGCAGTATGCATCGAAGTATGATTATTGCAGCTCCAAACAAAACTGAGATAGAGGTTTACTTCTAAACAAAATTTATGATGTTTTATCTGTGTTGTTATTTCGGTTATATTATATCATCACCTCTGACCATCAATGTAATTAACGTGAAGCCACAAGTAAGTTGCATTGGTAACAAACACATGGTGCGATAATAACGTGTTTTACAGAACGTCATCATCAAGCACACACACTACAGTATAAAAACAAAGAGTCAAACTACCCAACTAAAGGAAACACTGATCACCATGATGGTGACAAAACATGTTCAATAAAACATCAGAATCTTGTAAATTCTCAAAAACGAGCTGTAGAAATGACAAAAAATAGAGTGAATTTGGTTTGTTTAGTCAGTATGGTCCTACTTCAAAACAATGCTTTGTTAAAACAACTTTTTGTAATGGTGATGACATTGCTTTAGAGAATGTACATGTAACAATTATCCAGCGAGAGCAAGTGTGGGAGGGAGAGTGAAGTTCACCTCACTTCACTTCAATTATTGAACGATAGAGAGAGAGAGAGAGAGAGAGAGAGAGAGTGAGAGAGCAAGATTGCAGACGCAGACAGTTAAAGGGGTCATATGATGAAAATGTTAGCATTGCCACTTTGTAGGTGTGAGCAAAAACAGGTCATTGAAATTTGGCTTTCATTATGATGTCATGAGGATATCTTATTAGAATAATACCGCCTCCTTAATCTGAACTCTGAAAGAGAGAGAAAAGGACGACTTGACAGCACAATTGAGTTTGAATTACAACAAACCACCATCATTGTGATCAGTGTTTGCACTTCATCCGCTCATTTGCATTTTAAAAAACACACCCAAAACGACACATTTTTGGACTTGACAGCACAATAGAGTTTCAATTACAATAAACCACCATCATTGTGATCAGTGTTTGCACTTCATCCGCTCATTTGCATTTTAAAAAACACACCCAAAACGACACATTTTTGCTCAAACCTACAAAGTGGCAATGCTAACATTTTCATCATATGACCCCTTTAAGGTGGAACTGGTATATTTGGGAATTATCTATAAGCAATATTTTTTAACATTTATTCATATGTAAAGATTATATATACACATATAATGTCTAAAATGGTCACATTTTAAATAGTTTTACTTTGCGTGGAGGTCCCCTTGACATCAATCTTGGATGTTCAGAACAGGTCATAAAAAGATGTCATAAAAACTTTCATTCTGGCTCCTCATGGGACGTTGAAATGACGTCTTTTTAAGACGCTTTGCTCAGTGGGAAGTGAATAACATTTCCAAAATAACCAAACAACTGGTTTACATCAGAATTAGTTAAAGCACACTTTCGGTTGTGTAGATGTAGTTACTATATCGTTACGCTAATCCGTAAACGAACACAAATTTCATAAGCAACACAATGTTTCATCAAAAGTAGAATATCTGAATCCATCTCAATACAAACATATCGCGTACCTACCTTACCAAAATAAACAGTGCAACGACCCTTTCAGACCCTTTGCCTCCTGCAGCTGTTTGCATCTCGTGGTAAAGCAGTAAAGTTGCCGATGTTCATTTGTGTTTTTGCTCTTTGCTGATCCAGGCAGTTTTTGCTGTTGTTGTTATAAAAGATGCCTTTCGTTTTGTGGCTCCTGTCTAGGTTGTCAATTCAGCTGAAAAGTTTGCCATTCTCGCTGTTTATAGACAGGAGGTGAGCGCACGTGAATGCGCTGATGACGTATGGTGTCTGCGTGGACTTCCTTCGCGGTGGGCATTCAAATTACACTTGCGTATAAGGAACAAAAAAAGGCAACGTCCGTTCAGACCGAGATCTATGATTGGTTGAAAATTTTTTGGTCCTACGCCTTTCACAGATGACATAAATTTCTACAAATACATTTAAACAACTTAACACAGTGATTGCTATCAGGATGTGAGGAGACTTTTAACCAGCATAACTAAAAATGTTTCAGGATCAAATCTGTTACCCTACCTTTAAGAATAAAACTACTAAACTAAAGATATTACTTGTGCGGTTGATTTCAGATAAATTAAGCTTGCAAATCAGAAGATAATCAAAAGTTTTATTTATATATAGCAGAATAAAGGACATACAGGGTATACATAGCATTTTAACCACTGTCGTCGCTCCATAAAGCAACACGTCTTTGTTTGTTTGCCTCTTTGCCAGCTAACTTCCGGGGGACATGCTTACATTTTGGAGGAGTTAGACCCTGAGATTTGGTTTCATTAACCAGATGTATTAACACTTGTCCAGTTTCGTCTGAAATGCGTCCCAGACCACCTCCTGAAGTGGTTTGAGTGATCGGACTTAAATCCGTCTCGAAAACGTTCCAGAGGGCATTTACAGCTGGTCTTTTTACGATCGGATAGCTATCTGATCAGAGAAAACACATGAAGTGACTAGGTGTAAAAAGCCCTTTTGCCTTTAAACAACATGTATTGAATGCTTTGGTTATACACATTTATGATGAATGAAGAGATTATGAAAAACCTATAGAAGTCAAATAACTTCTGTTTTTAGGGGGGTGGGGGGAAGGAGGGTATCTGACATAAGTAGTCTTTGCTATTTGCAGATTGTATCTTTATAAATATAACTACGTTTAGTGTAAGTTTGTGTTTTAAGATTTTACACCTTTTCTTAGTCGCTTTGGTACATTTCTCGATTTATCCTTGACATTTGCAAAACAGTAAGTGCATTTCTCAAAACAATTTGTACATATAGCAAAACACCATGGATTACCTGCAAAAGCCAGTCTCTTGCTCAAAATCCTTAGTCCATCTCTCAAAAGTAAATAACTATGTCATTGAACATGTCAGTGCCATCAGAATGACAAATCCTTGTATCATTGTGTACAGATAAGACAGTGAAATTGCTAAGTCATGTTATCAATATATCAGTTTACTCTGGAGGAATGTTCTGATGTAAAGTTTTGATGAAAATTATTGTATGTTGCACAAAGAAAAAAGGTAGACATGTGAACACAGGACAATGTCCGTAGGGAAAACTGAAACTGAATATGCCGTGTTGTAGGAATCATCACAATTACAGCTCTTACAGTATATGAGAGTCATGTGATATAGATGAACTACATGTGTGATGTCACTTCCTTCATCTCATTCCTCTTCATGCTTAACATCTTTGTGTTTTTATGTTTCAGATCATGTTATAATGTGTCAACAACATTCACAGTAGAAAAAGTTGAGCATTTTTGGCAAGTTTATGTTAAATCATAGCCTATGCGTTTATGCTACAGTTAAAGGAGTTTGATGGTTGTGTTCATCAAAGAAACATTTAAATGATCAAAGACTTATATATCTCTTTATTTCCATACACATCTCCATGTTTATATTTTAAACAGTATATTTATTGATTTTTAAACAGATCTGATCAGTGATCAGTTCAGCTGTGTCTCCAGATTACACTGCAGCGCCCTCTAGTGTTTAAACATGAAAACACACTGATAACTATTACACATACATTTATACAACAGTTATCAAATAAAAAATGAGTCAAAAACTGAGAATAATTCTTGTATATAAGCAAAAGGGTTCATGTACTGATTTTGTCTGTTTGCAGTCCTGTTATCTCTGCAGATATGAATGTGTGGTGAATAATAAAGCCACAAATATGTCAACAAAGTCTCTGTACAACTGCACACCTGAAGACCCCCATAATACATTAACTGAAAATTCCCATATATTGTGTCCTTAATGCCCAAACACATTAAGTTGCATATTAATGAAAGTTTGTATCTTTGTTTATCATAAACTTCTAAAAAAAAATTATAACGTGAGCTCAACAGCACACAGGATTATTTTCTTGTTTAACAGAAAGCAGTAAAACTGTAGTAACTGATTGTTACTGTAGATGATGATGTTACACTGGTGATGTTTAGGATCTATCAGCTTTGTCCAGTAAAGGATTCATCTCCACCACCGCTGATTTATCACTGACATCTGCTGAATCTGCAGGAAATACCAATTAAATCACAGAGAGGGAGAGAGAGAGAAAATTGTTTATTAATGGGAAGCAAGACTGACAAAAATAATGTCAACAATTTACCACTGAAAAACATTTACAAAAAAAATTGCAATTCCTTTGAAACGAGCATCATCAATATAGGTCAGTCATTTATTTTGATAGGTAAAGCTTATTTGATGCATTTTATTCACATGTGCTGTTGTCATGCATACTTGGATTGTACTGTATGTAAGAGGCGTATGTGGTTGCTATTTTTATTTTGTACACTAAGTGGAGTATTGAGTTAAGGGAGATGTATAAAATGACAAACAGGAAATACAGCACAAATGTGAGATAATGAGCATTGTGAAATCAGTGAAAAGACATATGTAAAATGTTAGTACACAGCAAAATCCCCAGTGTTAAATTAACACTGCTCGGTGTTTATATAATCCACACCAAGATTGGTGTTAAAAAAACACTAAATCAGTGTTAAAGTTAATAAGATAATGAAGAGATTGAGTCATTAATAGTGAACACCTGCTGGTCATTCTGTGTCAAATCAACAACATTTTGGAATTGTTCCTGTCTTAAAATTTTTATTTTGTTGACTCTTTTTCTGGAGAAAGTAATACTAAAATGAGGAAGAAAGCCAAAATATTAAATGCAATAGATAAAATCCCTAGAGTTTAATGAACACTATCATCATCTCTGTTTGAAAACTAAAATTACAACTTGCTTGCAGAGTTACATGGATGAGGTTTAACTTCTAAAGAACTGCTGTAAATCTGGTTAATAAAGTAAGTCACCATTGCTCCGATTAGTGTTTCCTTTAGTTGGGTACTTGGGTCTTGAAGTTTAGTGTTAGGTTTCTTCTGCTCATTGTGGCAGTGTGTTTATAAAACACATCTGCTAAAGCAGAGGGAGATGAGAGAAATTAAGTCTATAGCTGTTACTATGATTATTAGTATGAAAGTATAAGTCTTGGGATTCAATGATATCATAAAATAGTAACCACTGAATGAATATAAGTGTTTAATTTATGTTCTGCCAACCCTGTGAAGCTCCCATGAAATCCAACAGTGCTGTAAAAGTCCACATACCCTGAAGAGTTAAATATTGTTTAGCCAAATCTAATCTGTGGTGTCAGTCAGACACACTGAGACATCAACAATCAGCCTATAAAACACAATCATGGTGACAATCAACAACAAAACGTCATGCCGCAATGCATGCTGGGTACCAGGATTGTAGAAAACCCATTCATAAATCCCATCATGCATTGCAACATGACAAAAATGTAGCAACTTTCTTATCATTAACTGTCACCATCGTTGAGATTTGTATCAGAAATCATGAAGTCTCTCTTAAGCAAAAAACAACAAAAAAACACATGAAACACTTATTCAATACAATGTCATTTCCATAGAGCTTTTTTATATGCCTGTTTCTTCATAATTAAATTGTGATCAAATGTTTCAATGATTTGTAGAGTAGAATATAATAAAAATAAACAATCTGAGAAGGTCTGGAAGAGCTTCCCTCTACATGAAGCAATGAACAAGTGGTCTTACTAAAACATTGTTACTATTGCTAAAAGAGGAGAGTTACATCAGTGAAGGTCAAGGGACAAATGCCTAACTAAAGGAAACACTAATCACAATAATGGTGACTTCAAATGAAATAACAAACACAAACTTAAGATTTAATGTGATACATTTTGTGATAAATGTCTATTTGACTTGTGAGACATCACGTCAGAAAGAAGATTTGTCTACTAAATCACGCGTGTGGATGCTGGAATAGTTGAGCACTTGTATTTTGTTCTGACAGCTGTTTAGAAGTTAAACTTATCCATTTAGAAAATAACTCTGCAAGTTATCATTTTATTTTTCAAACAGAGATGCTGATAGAGAGGCAAACGTGAAAGATTGCAGCTTTTGGAGGCATACACCCAACAGTATTCATCTATTGTATTTAATAATTTGTCTTTCTTTATTATTTTAGTATTTTCTTCAGAAAACGAGTCATCAAAATAAAAATTTAGAGACAGGAAAATGTCCAAAATGTAATTGATTTGAATAACCAGCAGGTGTTCACCATTAATGTCTTAATCATCACTTCATTATCTCATTAACTTTAACACTGATTCAGAGTTATATTTTTAACACCAGTCTTTTTTAACACCGATCTTGGTGTGGATTATATAAACACCAAATAGTGTTGATTTAACACTGGTAGAGTTAATTTAACACTGGGGATTTTCCTGTGTATGAATTTTGTGACTTTGAGTTTGAACTCTTTAAATACATATTTTTACACAAAAACATTGTAGGTCAGCTGTCAAATCCATTTTTAAAATAATTCTTAAAAATCAATAAATCTCAATTCAAACTGATTTCTAAGTCAGAAAGATTTAAAGCCTGACAAGTGTACTGAATATTACCTGAGTTCTGCTGGTTGTGAATGTTTCCATGACCTTTGATTGTTAAAAACAAAAACAAAAATCAATATTTATTGTAAAGAAGCTGCCTAAACTTTACTGTTTCACTGAATGCTGATATAAGATGAAGTGAATGATTATATCAGAAGTGTTGAGTTACTCACCAATGACATCAACATTAAATATTCTGTAATCTGTGATTATTCCATCAGTGTTGATCAGCTTTAGTGTATAAACTCCTTCATCTGTCTGTCTGATATCTCTGATGATGAGATCTCCAGTCTGAGCGTTCATCTTCAGTCTGTCTTTGAATCTCTCAACATCTTTATATGTAGTCTTGCTGTCGTCTCCATTCATTCCAGTTATCAGAGTGCTTTTATCTTTTGAGATCCACTTCACCGCATCACCTTCTTGTATTTTAACTTCAGTGTGTAGAGTAACAGATCTTCCCTTCATAGCTCGAGCTGTTTCAGTCAGAAAACACACATGAAAACAAACAGAAAACATTATTCAGGAATATTTGATTCTGATTGGACAGTGGCGATTTCCAAATACGTTCATAGATAATAACAGCCTGAGATTAACACAAATAATCATAGCACTCATATACAGCAGCTGGGTTTACTTAACATTGGGGTCCTGATCACCCTTTCATGATTTATTCTCTGATAACAACTGAATGGCTGTACTTGATAATCTCTTACAATAACTGCAGTCATTTCAGACACACTGAAGAAAATAAAGTCATCAATAATCTCATGTAAATATTGTCTTTAACAATATTTTGTGTCAGTTTAAAGTATCACCACATGTTATGAACATTCACAGTTAAAACAGTGTCAATATGTAAACTCATCTACTGACCATACAAAGCAACAATAAATTTTCTCTCTTTGTTTCCGCTGCTGTTCTTGATCTGAACTTTATAAACTCCAGAGAGTTCAGATCTCATGCTTTTGATGGTGAGATCTCCGGTCTGATGATTCATCTCCAGCCTGTCTTTAAATCTCTCATCAGTGTAGTCATTTAATGAAGGTTTATCAGTGACTGCAGTGCATTGAGCAATACACTTGTCTTCAGCTCCAAACATCCATATTATTTCATCATCTTTCTGTATTTCAGTAACACAAGTGTCTAAAGTGACAGATCCCCCAACCTTTCCTGTTCTGATCATCTCTTCATTTGTAACATCAGCACATACTGTAGATGAGAGAAAAATGATTTTACTCATCAGTTTAAATACAAATACAACTGTCTGTCCTCTGACACCAAGAGAAACTTTCTATTGAGGTGCAGTCTCAAGTCTCAGTTCACTGACTGAAAATTGAAATCAATTCACATCAGAACTGCAATATAACAAAATAAGTGAAATCTTTATACAAACTGACCCAGATTAAGAAAGTATATTAACCTCTTAACTCTTTCCCCGCCAGCGTTTTTTTTTTAAAGTTGCCAGTCAGGGCCAGCATTTTTCATAATTTTCACAAAAGTTTAATGCCTTCCAGAAAGTTTTCTACTTCAAATATATAAACAAACAATATATCAAATTAAAGAACAGACCCTCTGCTTTCAAACCAAAAAAGAAGTTTCATCCTACCTTTATTATTTCTCTATCACCTCTCAAATATTGGTAGGTTTCTTCAAAAACACCCAATTTTGAGCAAAAAGCTGAGATAATTCAATTTTTCTGAAGGACTTTTGATAGAGATGAGACGCAGAGCAATCTTTAAAACATACACTGAGTTCTTTCTCTTTCACATGAGGCACTACTTCCGGGTTGTGTAATTTGCACCTGCTGGATAATAGCGGTATTGCGGAAAGCCGGAAATTCTCGTCATTGGCAAGGTACAGTTTTCTCTTAATTGACGCGTTATCTCGTCATTTGCAGGGAAAAAGTTAAAGGTGGACTGTGTAGATTTTAGTAACATTTAGTGGTAACGTGGTGAATTGCAATCAACAGCTAAGTCCATCTCGGTAATGACTGTAACTATTGTTCCTTGAGATAGGAAATGACATTTTTGGGAAAGCTTTGCAGCATGACACACGTGAATAGTGTGTCAAACTAGTTCTATATTTAGACGCCGCCGGATGAAGTTACAAATCCCAAGGTTATAAATCCCGAGGCTAGATATCCCGAGGCTTCATTCAGCTTCTGCTAGAATGAAGCAAGTGCTGCAGGCAAAAGAAGTTATGGCAAAGAGACACAGTGACTCGTTCCCTATCTCAGGAAACCATGATTACAGTTGTAACCGAGACAGTACCATTCGATGGAACTCAACGCTGTGTTATTCTGAACAAGATACCCACTACGCCATAAGTAATTGTATCTGAAGGTGTCCATGCTCAACTTAAGGCAAAAAAACCTGCGATCCAGGTAAAGAAGGGAAGTCTAAACTATAATACACTGTAAAAAATTGTGCCGTTAAATAACAGTAATCAACTGGCAGCTTGGTTGCCAGCAAGATAATGTTATTTTACGGTTCTGCCTCTGTTAAAATACAGTTCTACTTCCGTTAATTTACAGCTCTCCTATTTTAACAGTATGTTAATGTTATAATGCCCTGAAAGAAACTCATTTCATTTAGGAAACCAATTGCCTGATCCATTCAAGTTTATAAATATTATATATATATTTACATGGTGGTGTTAGTATTGTGAACTTAATTAATTTGAGTCCACTGAAAACAAATATTACTTCTAAAATTGAACTGCAAACATTTAAACTTTGACACAAATCTCATGTAGTTCACCATGAGCAAACTACACAGTTACTGCTTTAAAATAAAACAACAGGCAGCATAACATCAATGATCTACTGCCCATCCTTGACCTAAACAACCACACTACTCTTCAGCACAATGGTAACCCAAAAACTGAGCCAAATCCTAACAAAACAAAACATTAAACACTAAGAGATCTCTCACATTATCATCTTGTGTAAATCCCCTGAACAGTTTTTAAGTTCACATGATTTAAAAAAACAAAATACAAGGACTTTTCTCCAATGTCTGTGTGAAATTAACATATTTCTGTATGCAAATTTGACTGTTAAGTTTTCTGTTTTTTAACAGCTCATTCTGTTAAATAACAGTAATCAACTGGCAGCTTGGTTGCCAGCAAGATAATGTTTTTTTACGGTCTCCTTCGGACTGTTAAAAAACATTAGCATTCTGTGTTTTTATATCTTACATATTTAACCCTTTAAACCCCATCGCAAAATCCTTGGTGTCAAAAGAACACTGCTTAATGTGTCCACACTACAAAGAGTAAAAGAAACAGAGCCAATGTTGAAGTTAATGAGATAATGAAGTGATGATTGAGTTAATGATGAACAGCTGCTGTTAACAAACACAATCACTGAATAAAAGATGAACACGAACCGAATTAAAGAGAAAACAAGCAGAAACTCAACTTATAGACTTAGAAGAGACTCAAACTTACTCAGATCTCACAAGAAGATCATCAAACAACTCCACAAACAGCATTACCATCTTCACTTATTACAAACCAGTTAGATTTTATATTATATGTACATTAGCTCTTACTGAGAAATAAATCATACGGTGTGGTTTCCTAAACAGGTATTATCTTAAACCAGGAATAGTTTAATTAGGAAATTTAACAAGTTTTAACAAACATGCCTAACTAAAAACATTACTTGTGCATTTTCAGGCGAAACAAAGGGCACTGATGTATTTTAAAATATGTCAGTGCAAGTTGTTTTGAGTTTGGACAGCTCTAGTCTAATAGTCTAATCCCTAAATAATAGTTACCATTCTCGTGATCAGCGGTTGATTTAGTAGGACTCTTGATCCTTGGGTTTGCCCTTTGGTGTTATATTTATTCATGCCTTATCAATGTGATTTGAAAGACATTGAATATGGCAAAAAAGTATAAATAAAGTGTTATCACTAACTAATGATTGTTATGGTGTAAGTCTCATGAGTCAAAAGTAATTTACTGATTTATACAGAAGCTCATAACTGATTAGATGGGTGGCAACCCCTTATAGTAGTCTAATAATGTGACAGAAACTGAGTGTTGAGGTAGCCAGAGGAATCTTAAAAACATTGGGATTAAATGAAATTAAAAAACACGAGCAAACTACACACACAGAGATCAAGAATCAGGCTATGAATCTCAACAATGGTGACTATCAAATGAAAAGCTTCATGCTGCAATGCATGCTGGGTATCAGCATAGTACAAAACTCATTAGGCCGATGAACTGTTTTTCCATTTTCTTTTGTCACCCTAGTTGAGAATCGTAGGCTGATTCTTGATGTTTGTGAGTGTCATCTGAGGACTAGTGGTGGGCAGAGCGAGGCTTCGTGAAACACTGAAACAGTTGAATCAAGTGTGCCGTATGTTTTGAGGCTTCGAAACATCAATCCGAAACCGCCTCCACAGTGACACCTAGCGGTCGAATCCGAAACCGCCTCCACAGTGACACCTAGCGGTCGTTTGCATGTCTTTACATGAAGCAGCCTTGACAAGATTTTAGACGAGCGCTAACAAATTGTATCCCACATGTTGTTTGATTGATACACAAGTGATAGAATGGGAGAGTGGATAGTGCTCTTGACTCTCATGCGTAGATCTTAGGATCGGACCTGGGAAATACATGCGCTACGTCATCATAATTAAATGGTTTTTGTTGTTGTTTTAACATCTGTTTGACAACTGCATGAGCTTTTAGGCTCACAATTGTCGATAACTATAGGCTATTCCGGTCTATTTAATGAAAAAAAAGATAGAATAGAGATATACCAAATAAATAATAAGAGATTCATAAAATTTATCAAGCCATAATATGCCACATTGTTTACATATAAAGATCTTTATTCAAATATATAAATTGTTCTGTGTTGATAAACTCAACCAGCTACTTGTTTACATATAATTTCTCCAGCCTTTGAAAACATTCTCACACAAGGGACACTTGTTGCTGGCATGCATTTTTTGTAAGTAGCCTAAGTGTTACATACCTATGAGGAAAAATTACTTCTTTTCAGTAATTTATAGTATTTGATCTTGCCAAAAACGCATCTATGAGGTATTGTCAGTTTTGTTTCCTACCCTGTCAGTTTAAGATTCGAAGCAGATTCGACAGGTACGCCACCTTTCGAAATACTTGTGAAATGCACCGCTTGGTGTTTCGAATCACTTCATCACGTGACATGGGTGTTTCGAATCACATTTCGGAGCAGTGTTTCGAAACATTTACGCTTCGGGATCTCGACACAGTGTCGAAACGTCAGTTTCGCGGGAGCCATCCCTACTGAGGACTGTTTTCACGTTTGCAAAAATACATTTGTAGGCAACTCTGTCAAGCTATTAGATTACTGTTATACTAATAATTCATGTAATGATTCTGATTCAAATATGTAAATACTTAGTCATTACATCCCTAAGAACTACTAATTTTTATGATTAAGCTTCATAAGGCTGGTAAGACAAACTACTGATCAATAATCAGACATCCAACCTCACGAGAGTCTATCATCTCTTGGTTTTCTTTGCCATAACAAACATGCATCATAAAGACACAGTTATAGCAACCAGACTGAAAACCAAGTCAAGAGCCCAACTAATGAAAACAGTGATCACCATAATGGTGACTTTAAAGAAAATGCTTGTAAAGTCTAGTAAACACCTGTTTGTTCTCAGTAAGAACTGTTGTAGATGTATAACAGAAATAAAGTCAACGTGGTTTATAAGTGAAGATGGTAATGGTGTTTGTGTAAATGTTTAATTCTCCTCTGGTGATATATGAAGAGATTTAATGTGTTGTGTTATTTTCAGTTGATGTTCATCTAAGTCTTTGTGTCTGTAAGTGTTTCTGCTCATCTCTTCTCGTTTTTTATTTATCTTTTCTTCAGTGATTCTGTTTATTAGCAGCAGGTGTCCATCATTAATGCTTCAGTATCTGAACTCATTGATTTGACTGCAGGTGGATCATTAGGACACTAATGTAGGGAATAGTGAATGAGGGTGTAGGGTGTGATTTGGGACGCAGTCTTAAACGGTGGACTCTCAGGGCTGTAAATTCACATTATTCTGAAAACTGTTTTTTTACAGAATGCAGAATTTAACAGTATACTTCTGTTTTTGTTAAAAAACAGAATCATACTGTTAAATTTGGCTGTTTTTTAACAGCAATTTTTTACAGTGTAGCTCATAATATTATGCAGGGAAGACCAACCCGCAGCATCACAAACATCGTGCATAGAGGCCCCTGACAAGTAGTGTTGCTTTCGTCAATGAAAAGAATGATCGTATCCTCGTCAATAAACTTTCACATGACGAAAACGAGACGAGACGCAATGTAAATGCTGGTCATGTGATGATGACTACAATTAATTGTATAATGAAATATTGTTGAAAAGTGATTTACAATATAAAAACTATGCTAAAATGTCTCTTCTGACGAGACGAAATGTTATAACGTTATTTCGTCTCTTTTAGCCATTCCAGCATCTCCGCGCCCCCGCCTCATGTATGTGTGGTGTCATGTGTGTTGACGCTGCACAGATCAATCAAAACATCCGCAAGAGCGATTAGAAAGCATGTGAAATGCTGTTTGCTCTCGCGATGCTTTGATATCATACACCATCTGTTAGCACAGTAACACGCGTAACAATTGATGGACAGCTGTGCCGGAGAACACGCATTATGTCTCCAAATGGAAAATAATCCAAAATGAAACCCGTGCATCACTTTCAGGTCAGTTCACCTTCACCAGCATGTTAAAATGTATAGCATTGACTTCTGACAGCACAAACTCATCTGCTCGATTTAACAATGTACCAATTTATATCATGTTACTTCAATCATTTAAATGACATTGTGCTGAGTTCCGGTTTGAAGCATGGTCTATCTATGCTAAAAGACCTTGTTTTGTAACTTATATGCTAACAACAAGGGTCTATGCTCTTATTTATTAACTAAACCTGCTTAATTGAATGCTTGAGTGTTAAACCTGTATTATTAAGAACATAACCATACATACCAACTTGCTTTTGTTAATAGACATCTGCTGTTTTCTTAAAGCTGAAATTTAATTTACTTACATTTTTAAAATGTGTTTGGCTAAAAGAAAATGTTGGTTTCGTCTACACTACTACTTGGTACTTATACTATATTGACTGGGTTAAATAGAATTGCATTACTAAAAAGAGTACAATAACTAAAATTTTCATTCATTAAAACTAGACTAAAATGTAGTCAGTTTTCGTTGACTAAAACTAGACAAAAGTTGTCATGGATAATTCTGACTAAAATAAGACTAAAATGCCCAGACTTTTAGTCGAGTAAAACTTGACTAGAATAAAGACTATGAACGTGACTAAAACTAATAAAAACTTGTTCCAAAGACTAGACTAAAACTAAAATTAAAACAGTCTACCAAAAACAACACTACTGACAAGAGGGCCTGAGAGGATGCCATACTCGTAGTCTAGTGTGCCCTAATTCGTTGAGGTGAAGTCATATCTCGCCTAATACTATATAAATATAGCCTCTACAATCCAGTTGCTAATTGTCTGCTTAGAGGCTGAACG
Source organism: Paramisgurnus dabryanus (assembly GCF_030506205.2). Lineage (NCBI taxonomy): Eukaryota > Metazoa > Chordata > Actinopteri > Cypriniformes > Cobitidae > Paramisgurnus > Paramisgurnus dabryanus. Next base: position 2,414,234 of record NC_133360.1, on the reverse strand, counting down.
TCCTCTACTCAGAGAACCGAAAAAGACCAAAATGTTTCTCAGATCTTCTCCAAATGGAAGATCTCCTTACACATTCTTCTAATACCCTAACAGGACATAGAAGATGTAGTCTCTGTTGATCTGCTGACACGTGTGGAGGAGGATGAAAGACCAGAAGAACCAATGTCGTAGCCACATTGCTAGAAACTTTCGGAATATAGCCCGATATCGGGTGTAAAATAACCTTAATTTTCCCTGGAGCGAAATCCAGACATGAAGGGGAAGCTGATAATACTTGCAAATGCCAACTCTCCTCAGAGAAGTAATGGCTCCTCATATCCCTACGCATAGTGCATAGGACTCCTGGTTAGGGTGGGAGACGCCGGAATCCATGCTCAGCAGCTGCAGGTCCTGAACCGTGAGGCTCGCAGACATTGCCTGATTCGTCAAACAATCTTAGCAGTAGTTTCTCACAATGTTCACACGCCTCCCCCTAAAAAAAAAGTGTGTGTGTGCTGCGCTCCCAACAGACAAAACAGCTTGTGAGTATCCCTGTTCATGCTAAAACGAGGACAGGGAGTAACACATGGCTTATATCATTCCTGGTTACTGCTACTAGCCATTGTTTTAATGTTACTAACTGAACACAAAACAACTTCTAGATGGTTTTAGAGAGCGTGGTCAGACAGAAGGACAAGACACATTAAAGGCAGAGAAAGCAGGTTTAAGTCTAAAAAAAGTCTAAAACACTTTTCATCACATTAGTTTAAACTGTCTTTATATACCAGTACATAAGTAAAATGTAAGTACTCTGAAAAAGAGAGTATAAAAATCGGGGGTCTGGAGACCTCTCACAGCTGTTTTAAACACAGCTAATTTTTCTATTCTCTCCACTCCCTCCCTTCTGGGTTTCTGCTAAAGCCACGCCCCCAAAACACATGAATGCGCGACGCCAACCGGCTCTGCTGGGAGAAGCATTTACCTCAGACGAGCGGAGAGGAAGGAGCGCGGTGCATGTAGTAACATCATGTCAAAATCGCATGTAATAATACACCTAACTTAATCACTATGAATATAAACAAATATGATAGCTTTAAGTACTCACTATTAAGCTAGCATATCGATACTGGTCAAGTTTAAAATATATTTTGTTTGAACAAACAAGCTAGTTATATTTATAAGACAAAGCTAAAAACAGATTGCATTGATACAAATTTTTTCATTACCATCAGTTACACTTTGATGAAGGTGAATTTCGTGGAAGATTCATAACATATAAGGTGTTTTGCATGTAAGAGTTTCCGTGAAGAAAGCATTGTTGACTCTGATGAGGACTACACTCCGGAGACAATACCACTACCGCATTGTCGACTCAAGGAAAAGCAACGCGATATTTACTCTCGTTTGATTTCTTCCTTTATTCATTTTTTTGCCTTGTTTGCCTTCGCTGACTGGATATGCAGGTAATGTGAGTTCTGAATGCTCTTTCTCTTCCGTACTTTTGCTCTTCCTAGAGTGCCTCGTGCAATTTCAAATCAATTGGGTGTGCGCATGTGTGGGCAGATCCCGTAGCAACAGGGGTGGTGCCATGGTCGCGAGAGAGAGTGATAGTCGAGCAAACCAGTCATTTGTTTCGTCCCGAATGGAAATAGTCACGCTGCATAGCGCTCCCCAAAATGTCATTTCATGATACAGCGTTTCTCAAGAGGGAACTACAGTAGCCGCCAGTGGACAAAGTTATTTTCCGAGACATTTTGCACAAAATTTTGTTGACAGGTGTACAGAATCTTACCTAAGTTTTTCTGGTTCTGAATGCCACCAACTACATCAACACTGAATATTCTTTGTGTTCTTTTTCCATCAGTGTTGATCAGCTTTAGTGTATAAACTCCTTCATCTGTCTGTCTGATATCTGTGATGAAGAGATCTCCAGTCTCAGGGTTCATCTTCAGTCTGTCTCTGAATCTTTCGTCATCTGTATATGAAGTCTCGCTGTTGTCTCCATTCATTCCAGTTACAAGAGACGTTTTATCTTTTGAGGTCCACTCCACCTCATCACCTTCTTCTATTTTAACTTTAGTAGATAGAGTAACAGATCCTCCCTTGATAGCTTGCGCTGTTGAATGAAAACATTAATATTTGATTTTGATTGGCCAGTGGTAATATACCAAATAAGTTCACCTGAAATTAACACAATAACACGTAATAATTCAGGTGTCACAGACTTTAAATTTGACCATGAATGAAAATTGGAAGGGTCGGTGCAAAACCTTCAACTTGTTTTAAATTTGAAGTCTGCAACAAAGTCCCTAGGCCCCCTCATTTACATGCCAACCCCTCTGATAGCTTAAAATAAAAAATAAGGAATTGTTAATATGTCAGCCTGAAAGATTGACCAATCAAAATGCAATGGCTGTTTTGCAACTTATCGGCTTTGAACTGTTTTGCAAACTAATGTTAGTCTGGTAAAAATAAATGTCTATGTTTTTAAATTACAGTGATTTATTTTTATATGACTTCTCATTGTAGAGCAGAAGAGTATTTGGCATTTGGAATTCTGGAATATTGGGAGCCCTGAATAGTTTATATGCGCCCTCATGCCGTGCATCAGATTCAGTAGGTGGCGGTATATGCACCTATGAGGTTGGTTCGCAACCCGTCTTTAAACCCTACAAGAATAAGAGGGTGATGTGTACATGCGTATAGCTTTGGGGATAGTCTTGTATTAAAGGTGAAATACTGTTCAGTTTCTCGAACACACCAATTGTTTCGTGTCTTAGGACATTGATGTGTCGTCACGAGGTGCAGAGTTTAATTTGGATTTGTCTGTGCATGTTTTTTTTACCATCCACTTGCATTATACTACTGACAGACTGAAACGGTTGGACTTAAAAAAATCTACATTTGTGTTCTACTGAAGAAAGAAAGGTCACCTACATCTTGAATGGCCTGGGGGTAAGCTGATAAACATAAAAAAGATGAACTGTTTCTTTAACACTCATATACAGTCAGCAGGGTTTATCTCTACTTCACATTGGCGTCCTGATCACACTGTCAGACTTTATTCTGTGATAACAACTGGATAACTGAACTGTACATGATTCTCCCTTATAATAAGTGCAGTTATTTTCATTTCAGATACATTTAGATACATCCATCTACTCACCAGAGTAAGCGACATTGAATTTTCTCTCTTTGTTCCTGCTGCTGGTTTTCATCTGTACTTTATATTCTCCAGTGAGTTCAGTTCTGATGTTTCTGATGGTGAGACCTCCATTGTGATGGTTTACCTCCAGTTTGTCTTTAAATCTCTCATCAATATAATCATATAATGTAGATTCATTACTGCCTCCAATGTATCGAGCTATACGCATGTCTCCAAACGTCCACAGAATCTCATCATCTTTCTGGATGTTAGTAACACAAGTGTCTAAAGTGACAGATCCCCCCTCCTTTCCTGTTCTGATCATCTCTTTATTTATAACATCAGCACATAGATAAAAAACAGAAGAGTAGTGTCACATCAGCTTACTATACTGGAGAAGAACATGAGCTATACTCTCTCAAACACAGAGATAAAGTACAGTCTCAGGTAGAATTAGGTTCTGGCTAGACAGGATACAGCTAAGGCCTAATGAAAGGTTAGGTTTAGCTTTTTGGTAAAATTGGGATTAAAACATCGCTCATCCAACGAGATTTCACAAGATTTTGACCGTAGCTCTATCCCTTCTAGCCACAACCTAACCACACCAGCCTAACAGTCTGAGGCCGGAAGTGGGCGGAGCAAGTATTGCAATACTATTCCGCTACTTCCATGTTTTGGACTGTTTCAAAGTTTAAAACCTTGTTACTATCAAGAAATGTATTAAAATATTCAATTGAAAAGTTTTAAAAGAATTTACCATATATGAGAGGCAATTATATTATATATAAACCTATAGGGTGATTTAGATATGTGTGCATCGGTGGAGGCCGGTGACTTCTCTTCTGAGGGGTGTGAATTCAAAATATGTATTCGATGTGTCATGTGAACCCAGTAGCGCCGCTTCCTATACGCAGAGTACGCAGTATGCATAGGGCACCATCTTGATTGCTCAGAAAATAAAAATGTTTCATTCTGTATAAATATGAACGCATTTTGCGGTGACAAAGCAGAGGACGAGACGCACCATCCACACATCTTCGCGCCCCTACCACCTCACTGTAGATGATTAAATGGGTGTTCAATGTCGCTGCACAGATATATAACGCATAAAAAACATAAAAGTACCGCGAGAGTGACTAAAAAGCACAGATTCATAGATTTACAGGTACAGAATCTTACCTGACTTCTGCTGGTTTCCTTGAACTTTGGCTGTTAAAAACAAAAATCACCCAATCAATTCACACAGTTACTTTGTAAATAAGGTTTATATTTATCACATAATATTTACATCTGTTTAATTAAGAAATGTAAAAAAGCACAAGTATGTTTATTTGTATTCAATATTAAGGAAAATCAACAAACAATTCATCTGAGCTGCCTAAACTATTGCACATGACATTAATTCAATATTAAATTTTACTCTATAGTGAATGCTGAAAAAGTGAATTATTATTTCAGAAGTGTTGAGTTACTCACCAACTACATCAACATTAAATATTCTGTATGTGATTTCTCCATCAGCTTTGATCAGTTTAAGTGTATAAACTCCTTCATCTGTCTCTCTGATATCTGTGATGGTGAGATCTCCAGTCTTAGCGTTCATCTCCAGTCTGTCTCTGAATCTCTCAACATCTTTATATGTAGTCTTGCTGTCGTCTCCATTAATTCCAGTTACAAGAGTGATTTTATCTTCTGAGGTCCACTCCACTTTATCACCTTCATTTATTTTAACTTTAGTAGGTAGAGTAACAGATCCTCCCTTCATAGCTCGCACTGTTTCGATCAACAAACACACATGAATACAAACAGAAAACGTCATTCAGGAATACTTGATTCTGATTGGTCAGTGGTGATATTATCAAATACCAACCACTTAAAATTAATACCACACAAATACCCTCATCTCGGTACATCGGTCATCTTGACAGGTGCAGTTTAATACAAACAAATAAATATATATGTACACTACAAAAGTTTAGGATCACTTGACTAAAATGTTAACTATGATCTTAAAAATCATTTAATATGAAGGTGTATGCTGGCAAACAGTTTAATTTCTTTTATTAGAAAACAAAAATGTTATTTTAAAATATTATTTTTGAAATAGATGACTTACACTGAATATTGAAGAAAAAGCAACCAATGAGAGCCCAGATTATATATGAACTCCTTCTATACTCTTTAAAATTCAACATAAATTGAAAATTTAAGAAGCTTCTTGAAAAAATGACACGCGTACGGTTATCAAATTTCTAGACAAAGGGTGACTGCACTTTAGATAATAAAATATAACAGAGTTTTTATTTATTTTGGATGATTTTAGTCACCAACATAATTCTCACACTTACATTTGTGTTATGCCATGGTTTGGACAAGTTTATTATTATTCTGTAATATGAAAATAATATAAATAAAGAACGAGTGAGTGACCCCAAACTTTAGACCGGTAGTATATACATAATAAAGAATTTTTTTACAAAGTATGTTTGAAAGCATCTTGGCTGTCAGGAAATGTTTTTTTCTTCAATAAGAGCTGCATTTCTTCAAACTAAGTGAAACTCATCTACTCACCAGAGAAAGCAACATTGAATTTTCTCTCTTTGTTCCCGCTCTTCCTCTTGATCTTTACTTTATATTCTCCAGTGTTTTCAGTTCTGATGTTTTTGATGGTGAGATCTCCGGTCTGATGGTTCATCTCCAGTTTGTCTTTAAATCTCTCATCAGTTTTATTTAATGTAGGTTTATCAGTGCCTCCAGTGTATTCAGCTATAGTCGTATCTTCAAACATCCACTGTATCGCTTCATCTCTCTGGATTTCAGCAACACAAGTGTCTAAAGTCACAGATTCCCCCACCTTTCCTTTTCTGACCCTCGCTTAATTTATAACAGCAGCACATAGATGAGAAAAACACAGAAGATCAACATTACATCAGAACAAGTCAATGTACTTAAGAACAACACAGATTATATTACAACATAAAGATTATTCAGAAGAATTTACTCATCAGTTTAAATAAAAATACAAGATCTTAGTTTACTGAAAACATAAATCAACATCAGGAACTATACATCACTCTCTTTTATCTTCAAAAAAATAAAAGTAGCAAATCATATCTAGAAAAGCTAATAAATGGATGCATTTATGGAGAAGAATTATATGATATATTTGAGTGATACCAGTAAATCACTTGATTTACCGGCCTGATCTTACAGGAATATGTAAGTATTTTATGAGTTAGCTAATTCTTGTAGATTCGAACAAAGTGAATAACAAAAAAGTATGATTATAAAAAGAATGATGAAGCCCCTCCCCTAACCCCACCCCTAATCACACATCAACCGAACAAAAACATACAAAAATGGTTGTACAAATTAATACGGATTGGGCACCAAATAAAATACGTGAGATTGCCATGAGATTGTGTTGGATTAAGGAACATTCATTATTGTTAAATAGTTTTGAGCTACTAACCTTTGAGATAAACATTGAATTTAGAGTTTGATGTTCCTTTGCTTCTGGTGATCTTAACTTCATAAAGTCCAGCGTGTTCAGCTTTGAATTCAGTGATGGTGAGAGATCCAGTTTCACTGTCCAGTTTCAGTACGTCTTTAAATCTCCCATCAAGAGCTTCATCATCTATAGTCATCTTTTTGCCTTCTTTTTTGAGCTCCTCATCTTCAAACATCCACTCTACTACAGTATCTTTCTGTAGTTCAATATAAGTGTGTAAAGTGACAGATTCTCCTTCCACTACTGACAATAACTTCACTTCATCTATCAAAGCAACACATAGAAGAGAGAAAGAGAGAGAAAAATATATTTTACAAGTGCTTCCACAGCACATTAACATGGTCCTTGGCAGTTCATAAAATAAACATGTGGAGGTGCTGTCTCTTTCAAAAGTCAAAAAAGCAGATGTAGGAAATACAAGATTCCTGAAACCACTGACGATAGGTTGATGTCGTATGAAGTGAAACCATAAGTTTGTGCAAGAAACTCAACCTGATTTTCAACATTTCAACATGGGTAACAAAAACGGTCACCTCTAAATCACCTTAGTACTTTAAAAGTTGTTTGACAGACTAAGAACATTTAAAATCAATACTAAACATCCACAGATTGTATTTACAGTTCTACACTAAATTAATTAAGCAGAACTTAAATTAAATATTTACTATCGAAATAAACAATACTCCTTAAAACTACCCTAATACAATTAAGAAAGTTGAAGAGTTCAGATGCAAAACCCTCTAAATGTGTCTGCTATTTTTAATACTTTAATGGCAAAAAAAATATTATTATAATATTATTAGTCAGTGATTCAAATTCCCCTTAAAGCAGAGGTGCCAAAACAAGGGACTGCGGGTCAAAGTTGTGCTGCAATGACCTTTAATTTTGTCCCTCATGCCACGTGTGATAAGGAAAAAGGATAAAAGTCATTGACGCATTATGTTCATATTTCTAATTAAACATTTTCTAAAATGTAATTTTTTTATTTGTACATTACAAAAAATGTCAATTAAGATTAAATGTAAGCAATTAAAGTAAATAAATGTTTTAATGTTCATGCATACTTGAAGGTGTATAGCCTGCATTACGAAACTCAACGAACTCTGGTACTAGGCTAATAATGGAGAGGTGGAGGCAGTGGCACACAGACAAAAGGAAATTTAAAAATAATACATTTTTTACAACAGTTACCTTCAAAAATAAACTGGATTAGTACGCATATGATGTTTGCTTATTTATGTTTTATATAAAAAAAATTAAATTAGGACAATCAGGGCAACTTCAATTTTAATATAACACAGCAACATTTTGTTCCGGCCCATGGCCCTCAGTCAGGTTTGATTTTTGGCTCTTGGTAAGAAAAAGTTTAGGCACCTCTACCTTAAAGGTGTAGTTCACCCCAGAATGAAATTTTTTATCATAAATCACTTACCCCTATGTCATTTGAAATCCGTGATGAGTCCTTTGATTATGTTCAGTGCTGCGTTCTTTTGGGACAGCACTTTTGGGAGTACTTCGACTCGGCACAGTAACACCCTCCCTCTCCCATTATGAGAGTGAGAAGGTGAGCGGACTTTTCAGGCGAGTCGAAGTACTCCCAAAAAAGTGCTATTACGCCATAAAATATAGTTCCTCTTTTAAATCCGTTTAGAAAAGCGCTACGTTTTATTTTGTACCACCAAACCTGCTCGTATAACTACTCGTCTTAAATAGGAAAAACATTGATTTGTTTGGTCACTTCTAACTTTATCTCTGAGTGGTACCATTGAATGAATGGGGCTAAGCTAAATGCTATCCAAGCGTCGCAGCACGCTCCAGCGCTTACGTGCACGCACACAGATGATAGAGGGATGTATCAACTCTTCTTAGTTACGGTAATAACATATTTTAATATTGAAAATGAGTAGACTATTCCTTTAATACAACATCTGATTTAGTATTAAAATTACATTTTTACTTTACTTTAAAATTTCACACATAAAATACTGAAGTTGTTATAGCCTACATCCAGTGTATGGAAATGTTTTCATTAATAAAGGTTCCATCCACTAATGGTTGTTAGCTTTTTTAATTACTATCATAAGGCACATCAGCTGGCGAACCATTTGACAGAAAAGGCTTAGAAGTATATAAAGAAAAATTAGTTTACACAAACTTTACAGCTATGGCAGCGAGACAGCGCTGGCAAAATCGTGCAATTTTTTACTAGCAAATAATACACATTTGTGGTGTTCCACCTCATCAAGCAGTATAGACATTTCGGAAGCAGTGAAGCTGGGCGATCTCTTTTTGCTGACTTTTTTCCAGACATATAGTGAATGTCGGTATGTCTCTCATGTTCGCGCTCTTATTGAGGAAATCATACACACATGAGCGATTTGTGCCAATAATGTGATACGGCTGGTGGATAATAAGCATACGTTGTGGAGAACATTAACACACTTATGGCCGTAAGAGTTTGGAATTGCACACTTGCTAAATTATAAACACATACTCATATTTATTTCCGCATGTACATTTCAATGAGCCCCGATAAATGCAGTTTGTACTATTTCTAAAACGCGTCTTTATAAAGAACATTGTTTTCTCAATACTTTACCTATACCGCTGTGAAGGAAAGAGCGCACAATCGATCATTGAGGCATCAATATCAACCTATTCAGCACCTCCACCATGGACAGCACCTGCTAAGGTCGAACTTTAGAAGGTTTACCTTTAGCAACATCCTAAGGTATAGTTCGGAGAACACACGTAGGAAATGTGTATACCTTTTGAGTCTTCGTAGCACCCTATGAGACAACGTTATCGGAGAACGCAGCCCAGAAAACATTTTTAGATGAAAACCGTGAGACTTGTGACTGCCCTATAAACTTTTAGTCAATGGACACTATTCAAGGTCAGAAAAGAATGAAAGACATCGCTAAAAAAGTCAATATGACATTAGTGGTTGAATAAGAATATTATAAAGTGACAAGAACACTTTTGTGCACGAAGAAAACAAAACTAACGACCTCATTCAACAATTTGTTTTTCTCGTTGCCGGTGGGATTTGCATTTTCTTTTGGACACGCTCAATGCGTTTAGTTTCAGTGTACGGGACAGTAACAAGCCTCATGGTTTTTATTAAAAATATCTAAAAATTTATTCCGAAGGTAATCGAAGGACTAACAGGTTTGGAATGACCTATAAAAAGTGATTTATGATAACATTTAAGCGTTGAGTGTTTTCTCAGTAAAATTCCAACGAGTTTACAACCTGTTTTACTTCATTTCTCTAAGAGCAAATGTTTTTGCTTTATCACACATCTTTACCATATAAAACTACCACACCCAAGACTTTCTACATAAGATGACTGTGTGATAAGAATAAACAAGACTGTAAAAAAAAATTCAGTGGAATTTACAATGTTATTGCAGCTGGGTTGCCGGTCATTTACCGTAGATTTAAGTCTTCATCTTTACAGAATAAAACTATACAATAACAGCCTCATGCAAAGCATTCTGGGAACCAGAAATCATCATCAACCTTTTTCTGTTTTTTGCTTCAGATTTTGTTTCCCAGAATGTTTTGTTTGATGCTGTTTTTTTTTTAGTTTTACTCTGTAAAGACAAAGACTTGTAAATGTTTAATGTTCATTTAACTTTGAACAAAATGTTGCCAGTAAATAACATAAATTTAAATCTACGGTAAGTTACCGGCAACCCAGCTGCAATAACACTGTAATTTCTACTGAATTTTTTTACAGTGAAGCTTAAAGCAACTTGCACTTCTTATTGCTGTATCAACTGAAGATTAAACTTACGTTTAAGTTTAGAGATCTTTCGACGATACAAAATCAAACCAGCAGCAATAACGGCAGCAATAACCAGGAGGAAGAAAACACATAATCCTGCTATAACACCTGATGACAGACCTGATTCTGTAATGACAGAGAGAAACAATCAACATCATTTTTAACATACACATAATATACGCTATAAGTTGCAGAAGGGTTTACAAAAATATTTACTTTTACATTTTAGTAAATAAAGGCTCATATTTTAAACGCTCAAAAGAAGAGTTAAGTTTAAAATCGAAAATTCTTGTTATATATTGACTTTATTCTTGAGATTCTACGACTTTATTTTTGCTATATATTAACTTTATTCTTGTTAAATACTGACTTTATTATCGTTAAATAACGACTTTATTCTCGTTAAATAACGACTTTATTCTCGTTAAATAACGACTTTATTCTTGTTAAATAACGACTTAAATAACTTATTCTCGTAAAATAACGACTTTATCCTCGTTACATAACGACTTTATTCTTGTTAATTAACGACTTTATTCTCATTAAATAACGACTTTATTCTCAAAATTATATTTATTCTGACTTTTTTCTCGTTAAATAATGATTTTATTCTAGCATTTTAATGACTTTATTCTCGAGATGGTTTTATTTTTTTATTTTAGCTTGGCCCTAATCCTCCTTGGTAGGACCTCTTCATGTTATGATCTGAATTATTTAAACACAGCTAATAATCTTTACTATGAAAGAATTGAGATACTCACCCCTCACAATAACACTGAATGTCTTGTATAAGGTTTGTTTGTTTCTGCTGATCTTTAGTTGATAAACTCCAGTGTATTTAGGTTTGCTGTCAGTGATGATGAGATCTCCAGTTTGATCATTCATCTTCAGTCTGTCTCTGAAACTCCCATCAGTGCCATCAAATACTGAAGTCTTATTGTCCTCCATATCAACTTCAGCTATGAGAGCACTTTCATCTCCAAACCTCCACAGTATCAGATCATCTCTCTGTGTTTGAACATTACAGGGTAAAGTAACAGATTCACCCTCAGTCACTGTAAAAGACGCCAATTCACTTGGTCCAGAATTAATAACAGGAGGAGACGCTACAAGAAACAGTAGCACAGACAGATTAAGAAGCTTAAATCAAAATTAATTTGTAAAGCAAAACATATTTACACTCACCATTGACAGTAACATTAAATCTCTTGTATACTGTTCCATTGACAATGTTGATCTCTGCTTCATAGAGTCCTGAGAATTTGATCTTCATGTTCTTGATGGTGAGATCAGTCTGACTGCCTGATATCTGCAGTTTGTCTTTGAATCTCCCAGGTGCATACCAGATCTTATTTTTAACAATTTCAGCTAAAAGATCTTTAGATTTGCCTTCTCCAAACCTCCACCAGATCACATCATCCTCCTGTAGCTCAATAAGATCAGTTTGTAGTGAGACTGAATCTCCAGCCATCACTGTCACTGACTTCACATCATCACCAAACACACCTGCTGAAATATAGAGATTAATAGAGAAAAAAAATGCATCTCTAGATGGAGCAGAGGTGATTCTAGGGTTAGAGCATTAGGGGTGCTGAGCACCCAATGAGCTCCGCTGCCACACTGTAAAAAATTGTGCCGTTAAAAAACAGTAATCAACTGGCAGCTTGGTTGCCAGCAAGATAATGTTATTTTACGGTTCTACTTCGTTAATTTACAGCTCCCCTATTTTAACAGTATGTTAATGTTATAATGCCCTGAAAGCAACTCATTTCATTTAGGAAACCAATTGCAGGATCCATTCAAGTTTATAAATATATATATATATTTATATGGTGGTGTTAGTATTATGAACTTAATACATTTGAGTCCATTGAACACTAATATTACTTCTAAAATTGAACTGCAAACATTTAAACTTTCACACAAATCTCATGTAGTTCACCATAAGCAAACTACAAAGTTACTGCTTTAAAATAAAACAACAGGCAGCATAACATCAATGATCTACTGCCCATCCTTGACCTAAACAACCACACTACTCTTCAGCACAGTGGTAACCCAAAAACTGAGCCAAATCCTGACAAAACAAAACATTAAACACTAACCGATCTCTCACATTATCATCTTGTGTAAATCCCCTGATCAGTTTTTAATTTCACATGATTTAAAAAACAAAATACAAGGACTTTTCTCTAATGTCTGTGTAAAATTAACATATTTCTGTATGCAAATTTGACTGTTAGGTTTTCTGTTTTTTAACAGCACATTCTGTTAAATAACAGTAATCAACTGGCAGCTTGGTTGCCAGCAAGATAATGTTTTTTTACGGTCTCCTTCGGACTGTTAAAAAACATTAGCATTCTGTGTTTTTATATCTTACATATTTAACCCTTTAAACCCCATCGCAAAATTCTTGGTGTCAAAAGAACACTGCTTAATGTGTCCACACTACAAAGAGTAAAAGACACAGAGCCAATGTTGAAGTGAATGAGATAATGAAGTGATGATTGAGTGATTAATGATGAACAGCTGCTGTTAACAAACACAATCACTGAATGAAAGATGAACAAGAACCGAATTAAAGAGAAAACAAGCAGAACTCAACTTACAGACTTAGAAGAGACTCAGACTTACTCAGATTTCCTAAGATCTCACAAGAAGATCATCAAACAACTCCACAAACAGCATTACCATCTTCACTTATTACAAACCAGTTAGATTTTATTTTATATGTAGCCTACATTAGCTCTTACTGAGAAGTAAATCATAATGTGTGGTTTCCTGAACAGGTATTATCTTAAACCAGGAATAGTTTAATTAGGAAATATAACAAGTTTTAACAAACATGCCTAACTAAAAACATTACTTGTGCATTTTCAGGCGAAACAAAGGGCACTGATGTATTTTAAGATATGTCAGTGCAAGTTGTTTTGAGTTTGGACAGCTCTAGTCTAATCACTAAATAATAGTTACCATTCTTGTGATCAGTGTTTGCTTTAGTAGGACTCTTGATCCTTGGGTTTGCTATTTGGTGTTATATTTATTCATGCTTATCAATGTGATTTGAAAGACATTGAATATGGCAAAAAAGTATAAATAAATTATTGTCACTGACTAATGACAGTTAGGGTGTTTGTCTCATGAGTCAAAAGTTATTTACTGATTTATACAGAAGCTCATAAGTGATTAGATGGGTGTCAAGCCCATATAGTAGTCTTATAATGTGACAGAAACCGAGTATTGATGTAGCCAGAGGATTCTTAAAAACATTGGGATTAAATGAAATAAAATTGCAAGCAAAATTCATACACAGACATCAAGAATCAGGCTATGAATCTCAACAATGGTGACTATCAAATGAAAAGCTTCATGCTGCAATGCATGCTAGGTATCTGCATAGTACAAAACTCATTAGGCCGATGAACTGTTTTTCCATTTTCTTTTGTCACCCTAGTTGAGAATCGTAGGCTGATTCTTGATGTTTGTGAGTGTCATCTGAGAACTGGTTTCAAGTTTGCAAAAATTCATTTGTAGACAACTCTGTCAAGCTATCAGATTAGTGGACTAATAATAATTCTTGTTATGATTCTGATTCAAATACGTAAATACTTAGTCATAAACATTCCTAAGTATTATTAATTGTTATGATTCAGCTCCATGAATCTGGTAAAATAAACTACTGATCTACAATCACTCATCCAACCTCACGAGACTCTATCATCTCTTGGGTTTCTTTGCCATAACAAACATGCATCATAAAGACACAGTTGTAGCAACCTGACTGTAAACCAAGTCAAGAGCCCAACTAATGAGAACAGTGATCACAATAATGGTGACTTTAAAGAAATTGCTTGTAAAGTCTAGTAAACACCTGTTTGTTCTCAGTAAGAACTTTTGTAAATGTATAACAGAAATAAAGTCAAAGTGGTTTATAAGTGAAGATGGTAATGGTGTTTGTGGAAATGTTTAATTCTCCTCTGGTGATATATGGAGAGATTTATTGTGTTCTGTTATTTTCAGTTGATGTTCATCAAAGTCTTTGTGTCTGTAAGTGTTTCTGCTCATCTCTTCTCTTTTTTTATTTCTCTTTTCTTTAGTGATTCTGTTTATTAGCAGCAGGTGTCCATCATTAACGCTTCAGTATCTGAACTCATTGACTTGATTTCAGGTGGATCATTAGGACACTAATGTAGGGAATAGTGAATAAGGGTGTATGGTGTGATTTGGGAGAACAGTCTTAAACGGTGGACTCTCAGGGCTGTAAATTCACATTATTCTGAGAACTGTTTTTTTACAGAATGCAGAATTTAACAGTATACTTCTGTTTTTGTTAAAAAACAGAATCATACTGTTAAATTTGGCTGTTTTTTAACAGCAATTTTTTACAGTGCACCACCCACTCTTTTTTCCTACAGAAACCAATAATATGTCTATTGTAAAATAACTATCATTTTAACATTAGTTCTACTAAGTCCAAAATCCATTTTTTTGGAGACATTTCAGACATGAAAACGGGTCAGGGGTGAAAAAGATGAGAAGAAAATTACCCCTCTAGGGTCCGGGAGCATGCTCCCCCTTAAATTTTTTTAAAATTACATATTTTAAAGCATCAACCTGATGAGTTTTGAGATGCATTTTTTTGCCAACCTTTTTATTACTTATTAGTGGGGAGCTAGCACTTTTTTGCCATTAATGCCATATTAAAGTATCAGGACAAAAGGTGGGCTACAGCAGCAGTGTGGGTATGGTTTTATGTGGATATACAGTGTGTCGTTTTAAGCCTTTGTCAAAATGACAAATCTCCTAATTTATAACTTTTATGCCTACAACATATGGTATGTTAATTTATAGTTTAATTTGCAGCTTTTCTTTTAACAGTCCTTTAATTGAACCATTACCTTTACTATATGTCTAAAACAAAACACTTGTGACTCCTGCACTAAGGGTTAAAAACGTTATCCCCTTCATATTAATCTACATGTGATAAACTAAAAAAAATAGTTATTGTCTAGTTTGATAGTCAGACAGTTAGTGATTTCACACATAACTTACCGGTACTGGTGGTATACAGTGATATGTAGTTTGTTTTCACTCTGTTCCAAACGCCATGTTTTCATGACGACTGACCAGAAAAGACGCACGTGATGTCATGTTTACATGACTCCCGATTGTTAAAATAAGTCTCAAATTAACGATAAATCATACAATAAACTTTAACAACGGAGACACACGTACTGTATGCAACTACCCACTGAGACGCACAAAACTGCATGCGTCTTGCGGAAGAACATTGTAACCGGCACTACTTCTCACCGTTTAAGTCTATGGACGAGTCACCCAGGTACTGTACTACTCCGCAGCGCGCGGGTACCCACCGGACTAAAATAATCCGAAAATAAACACTTATTATACATGTACCATGGTGATTCAGTATAAGACAAAAAACACGGCTTGAAAGATTGATTCGTGATGTATTCGCTCATTATAAACATAACGTAAACATTTTGTAAGATTTGAACAAAAAAGTTGCATCACAACACTTTTAACTGATTCTCTCTCTGCGTGTGTTTCGATGGTACAGAGAAGTAAAAGAAGAGGATGACACCATTTGCTAAGCAGGGAGGTTTTCATTTTCTACCTTAACATATACATTTTAAACCACAAACTACGGAGTATGTTTTGGACATTATTTAACCTTGTCAAAGACAAACGAACATTTTAGAATAAATACATTTCTTGCTCCAAGTTTTAGGGGTGCTGAGCTCCTTTTTAGGGGTGCTGAAGCACCCCTAAAAAGAGGCTAGCCTCGCCCATGAGATGGAGGTTTGAAATATCATTGGTGTTTGAAGACCTTACATAATGAACTGAATGAAAATAATGAATGAAAAATGAAAATCTACACAGTGGACCTTTAAACCTTTTGTTATGCTGGTACAGATCTTACATTATATATGTTCGAAGTGAAAAAGAACAATTTACATTCAGTAAACAGATACCCGGTTGTGCCATCACCACAAAAAAGTTTATTCATTCTGTTCCTCTCATACAATGAGTCCCCCACAGTCTTTAAAAAAAACACACTTGTTGACTTGACTAATTCTCAACAATCCCTAACTTTCCTTTTATTAACTTTGTTATAATTACTAAAACCCAGTGGTGCAGTTCAGGTGATGCACACGTATGCACCATATGCTTACTTTTTTGCACAGCGCTGTTTGCATATAAATCGTACATATGGTTTTTATGCAATGTACTACACATAAAAGGTAAAATTATTATTAATAGTACTGAATACTTAAAATATTTAGTATAATGTGATGTGTTAAATATTATGATGCTTTGTAAAAATACTCTTGTAAAAATGTCTTATCATCTCAGTACAAAAGTAGTAAAATTTTTCTATAAGGACAATAAAACATATATATATATATATATATATATATATATATATATATATATATATATATATATATATATATATATATATATATATATATATATATATATATATATGTTTTATTGTATATATATTATATATATATATATATATATATATATATATATTATATATATATAATACTTTTTCTGTTTCTTTGATTTCTTGATTTTCATGTAAAAGCTACCTGAAAACAATGCAATATTGTAAAACAAGTGCCATTTCATTTGTAAGTCGTCTTTGTAAAACATAAATCTAAAGTATAAGATTAGTAAATGTTTACTGTTTATAATGCGAAAGTGAAAGCATGGTAAAACTAAACACTCACCACACATATGGAAAATGAATAAAATAATGATTGTAAAAATCGTCTTCATCCTGCTGTTGATTCTAATAAGAACAGATTAAATCAAGATATTCAGTTGAGGTTATGAACAGATCTCATCAGCTGTGTCTATTTATATGATTATCAACCCTACCCAGAGGAATTTACTTTCTGGAGTTCTGCAGAAATTCACAAAAACTCACCTGAACCAGATTGTCAAGATTCTTCTGGTTAAATGGGCGACTTTATGGTGTAAGGGTTATCTGACTGATCTTTATAATAGCAGAAAATCAAAATAAATAAATTACACTGTAAAAAGTGAAAAGTTGGATCAACTTAAAAAATAACTTCCATTGGTAACACTTAAAAGTATTTTATGTTATTTCAACTTAATTTTCTTCAGAACGTGTACTGTACATGCACCGTCTGAGTTTTTAAACCCATCGTACATTATGCGCCAAATATTTGTCTACACGTATGCATCAAATTAACCACACTTTGTCAGGCTGTGCGTTCGACCGTCAAAAAAAAACTATACTCCATGGATGAATATACCGTAGTGGACACTGTGTAGTTCTGGAAGCAGATGTTAAATTTTATATTATATAGGTAAAACACGTTAAATGGTAAATGCTTCCTGTGTTTTCACTGCCATAACCGAACGGCGAATCAAAAAATTGTACTGTTTTAAACTCAAAAAACCTGTCTGTGATCGCGGGTGTCTTGTACCAAATACCTTTACATTCATGTTGTTGTAGACATAGATGCCAAAATATTTAAAAAATGGCTGCTGACAACATCTTAATTGACTAAATTATAACTGAATTAAACCAGACTTATTCGAAAAACAAACACCTAAAAGTACATTAAGATGATAAGAAATAACTAAAATAACATTTTTTGCATAAAATAACTTAAACCATTGTTGGGGGAATTTATTTAAAGTGTACCATAACTTCTCTTAAGTTCCATTTGAGGGCGTGGTTAGGCAGGGATATACTGCAGCAAGCCCCCAGGGGACAGAAAAAGCTTTGACTTGGCACCCCTGGTTTTAACATCAGATTCTTTTAATCTTAGTGTTTTGTGTCAGAAAGTTTTAGACAGGTGAGTTTGTTCAGGGTTGGAGGTAAACTCTGTAGGAAAGTAGACACTAGAGTTTATAAAGAACGTCTCGGTTACGTATGTAACCCTCGTTCCCTGAAGGAAGGGAACGGAGACGTCACGTCGTGACCGACGAATTGGGAACTCGCTTAGAGAGACCAATCTGCTTCGTACTCTACTAAAACGCCAATGAACTTGGCATTGAGATATTTGCATAATGCTGGCGCCGCCCCGCCAGGTGCGTATATAAGCCACAGGTGCAAATATGGAAATTAGCTTCATTTCGCTGAGAAAGCCGGAAAGTGTGACCGGCCGATAAACAGCAGGGAGCAGCCCTGTGGCGACGGGACGTGACGTCTCCGTTCCCTTCCTTCAGGGAACGAGGGTTACATACGTAACCGAGACGTTCCCTTTCAGTCGGTCACTACGACGTCACGTCGTGACCGACGAATTGGGAATCCCTACCAAAACGCCACTGAGGGCTGACCTCTTCCAGTGTCTGCGTAAAGCCCTCCGGTTCCACTTAAGGATAAGGAGAATTAGGTTGCGCTTGCAAGCTCACCACCTTATCTCTGAAGGGAGTGGTGGGAACTTTGGGCACGTAGCCTGGTCTGGGTCTCAGTGAGACAGCAGGACCAAACTGAAGGCACGAATCGTCAACAGAGAATGCATGTAAATTCCTTACTCTCTTCACGGAGACCAATGCTAGCAGGGTCAGAGTTTTCATTGACAAAAACTTCAGACTCGCAGACTGCAAAGGCTCGAACGCGGAACCTGTAGTAGGGCTTCAGCACCATGGACAGGTCTCAGGAGGAATAGAGGGAGGGCGCGAGGGGTTTAGCCTGCGAGCGCCTCTTAAAATCTAATAACCAAATCATGCTGCCAACTGATCTGCCGTTAATAAGCGAGTGATGAGCAGAAATAGCGGCGATATCAACTTTAATGGTGGAGGGTGACAGCCTACCATCTAACCTATGTTGAGGATATATAAAAGCACAATGTTAAGCATTCTCTGGGGTCCTCGCGTTGCGAAGAGCACCAGGTGACGAAAAGGGTTTCATTTAAGCGCGTAAGCCCGTCTTGTGGACGGTGCTCGTACCGCGTCGATGGTGTTAGATACCGCTTGCGATAAATCACCTAAACCTTGCGCGCACTCAACGACCATACATGGAGATCCCACAGGTCGGGGCGCGGGTGCCATAATGTGCCCCTTCCTAAAGAAAGAAAGTCCTTTCTAGGGGAATTCGCCAGGGAGGGGCTGTCGCAAGGAGCATTAACTCTGAAAACCATTTCCTGGTCGTCCAGTATGGGGCGACTAACGAAAGGCTCTCCTCGTCCTGCCTGACTTTGCACAGTGTTTGTGCGATTAAGCTCACTGGAGTGAATGCGTATTTTCGCGTCCCCCGCGGCCAGCTGTGTGCCAACGCATCCACGCCGAGGCTTCTCTCAGTTAGTGAATAAAAACCGGCGACAGTGGGTATCGTCCGGCGACGCAAACAGATGTATCTGCGCACGACCGAACTTCTTCCAAATTAGCTGGACCGTCTGGGGGTGGAGTCGCCATTCACCGAGGCGCGCAGCTCGGGAAAGCGCGTCTGCCGCTGTATTGAGCGAACCCGGGATGTAAATGGCACGAAAGGACCTCAGATGCTTCTGACTCCAAAGGAGGAGATGACGAGCGAGATGCGACAGGTGACGAGAGCGCAAAAACCGCCTTAACGGTAAATAACGCAACAGTCGCAATGTTGTCGGTGTCGGCTAATACATCCTTCCCTCGCATCTCCATAGCGGAGCGTACAAGTCCCAGATATACAGCGCACCGCTCGCGGCAGTTGGGGTATGCACACCCCTGAGACTGCAAGCCCGTCATACGTGGCTGCTCATCCCGTGCTGGGGGCATTGTATGTGCTACAGAATGCCAGGAGACCCGACTCAGGGGCATATCTTGCTATCAGAAATGCTGGGTCTGCCACGGGGTAAAATTGAAATGACACGCAGGTGTAATGGTTACACAGTGTATGCCGTTGCGCCACGCTCTCCTAGAGACTCGATCGAAAAACCAATGCTGAAGCGGTCTCATATGAAGCAGCTCGAGCAGTGTCACAGCCTGTCATATGTCCAGAAGCTTCTGAAATTGTTTCAGAGGGACCGCGTACTTCCCTCGAATTAAACCGAGGCAAGTCAGAACTGACTGGTTGCGCGCTCTGTAAAACACGCCAATAAATCGATCGAGTCTATTTCCATACTGAGAAAAGGATCCTCTGCACGGGGCAAAGTTGCTCTTTTCCCAGCTGACCTGATGACTTAAACGAGCGAGATGCTGAAGCATTAAATCTCTGTGTTCGCGCACGTTTGCCAAGAATGAGCCATTATAGTTGACGTAAATATAAGCAGAATGCGAACAACGCTCTCTCTCTCGGAGATTTTAATGCCATGACTAGCACTTTCATGGAGACACGGGGAGAGAGAGACAGCTCGAATGGTGTACTTAGTATTAATATGCCCACCCCACGAACGCAGAGCGAAAAACGGTCTAAGGCGAGGGGAGATGGACACATGAAGTACACGTCTACAGGTCTAAGGCTGCAAACCGATTTGAATATTGAAATACGAGCCTCGGCGTATCATCCTAAAGGATCACACTTGTAGAGCCGGTGCGTAAATAAATCGGTCGTAACCCACCGCGTATTTTGGGTAATATGAGATAAAGGCTGGAAAAACCTTATCATCATTCTCGGTAAGAGGGACCGGCTCGAAATGTCCTTCGCCAGCAGGACATCGACTTTTGCACGCAGTACATGTGCATCGGACGCTTTCACATAGTGAAACGAATGCCCGAGAATTTGGGGGAGTGCCGGTAATTGTATTACGTAACCGAGGCGGATAGTGCGTAAAACCCAACGAGACGGGCTGGGAACTGAAGCGAAGCATCCCGGGACCGTACGAGGAGAATTAACGACACTACCGAAGTACCCGCGGTGGGGCAGCGAAGCGAGACAGGTGAGACTGTCGGTGCGTCTGCTGTGACAGCATAAACATCTACAGTATGTGTGTGTGTGTGTGACACTGAACTGAGCCCGCTGAGGGTGACGGTCGTCTGGTCTCCTCTGCGGAGAGCGCAGACTCCGATGAGGGTGCTGGTGGTCCGGTCTCCTCAGTGGAGAGCTCGGACTCCTCAGGACACCCGCTGGCGATAGAGGAGAGGTAGAGTGAGCAGGTGTACGCCCACGGCTCTCTCGATCCTCCGGAGACCTGGAGAGGAAAGAGGAATGCACTCTTATGTGTGGTTAAGTGGGTACCGGCTGGACAGCCGGTGGAACATATGCAAACCAAGGATTTTCCACCCGACCCTCTACCGGGGGAAGGAGCGAATCACTGTCTCCTGAAGAGTGATCCTCTGCCACTCCGGGTCGCCCGTCTCTGGCCACTTAAACTCCCGATTTTCACGGGAAGCGGCTAAGCGGGCGGGGCGAGCTGCTGACGACCGGTTCCCCTGCGCTGCCGAGATGGGGTCCGAGGAGGAGAACAGAGGTGGCCGCCGCAGGACGCCGACGACGAGAGGCAGACTGAGGAGCCGGCGTTGGTGGACCAAGGGCAGCTCTCATCCGCCGGGGCACGATCTAGGAGATCGCCTCAGTCTGCGCAGCGGAGCTGTATGACTCCCCGGGCTCGCCGAAGAGGCCGGTCTGTGAGACAGGAGCATTCATGAAGTTGTTCCGTCATATAAGCCAGACATAGCCAAAGGTGGCGATCTTGAACACTGTGGTGGACATCGCACGACTGAAGGTCGCGGCTTCCCTCGTATATCTCTAAAGCCTTCGCTTGGTGAACCTGCAGTACGTTAATGCGTGCAGGGCTGAAGCCGCGTCTCCGCATGCCTGATGGGCAGCGCCCATAACCGGACGACTGTCTATACAAACACGGGAGGGAAGGGTTGGGTGGTCCCTCCAGGAACGCAGCTGCATCGCAACCCCCCGCTCCACAGAAGGGATCCCCCCTTAGCGGCTCCGTTAGTGAGGGAGATGAGGGGTGAAAGCTGAACGGCCGAGATGGCCGCAAATCACGTCAGCTCTTCGTGCCGTCGGGAAAGGCAGGCACAGGAGGTGAGGACCGTAGAGGCCCGGGCAGCTCCGAAGTACCAATCATGTGGGCGGGACGGTTCGGGCGGAGAGGGATTAACCCCTCCAACTCTACCGTTTCCGCCGCTCGAGCGTCACGGCCGCCATCTCCGGGACGACTCCGCCTCGGAGGGAAAAAATGGGCACCCCTCTGATGCTGCAGAAGTGACGGGACCAGAAGGAGGTCCAATGGATTCGTGCTCGTTTTGTATAGATAGTGCTCGATGCCCAAGCACAAAGACAGCGCTCGTGACCGTCACTGGAATCCCTGTACTTCTCGCATCCAAGATCGCACAGAGGAAAAGCTATCCTGAAAAGGACGCTGATCTCCGAATATACGAGAGAGTGGCTGTCTTTAAAAAGACACAGAGCTCTCACGTATCACTCTTTAGGGAAATCACTCTTTAGGTGCTCAGCTGATGATGCGCACAGGGAGAGGCAACGCACACACTAAACTCAAAACAAAAAATATGCAGAGCAGTGGAATACTGCGAGCGTCCGCTGTGTCAGTACTGCTTGTCAATCAACTTCAGCAACCGTTCCCAGAAGAGCAGAGAGTAGCTTCTCAGTAGCAGATAATGCCGGCTTTCGAAGCGAAAAAAGCTAATTTCCATATTTGCACCTGTGGCTTATATACGCACCTGGCGGGGCGGCGCCAGCATTATGCAAATATCTCAATGCCAAGTTCATTGGCGTTTTAGTAGAGTACGAAGCAGATTGGTCTCTCTAAGCGAGTTCCCAATTCGTCGGTCACGACGTGACGTCATAGTGACCGACTGAAAGGGAACTGTGGTTATCATTTTCTGACATCTTTTGGCGTTAACAACTCTCATAGAAGCGCATTGCTGGCACCAAGTGGGCAAACGCTGAAGTGTCGACAGAGAGGGGAAACCTCATTTAACTCTTTCACCGCCAGCGTTTTTAAATAAAGTTGCCAGCCAGCGCCAGCGTTTTTCATGATTTTGTGTTTAAGTTTAATGCCTTCCAGAAAATGTTCTTCTTTAAATAAATAAACATACAATATACCAAATGAAAGAACAGACCCTCTGCTTTCAAACAAAAAAAAAACGTTTCATCCTACCTTTAGTGGTTCTTTTGCAATCAGCTTTTGAATATGGGTAGGTTTTTGCAAAAACACCATATTTTGAGCAAAAAAGCAAAAATAATTCCATTTTTGTGACGGACTTTTCATAGAGATCCCATTCAGAGCGATCTTTAAAACAGACACGGACATGCAGCAGCTTGTCATAGGGCAATACTTCCGGTTTTAAAAAGTTGCGGAAGGGCGCCACCTGGTGGATAATAGCGGTATTGCGGAAAGACGGAAAATCTCGTCATTGGCGGGGAAGCGCATTTTTTTCCTCGTAATATGAGTTTAATATACAAAACTTTGGTGGATTTAGGCTGTAAAAAATGTTATGTTGCCTATTTAACGTTAATTGGATGTGTGTAGTTTTTATTTCAATCGTATGTCGTCCCAGCAAACACAGAACGTTCCCCTATTGTTAGTTTTTGGTTATATTTTGGTTATTTTTTTTGGGAACCAAATAATAACGTTCTGGGAATGTCCTTTTTAGGTTTTATTTTTTGTAACCATAAAATAACGTTCCCATAACGTTGCAGGGTGGTTATTTTTAAATAACATAAAAATAACTTATACAGGACGTTATTTTTTGTAACCATAAAATAACGTTCCCATAACGTTGCAGGGTGGTTATTTTTAAAATAACCTAAAAATAACTTATACAGAACGTTATTTTTTGGGTATTTTTTGCAACCATAAAATAACGTTCCCATACTGTTGCAGGGTGGTTATTTTTAAATAACCCAAAAATAACTTATACAGAACGTTATTTTTTGGTTATTATTTTGGAACCATAAAATAACGTTCCCATAACGTTGCTGGGTGGTTATTTTTAAAATAACCTAAAAATAACTTATACCTAACGTTCTCTAATGGTTATTTTTTGGTTATGTTTTTTTTTAAGGAAATTAAGTGAACGCATAATTAAACCCATTATTCCTTAAGTGTGCACGTCTGTTAATGCAGAGGAGCATGCGCTTACCTCGCGCTTTTCACGAGCACACGCTTTCTCTTGTGCTCAGCAAAAACTGCGAATTCGCATAATTTAAAAAACGGTTAACGGTTTTCTTTCCTCAGAGACATACATTAGCGTTTCATTTTTTCTCTTTCTTGATTAAGTAACTAGAATGGTAAGAAAGAGACCGCACTCAGGGACTGAATCAAATACAAAAACTGTATTAAAATACCGAATCGTGTTCACAGGCCATAACAAACACAAAGACAAACGTTTCGGGCTTAGCCCATCATCAGTGTCACAACTTCGAAACACGTCATAAGGCGCTAATGCCTCTTATAGGTTCCTACACCAATCACTCCATATGTGAAAAAGGATACACCCATGATCATTACTGGCAATCAACCATTGGCTATAGTCATGAATATATTAAACAAGCTTGTCCAATAGAACATCCTATCAATCCCAACCATGATAAAATGTACTACGAGAGACAAAAATATAATAAACTTCAAAAAAACAAAAAATTTTTTTTTTTTTTTTTTTTTTAGGGAAATTAAGTGAACGCATAATTAAACCCATTATTCCTTAAGTGTGCACGTCTGTTAATGCAGAGGAGCATGCGCTTACCTCGCGCTTTTCACGAGCACACGCTTTCTCTTGTGCTCAGCAAAAACTGCGAATTCGCATAATTTAAAAAACGGTTAACGGTTTTCTTTCCTCAGAGACATACATTAGCGTTTCATTTTTTCTCTTTCTTGATTAAGTAACTTAAATATGTGAGAAAATTTTTTATATATATGAGTGATTTCCGAT
Source organism: Paramisgurnus dabryanus (assembly GCF_030506205.2). Lineage (NCBI taxonomy): Eukaryota > Metazoa > Chordata > Actinopteri > Cypriniformes > Cobitidae > Paramisgurnus > Paramisgurnus dabryanus. The sequence continues at coordinate 2,388,971 of NC_133360.1, read as the reverse complement.
CGATTTGAGGAGAATATGATGTTAGAAACTTTTTATTGTCAAAAAATAGCCGTCTAACTGTGGTAAGATCTTTTTACCTAAAGTGAATGAAATGTTTATTTATTTGTCATTTCGTTTTTACTTCAGTGTCTAACATTATTTTAGCGATTTATTTTCTTTCTTCACTAGTAACTTTAATATGTGAAAACGAAAATATATTTTAATAATTTCCATGAAGGAGAATGTGATGTAAGAAGCTTTTGATTGTTGTAAAAGAGCTATTCGGCTAACGTTAAACTGATCTGTTAACCTGAAGTGAATGAAATGTTTATGTATTTGTCAATAGGTTTGACCTCAGTCTAACATTTATTCTAGCGGTTTATTTTCTTTCTTCATTTAGTAACTATGTGAGAACATATATATATTTTAGTGATTCCCAGATGTTTTTGATTATTGTAAATTAATAAAGGAGAGGCAGCTAACTGCTGTGGTAAGATTTATTAATCCAAAGTTAATTAAATGTTTATTCATTTTCAATAAGTATCTGTTCGTTATATAACGTTAGAATAACGTTAAACTAACCTAAAAACAACATTCTATTTCGGTAAAGAAAACTTTCCTGGCTAACCAAAAACAAACCTAAAAAAATAACATTATGGGAACCAAAAACTAACGTTAGGGGAACGTTTTTAGAACCAAAAACTAACGTAAGGAAAATTGTTAGCTGGGGTGTATATTGACCCAACTGACACACATTTTATGAACTTGCAGATATTGTGTTTATGGATGACAGGGTTTAATCTGGTTTTCCTCATATCCCTTTGTTGTAAAACTGTTAATTTTGAGGATATGTCTGTGATCCTTTGTCTTGTTTTGTTAAATTGCAGACGTGGGTCACCAAAAAGCCTGGAGTCGGTGTTGTGGGGCTTCAACAGTAGGCCTAATACTCCCTCTTGTTCACTTTAATTTTACTATTAACTTAACCTTTAAAGGCCTATAAATGGCTGTTTCAGACACAACCTGAGTAAAAACAACCCTTAAACTGACTTTGCTTTACTGAATGAAAAGTCTCATGCAACATCAGATCAGTGGTTTAGCACTATTGCGAATGTTATTTGAATCTGTTCTGCGAGCTGTTGAAGCTCCTTTGTTATTTGACTAAACCTAAAACTATTTATACTTTGATTTACTATTATATCAGTTTTTATTAAAAAGTGTAGAGTTCAATAAACGTTTTCACAACACTGATAAACAGGCTCGTAATGATTTTCTTATCCTCTGATTTTTCCTCAAAAGATGAAATTCACAACAAAATTAGAGTAGAATTATTTTTAATATGACACAAAATCCACAATAGCCTGTGAACTTAATAATATCTTATAGTCACAATGCAATATATATGAGATTATTATCACTAAACTGCATACTGTACACACACACACACACACACACACACACACACACACACACACACACACACACACACACACACACACACACACACACACACACACACATTCTGGTTTCCATGTTTTGTGGGGACATTCCATAGACGTAATGCATTTTATACCATACAAACTGTATATTCTATTCCCCTTCCCTGCCCCATTCCCTAACCCCAACCATCACAAAAACCTTTCTTGTACCTTAGATTTTCAATAAACATCATCTTGTTAGATTTATAAGCTTGTTTCCTCATGGGGACATCAAAATGTCCCCACAAGGTCACAAAAACACTGGTATTCCTATCTTTGTGGGGACAATTGGTCCCCACAACGTGATAATTACCAGGTACACACACACACACGCACACACACACACACACACACACACACACGTCTATATAGATTTTTGTATCACTTACAAAGAAAAATAGGCAAATATTAGATTAAAATGGTATTTTCTATTCTGTTTTGCTTTTTTTACATCCATATTGATGTGGGTCAGCAAGGAATTTTTTCATGTGAACCTGCTCTTCCAAAGGTCTCTGCACGGCCCTGGTTAATTTCTTGTTTTAACAGGAAGCAGTAAAGCAGATTTGTTACTGTAGATCAGAAGTGGGGAACCCTGGGTCCTGGAGGGCCACTGTCCTGCAGAGTTTAGTTCCAACCCTAATCAAACAGTTGGAACTAAACTCTGCGGGACAGTGGACCTCCAGGACCAGGGATCCCCACCCCTGCTGTAGATCATACCTCTCAAAACTCCCATTTTCCCAGGAGTCTCCCGTATTTCACACCTATCTCCCAGCCCCTCCTGTTGTGTTATTTCTCCCGGAAAACTCCCGTAATTTAAACTTGCGTGTTGGCTGCTGGATCGTAGGTCAACAGGGCCGCCATATTAGTGGTGGCAACTTCTCCATCTATCTCATAGCAACTGGAGGTAAAAATGCCTCTGTCGTGTGCAGTTTGGAGGTGTCTTTTTTTTGTTTCATATAAAATTGTAACAAGTTAGGCTATATTAAATTGTTAGGGTTTCCTTAGTCTCAGCCTTAGACGTCACACCCACAGATTGTTGGCTAAACGTCTGATGTTTTTCATACACTTTTCTGGAAACCCTGTGAGAATTTCCAGGATACCTGAGTGTCACGAATAGGTTTCGGTCCCTGGAAAACAAAGCTCTGATGTTCCATTGAGGAAGAGAATCAGTCGTGTTCACGTGGATAATAATGACCAGTTATCATGATCAGCTAAACATTGGATTCTCAAAAACATGCAAAGTTCGCGGCTTAGACTCTCTAAAAGACGTCCAAGAGTTTTGCTTGAGGCAGTTAGTGGAGTCAAAAAGTTCGGTTCTCCTGAATTGCTTGTATGTGTTAAAAGTGGAGAGATGCTTCAAACAGATGTTTAACGGGAGCGTTTCATTGGTGTGGCTGTTGATGAAGTGCACAACGTTGTTCTATCGGGATTAATATTGTTTATTTACACTGAAAAAAATGATTCATTGAATTTAATAATTTTTTTAAAGGTAAGTGGTTGCAATCAATTTATTTAAGCTACATTTAAACAAAGGTTTTATATTTTATCTTACGTTACTAATCTTTTTTGTTTAAATGTAGCTTAAATAAATTGATTGCAACCACTTACCTTAAAAAAATTGATTAAATTCAATGAATAATTTTTTTCAGTGTAGATGCTATTCGGTTGCGGCTGGTTATTTCAATAACTGACTTGTTGCCAGCCGGCTCGTTATTGTGGGGAGTCCGAAAGGTGACGCTAGATGAAACAAACTGTGATTGGTTGTTTGACATGTTGGTCAAACAGCTCGTGGGTGGGCTTTGTCCAGAAAAAGCAGCAAAAAACAGACCTTCAGTATTGAAGGCCTGGCTACGCAAGACTAAGGTTTCCTAAAGTGAAAAATATGAGGAGGCATTGAGAGGTTGCTGAAAGTAGAGAAGGGTTTTGCATGTTAACATTTTTAGCGCTATAAAATCGAATGCAGACTGTCTCTCTTTGCTACCCCCAGACCCCCCCCCCCTCCTGAGGTCTCCCAGATTTTGGAATCCAAATGTTGACAGGTATGCTGTAGATGTTGATGATGTTACATTGCTGATGATGAGGATCTACCTGCTTCTTGTTTTAGTAAAGGCATCGTAACCGCCACTGATTCATCACTGACACCTGCTGAATCTGTCAGGAAGCACAAATGAAATCACAGATATTAAAAAGAAAGTTGTGTATTAATGGAGAACAAGACTGACAAAAATAATTTCAACAATTTACCATCAAAATACATTTACTAATAACATCTGCAAATCTGTTTAAACAATGAGCATCATCAATAGGACTTATTTTGATGCGTTTTAGTCTGGAATGCTTGATTCTGAAAATTCAGAGGATTTTACTCATCAGTTTAAATACAAAGACAAGATCTTCTGTCCTCTGACACGGAGAGAAATTTTTTATTAAAGTTTTGTCTCAAGTCTTAAATATTGTAAGATGCAATTTGCAGCCTCACCATTAGATGCTGCTTAAATATACCCAGTCCATTGTTACGTCTTAAAGGTTTACTGTGTAGATTTTGACATTTAGTGGTGATGTTGCGAATTGCAACCAACGGATCAGTCAATCCACTGCTCTCTTTTAAAAGTTTGGTCAGCTGTCAAATCTATTTTTAATTTGTGAGTCAGAGAGATTTATAGATTGACAGATGTACTTAATCTTACCTGAGTTTGGCCGGATCTGAATGTTTCCAAGACCTTTGTTGAAAACAAAATCATTAATACGCAATGTAAAGAAAATTAACAAACACTTTATTTACTTCACCTAAGCTGCATAAACAACTGCACATGACTGTAATTTAATTCAATTAGGTTTAAACTGTTTTAGAGAAAGCTAATACAAGATTAAGTGAATTTTATAAAATAAATAAATTTTTCATAATTTCTGTATTGAGTGTGCCATGTGATCCTATGTGCATCATGCATCATGTCAAAATATGTGCCTGCTGCAGACATTTTGAATGGGTTCATGATAAAACATGATGCGCAAACCCCCTGACTTACTAAAAACAGAGTTTAATAAATGATTTTGATTTTATTTGACCACTTAAATGTAAAACTATGAAACAGTACTCTGAGTCATACATTAAAATACATACAGTAAATAGTCAGGGATAACACAATAAAGCCCAAAGACTTATTTCTATTGTGGTCCCTATTTTCCAATTTTTTCTATCTTCTTTACTTAAAGAGCACATATTTTGTTGTTAAAAACTTTTTTTTTTGTTTTTTATTTGTTTTTTATGTGTTTGTATGGTTTATCGTTCTAAAAATACATTATTTTCCACATACCGTACATTTTTGTAGCTCCAGATTTCAGTCTTAAAACGCACTGATTTCGAGTTAACTCGTCAATTAAAAGAAAACGCTACCCTGCCAATGAGGAGTTTTTATGGCAATCCATATTTACAATGTATATGTTTTGAGGATCGCTCTGAATCTAATCTCTATCAAAAGTCCTTCACAAAAATCCAATTATCTCAGCTTTTTGCTCAAAATTTTTATTTTTAAGGAAACCTACCCGTATTTGAGAGGTGATAAAAAAGTAAAAAATGTAGGTAGGATGAAACTTTTTTGTTTGTTTAAAAGCAGATGGTCTCTTTTTTTTAATTTGATATATTGGAGGTTTATATATTTAAAGAAGAACATTTTCTGGAAGGCATTAAACTTATATGAAAATCCTAAAAAAATGCTGCCAACTTTTTTTTTAAACTCTGGCGGGGACAGGGTTAAACTTAATGAGATTAGTTTTAGTGCACTTACAGTCGTATGCAAAATTTTAGGAACCAACAAAATGTTGACCCAGGACCACATCCTACTTGATGAAATCACGTTCACCACATGGGTGATGCAATAATATATGATCACATTTTACACCTTTACTTTAATGCAAATCTAAAAAAATTTTTTTTTAATTTTCCATGTATATCCTTTCTCCCAATATAAACATGTAAACAAAACAAAACCAATGATGTGAAAGACATTTTTAAAACACTTTATTTTCTACTGATTAGAATCATAAATCAAAAAAGATTTCTATTTTACTGTCAACAAAACGAAAATAATCCACACTTGTCTTTCAATTCCTCCAGAAAACAGCGTGAGTTTACATTTATTTCAGACAGAAATCTTTTGGATTAGTTTATTGTGAAATTAGGACAAATAATGCACAGTATCGCTTTGTGGCAGTGCAGCTTGAGAATTTGAAATTCATAGTATTTTAATTTGAATAAAAAACAGGAGACCCCCCTAACCTCAATGCTTATAGGCCAGGGACCACCCCAGCCCCCCCCCCCCCCCCCCTCCAAAATCAAAAACTGCTCTTACCTGATTTCAGCTGGATCTGAAAGTTTCCTTGAGCGTCTGCTGTTAAAAACAAAAATCACCCAATCAGTTAACAGAGTTACTTTGTGAAGGATCATTTGACCACAATTTCTGATTTCCACTAGCTGTATTTACATCTGTTTTATTAAGTAATGTAAAAGGTAAAAAGGTTTTTTACTGTTTTAGTAAATGCTGATATAAGATGAAGTGAATTATTATTGAGTTACCATTAACATCAACATTAAATACTATGTAAGCGATTTTTCCATCAGCTTTGGTCAGCTGTAGTGTATAATCTCCTTTATCTGTTTGACTGATATCTAAGATGGTGAGATCTCCAGTCTCTGGGTTCATATCCAGTCTGCGTCTGAATCTCTCATCATCTGTATATGAAGTCTTGTTCCTGTCTCCATTCATTCCAGTTACAAGAATGGTTTTATCTTCTGACGTCCACTCTACCTCATCACCTTGTTGTATTTTAACTTCAGTGAGTATGGTGACAGATCCTCCCTTCTTAGCTTGCACTGTTTCAAACAGCAATGAAAACAAACAGAAAACATAATTTAGGAAAACTACCAAGATAGCAATCACCCAAAATAAATATCACAGCCTCATCTGGCTACTGTGAGTCACCTTAAAAAATCCACAATTTTCTTTAAAAGCACATAAAGAAGCTACAACATAGCCAACACAGGACAAATATGTAATTGTCTAAGTCAATATATAGAGAAAAAATGCTTTTTGCACTAAAAAGTCAATTTGTAGGTCAGCTGTCAAATCTATTTTTAAAATATAAAAATTAATTCAGAATGATTTGTTAGATTCAGAGATTGACAGGTGTACTGAATCTTACCCGAGTTCTGCCGGTTCTGAATGTTTCCATGAACTTTGGCTGGTACTGTAAAACAAACATCATCCAATCAGTTCAAACAGTTACTTTGTGAAGTGCTTCTAACACATCAACTTGTTTGTCCTCAAAATTGAGATGTTAGAAGCAGGATAAATGGGCAAGTGTAAGGATCTGAGTGACTTTGACAAGGGTAAAATTGTGATTGCTAGACGACTGGGCCAGTGCATCTCCAAAACTGCAGCTCTTGTGGGGTGTTCCCGGTGTGCAGTGGTCAGTACCTATCAAAAGTAGTCCAAGGAAGAAAAATAGGTGAACCGGTAAGTGGTTCGATCCAACAGACGAGCCATAGTAGCTGAAATTGCTGAGAAAGTGAATGCTAGTTCTGATAGAAAGGTCCAGTGGAGTCCATTCTGTGACGTTTTGGTGGCAAAAGGAGGACCTACACAATAACAGGCAGGTGGTCATAATGTTAATGACCCCCCGCTGCGCAAGTATTAAACGAGCAGCAGATGCAAAACCAAATCAGGTTTTTTTACTTCAAAAGCCGGCAGATCATCTGCACGTGAAAATTTCCTTCCTGCTTGAAAGTTCTCTGCTTGCCTGAAGTTGGTTGGGCAGACAGCACTGCAGCGGAGGCTCGAATTTTTTCCATCTCTTTCTCAGTTTTGAACTTGAGTTAGAAGTTTGAATGTGTGCGTTGCCACTTCCCTGTGTGCTTCATCAACTCAGCACAGCACAATAAGCAATTTCCTTAAAAAGAGCAGCACGAGTTGATTGTCTTTTTAAAGACGGTCGTTCACTCGTGTCACGGCACAGAGTGTCTTTTTAGAGATGTCATTTTGTCCGTGTTCTAGTTCTGGATGCGGCAAGTATGTGGGTCCCCAAGATGGCCACTATCACTCGTGCCTTGGTATAGAGCATGCAGACGCTGCATTTATGGAGGGCACGTGTTCCGTCTGCGAGAACATGACCCTCTTGGATTTGAGAAGGGTTTCATACCTCCCGGTACGTCACCCCCTCCCTTCAGTTGCATAGCCCCAGTAAAGGTGCGGTGGCAAAGATCCGGAAGGACGATCTCCATATACCAATGCTGAATCGGTGCGCTGGTTCATCCAGTGGCTCTCAGCACCCTGATACACAGCTTGAGGTTCCAATTGAGAAAGATGATGTGTGTTCTACGACGCCTTCAGTCTCTGTCGGTAGTTTTCCGTGTCTGTCGTAGCATCGGAGGGGGGCCGTCATTTTCGGATGCCGACTCTGATCCACTCCCCCTTTGGGTAGGGCTCCAGAGCCTTTGTTCGACCCCAAGATGGCAGCCATGCTCGCTTGGGCGGTGGCGGCAGTCAGTTTGGAGTGGACACAGCCTCCCCCTCCCAAACTGTCGTGCCTCGATGACTGGTACTTTGGGACTGCAAGGACATTGCAGCCACAACTACACATAACTTTCAGTTCATCCGGTCGTGGATAATCCTGTATTCCTCCCAGAACCACCGTCATCCTCTTCTTCTATCTTCAGCAGGTGTGTCGAGCGGCTTAGGACCCTCACAATGCAGTTTCACCTGCCCAAACTCTCATCAGCGGAGCCAGGTGAGTGTTACATCACACAACACCTCTGTCGGTGTGGTCAAAAAGCAAACATCAGCGATCACCTCTACTCGCCACGGGTACACTGGTCGTCCCTTTAATCCCTCTTGTTTGGTATCTTGGGGCTTGGCAACAGCTTCCCAGCCCATAATTTTGGCTTTTCCGCACAATCTGCCTCGATTTCGCTTGACATCCACCCCAAATTCTCAGGCATTCGCTTCACCATGGTGAGAGCTGCCGATTCGCACATACTACGTGCAGAGATCACTGTCCCAAGGACACAATCCAGCTGGTCTCTCCAGCTGAGATGAGGTCAGGGTTTTACAGCCCTTACTTAATTATAGCCAAGAAATGTGATGGGTTGCGAACGATCTTGGACTTGCGTTCATGCGCGAGTGCTGGGCGCATGCACGAGTGCTGACCTCGAATGCTGGCATGTGGTGTGCATGTGTTTATTTGTTTGTTCATTTATTTTAAACACTAAATAGAATCTTAGATAAATGTTATGGCAATGTTGAAGGTGCTTTTGTAACAAGATCACAACCCCTGACATTTATATAAACACAGGATTACAAGTCAGTGTAAATAGAAAGAAGCTTTAAACTAATCAGATCACATCATTTAATGGAAAATGGATAGAAAAGATGGATCTGTCTAAAAAAATATTAAGTATACATGGATCATTTCCCTAAATGTGAATATATATATATATATTTATTTGAGTATATATATATTTTTTTGGATTTATTCAGTAAAGCACTGTCATCTCAGACACATGGGAGCAGACATAAATAAATGTGTTTGTCTCACATTACTGCTTAAATTAGTTAATGCTGGACAGGAGTTTTCGACACTGGCATTTTACACCGTAAAAAAAATATTCGATAATTCTAACTCTTGTCTTTATTCATGTCTTATGGTGTTTGTCTTTGAAAATTAAATCCTTAGTTTATCTGTTTAGCTGGGAATGCTACAACGGTAATTCAGTTTTCCATTATGTTTAATGCACTAACAAATAAATAATGTAAAGTAAAACTGTATGAATACACTGAATATATATTTAGGTTTTAAAGTGTGTTGCTATAAGATGAAGTGATTTATTAAATACCAAGTGTTGAGTTGCTCACCGAATACATCAACTTTAAATAGTATATATTTGATTTTTCCATCAGTGTTGATCAACTGTAGTGTATAAACTCCTTTATCTCGCTCTCTGATATCTCTGATGATGAGATCTCCAGTCTGAGCGTTCATCTTCAGTCTGTCTCTGAATCTCTCATCCTCCGTATATAAAGTCTTGCTGTCGTCTCCATTCATTCCAGCTACAAGAGTGCTTTTATCTTCTGAAGTCCACTTCATCTTATCACGTTCTTGTATTTTAACTTTAGTGTATAAAGTGACACATGTTCCCTGCATAGCTTCCACTGTAACAGGCAGCAAACACACATGAACACAAACAGAAAACATTATTCAGAAAAGCTTGGAAAACTGATTGATTCAGGAGAACTTATTGGTTAGTGGCAATGTACTAAGATAACAACCACCGCAAATTAATTTCACGGCCTCATTCTTCGGGTACTGTGAGTTGCTGTTTAATACATACAAATAAATAATTTAATATCAATCTGTATAATTAATATATTTTTTATTTAAAAATGACTAAACCAAATGTTAATCTAGGGGTAAGGTTGTGAATTGCAACCGACGGCTAAGTCCACAGCTCACCCTTCTCTTTCAAAGTACATATTGAAGATACAATATCTGATGCAGGACAACGATGTCGTTGTCTGAGTCAGCATTTATAGACAATAGTTTCTGTCATTTTGTAGGTCAGCTGTCAAATCTATTTTTAAAATCATTCCTAAATATTAATTCATTTTGATTTCTCAGTCATAGAGATTAAAAGATTGACAGGTGTACTTAATCTTACCTGAGATCGGCTGGATCTTATTGTTTCCTTGAGCTTTGGCTGTTAAAAACAAAAATCATCCAATCAGTTATCACAGTTACTTTATGAGGAATCATATTCATCACATAATTTCTGATTTTCACCGGCTGTATTTACAACTGTTTAATTAAGCAATGTAAAATGAGCATAAATATTAGGGATGTCCCAATCAGGTTTTTTTGCCCTCAAGTCTGATTTCTTTTACATATAATGTTTTCTCTTCAGCAGTATTCAAATCACAGGAAAGGAACTATACAGTATTATTCTCTACAACGGTAACTTAAAAAATATATAAAAATATAAATCAGAAAATGTAACACATTATTACATACAATAATATTAAACATAATAATATGAAACAACTATAGACCTCTTTCTTATAGACCTCATTATTTATTTAAATACTTGCCAATGGCAAATCTCTACCAGCATATACCATTCAATATGTTTATCTTGTTTTTGCCGTGGTTCTGTTTATTAAAATTAGAATAGGAAGTTTGGTTGTAGTATGATAGATGGTAAATATAAATTAATTAAGAATTGTAGGCTTATATACTGTATCATTCGTGATTTCTTCCGTTGGTTTATATAGGCGTATGGTATGTGTTTTGTTGAAGTTGTAGATTGGACAGCCTAGATTGGAAATTGGTATTTTATGTGCAGCGCTGTCAAATAGTGGAGAAACTATGGCACATTTTAATACGTTCTCAAGAGAATGTTTATATGAGATGAAGTGAATATTTATATCAGAAATGTTGAGTTACTTACCAATGACATCTACATTAAATATTCTGTATGTGATTTTTCCATCAGCTTTGGTCAGCTGTAGTGTATAAACTCCTTCATCTGTCTGTCTGATATCTGTGATAGTGAGTTCCCCAGTCTCAGGGTTCATCTCCAATCTGTCTCTGAATCTCTCATCATCTGTATATGAGGTCTCGCTGTCGTCTCTATTCATTCCAGTTACAAGAGAGGTTTTATCTTTTGAGGTCCATGTCACCTCATCACCTTGTTGTATTTTAACTTTAGTGAGTAGAGTAACAGATCTTCCCTTCATAGCTCGCACTGTTTCAATCATGAAAACAGACAGAAAACATCATTCAGGAATGCTTGATTCTGATTGGCCAATGGCAATTTCCACAAAAGTTCACAGATAACAACAGCCTGAATTTAACACAATAACACGTAATAATTCAGGTGTCACTGACTTTAAATTTGACCATGAATGAAAATTGGAAGGGGTCTGGGAGTACATAACAATCAACCTGTGTCAAATCTGAGGTCTACAACAACTGAATTATTATATAGTCAGTATATTATGGATGTTTATTGTAGTGGGGCTTTGGAAATGTCCATCCAGTCATCCTTCACCTAAAGCACCCAGTAAATAAAGTAGCATAATTATGAAGGTGTGTAATATAAAACTTTATTATCACACTCATGTATGGTCAGCTGGGTTTATTTCTACTTCACATTGGGGTTCTGATCATTCTATAAGGATTTATTCTGTGATAACAACTGGATGACTGTACTTGATAATCCCTTACAATAACTGAAGCCATTTTCTTTTCAGATACATCCATCCACTCACCATAGAAAGCCAGATTAAATTTTCTCTCTTTGTTCCCATTGCTGTTCTTGATCTGAACTTTATATTCTCCAGTGTGTTCAGTTCTGATGTTTCTGATGGTGAGATCTCCTGTCTGATGTTTTACCTCCAGTCTGTCTTTAAATCTCTCATCAATATAGTCATATAGTGTAGATTCATTAGTGCCTCCAATGTATCGAGCTATACGCATATCTTCAAATGTCCACATTATCTCATCATCTCTCTGGATTCTTGTAACACCAGTGTCTAAAGTGACAAATTCCCCCACCTTTCCTGTTCTTACTCTTGCTTCATTTATAACAGCAGCCCATAGATGAAAAAACACAGATCAACATCAGATAAAGTCCATGTACAGGAGAACATTTACAGTTTATATTTACTACATCATTCATAGGATTTTACTCATCAGTTTAAATACAGAGAATAGATCTACTATCTGACACAGCTGATAGAAACTTTCTATTAAGTACACTCTCAAGCCTAAGTTCATTGACTAAAAAAACTTAAATCCACATCAGATGCTCAGGAACTACAAGATTAAAAGATGAGTTTAATTTGTGTTTTTTTTCTTTATACATACTGACTTATAATCACATTTTTAAATCTAATGCACTGTGTAGATTTTAGTGTGTGCAGCATCTAGCGGTGATGTGATGTGATGATGTGAATTGCAACCAATGGCTCAGTCCACAGTACTTTTTGTACATTTTGTAGCTCAGCTGTCAGATCAAATTTTAAAATACTTTTTAAAATTCAATTTAAACTCAATTCAGATTGATCTTATGAGTTATAGAGATTTAAAGATTGGTGTACTTTAATTCAATATTCAATTCAATTTTATTTATATAGCACTTTTCCCAATTTTTTACTTGTGAACATTTTAAAAAGCAGCTTTACATTAATAAAAACAAGAGACTTGGGGAGACTTGAGTCGTATTTAGCACGGCCTGCCTAACAGTACTATCCAAAGTAATGCTAGTTTACCTGCCTTACCGAGGTTTTTTGATCATTGCTATTGCCTGTCTTCTTTTTACTTCTGCCTGTTGTTCTACAATTTTTATTCTTGAATTATCCCTTTGTACTGTTGTTTTGCCTACCTATGTACCTTTGCCTGTTTCATGTTTATGCTGTTTGTCTATTCCTTTGGATTTGACTGCTTGGAAAAACGACTGCAAAAGGATTCCGCTTCTTCAGCATCCTCATTACAACTATAAGATTCATAAAAAAAGATTCTCACCTGAGTTCTGCTGCTTCAAAAAGTTTCCATAAACTTTGGCTGTTAAAAACAAAAATCACCCAATTATTTAACATAGTTCACATCACCAGAGCTGTCTAAACTATTACACATGACAATATTCAATTTTTGCTCTATAATGGTGATATAAGATGAAGTACACTGTAAAAAGTAATATGTTGAGTTTACTTAGAAAACCTGTGGAAACCGATTACCTTAAAATTTTCTAGTAAATTAATGAATCATTTTTGAGTTAGTAAAACTTAAAACAGCTTTGCAGAGTTAACTTCTGTATACACAGAAATTACATGAAAACTTGAGTAAAGGTAACTCAGTATAAGTTCAGCTAACTTACAATTTTAATTTAAGCTTAGTACAGACAACTCAAACTAAACAGTTACTATAACATGTCTGCCAGTTCAAATTACTAGAAAAATGTGTGGAAACTAGAATCTCCCAAAAACTGGAATACTAAAGTTAATTTAATTCAATGCTCATGTAGACTGTACTTAAACTTTTCAGTTCACTTAAGTTGGTATTTATTAAATAACATTTCATTAAACTTCATGATTAACTTTCTGTCAATCATTGATTAAACATCTTTATAAAAATGCACATCACACTTTATAACTATCAAGTGCTAATGCACTGATGACATTCACATTATTATTGTGAAAAAAAACATGATGTGTTGAATTGGGTCCATATACACCAAAGCTAATGATCACCTAAACGGTGACTTCACAGAAAACATTTTTACTACAAAAAATACATAAACAATACTAAGATATTTAACCTAGCTGCAAAACATCTTATTAACAAAGATTTAAGTGTCCCATCAGTTCTTATTCTTTGACCAAACATTAATCATTTAAATATTCAGGTGCAAGGTATTATGGGTATTCCTCACAGTACTGTGTACTTGTCATTTTAAATTCATAGCAAATCTCCTGTGTTAAATTAACACTGCTTGGTGTTTATCTAATCCACACCCAGATGGGTGTTAAAAACACTGAATCAATGTTGAAGTTAATGAGATAATGAAGTGATTGAGTCATTAACATGGATGACAAGTTTAACTTCTAAAGAACTGCTGTAAATCTGGTAAAATAAAGTAAGTCACCATTGTGCCGATTAGTGTTTCCTTTAGTTGGGTACTTGGGTCTTAAAGTTTAGTGTTAGTATACTTCTGTTCATTGTGGCTGTGTGTTTATTAAACACATCTGTTAGAGCAGAAGATTATAAGAGAAATGAGGTCTTAAACGGTTTATTACTATAAGGATGTAAATATTGTGATTCAATGAGCTCATACAAAAAATAATCATTGAATTTAAATATATAAATTTATGTGCTGTCCACACTGGGAAATCCAACAGTGCTGTAAAAAAAAAAAATTTACATTAATCAAATCTATGGTGTAAAACAGACACACTGAGACCCCAACAATCAGCCTATAAAACACAATCATGGTGACAATCAATAACAAAGCTTCATACCGCAATGCATGCTGGGTACCAGGATTGTATAAAACTCATTCATAACTCCCATGCATTGTGTCATGACAAAATTGTGCAACTTTCTTACCATTACCTGTCACCATTGTTGAGATTTGTATCAGAAGTAATGATGTCTCTCTTAAGCAACAAAAAAAAAACTAACGTATTATTCAGAACAGTGGTGTATGCATAAAGAATTATTTTTATATGCTTTATTTTCTTTGTTTATAATCAAACGTTTGAATGTGAAACGTACAAACACATATTTATTTAAATTTACTAAACAATTAAACAATCTCACATGCTCTGTAAAGGTTTTTCCTCTACATCAAGCAATGAACAAACGGTGTTATTAAAACACTGCTGTAATTGCTAAAAGAGGAGACTTGGTTCAGTAAAAGTCAAGGGACAAATGCCTAACTAAAGGAAACGTTAATCACAATAATGGTGACTTCAAATGAACCCATGCAAACAAACACAAACTGGTTGTGGTAAATGTCTATTTGACTTGTGATTGCATCACGTATGTAAACAGAAAGAAGATTTGTCTAAATCACGCGTGTGGATGCTGGAATAGTTGAGCACTTGTATTTTGTTCTTACAGCAGTTAAAAAGTTAAACTTATCCTTTTAGAAAATAACTCAAGTTATGATTTTAGTTTTCAAACAGAGATGATGATAAAGAGGCAAACATGATAGATTGCAGCTTTTGGAGGCATACACACAACAGTGTTCATTTAACACTGGGAATTTTGCTGTATTCATCTATTGCATTTAATATTTTGGCTTTCTTTATCATTTTAGTATTACTTTCTCCAGAAAAAGAGTCATTAAAATAAAAATGTAGTTGATTTGACACAGAATTAACCAGCAGGTGTTCACCATAAATGTCTTAATCATCACTTCATTATCTCATTTACTTCAACACTGATGTGTGTGTGTGTGTGCGCGCGCGTGTGTGTGCATGTGTGTGCGTGCGAGCGCGCGCGCGCGTGTGTGTGTGTGTGTGTGTGTGTGTGTGTGTGTGTGTGTGTGTGTGTTATTTCTTTGCACTATTTGAACAGTGAACAGTCATTTAGTACAACACACTCGATGCTTTAGAGTACTGCTTACTAAAGTTGCTTAGTTTAACTATTGCATTCACCTAAAAGTTCATACAGCACAGCATTATCAAGTAATATCAACAATTCTGTCCAAATTAGTTTTACTTACAAGCTTTTTTCAAGTAGATTCAGATATTACTTTTTACAGTGTAAAGGATTATATCAGAAGTGTTGAGTTACTCACCATTGACATCAACATTAAATATTCTGTATGTTATTTCTCCATCAGCTTTGGTCAGTTTTAGTGTATAAACTCCTTCATCTGTCTGTCTGATATCTGTGATGGTGAGATTTCCAGTCTTAGGGTTCATCTTCAGTCGGTCTTTGAATCTCTCATCATCTGTATATGAAGTCTTGCTGTCGTCTCCATTCATTCCAGTTACAAGAGTGCTTTTATCTTCTGAAGTCCACTCCACCTCATCACCTTGTTGTATTTTAACTTTAGTGGGTAGAGTAACACATCTTCCCTTCATAGCTCGCACTGTTTGATTCAGAAAACACAGGTGAATGCATGAATACTTGATTTTGATTGGCCAATGTTGATATTCTCAGATAACAACCGCCTGAAATAACCCACTGAGCAAAGCGTCTTAAAAAGACGTCATTTCGACGTCCCATGAGGAGCCAGAATGAAAGTTTTTATGACGTCTTTTTATGACCTGTTCTGAACATCCAAGATTGATGTCAAGGGGACCTCCACGCAAAGTAAAACTATTTAAAATGTGGCCTTTTTAAACATTATATGTGTATATATAATCTTTATATATGAATAAATGTTAAAAAATTTTGCTTATAGAAAATTCCCAAATACACCAGTTCCACCTTAACCGTCTGGTAGATAGGAGTTTTCCTTACTCAAACATGTTCTGAGGGCAGCAAGAATATGTTCACAAAAACGACCAATCAAAATGCTCGTTACTGGTTTAAGCCCTCAGCGGAGCCTTCAAGGCAGCTTCTGCAGTGAAGCAGTTCGAGCTCACCGTTGGTCAGATGAGTAGCGCAGATATGGTTAGATAGGAATGAGACTGTTCTTGAATTCAGCTCGAAATGTTTCGAGCATTTAAGTGACACGTTTTCACGTGTCCGTAGCACGACTTTCTTTTTCGTGCCAGTTTCATGTATTGGTTATTCAATTTTTTTTCCTTTTTTCAAACCATTGTCGATTGGGATTGGGGTTAGATTTGTGCGTTTTGTCACATTTTCAAACTGTTTTCGCGCGAGGATAAAGTTGAGTTTGGGTTAGAATGGCATTGTTTATACATTTATTTATGTAAAATTCAAATTGTTCTTGCTTGGGGTTAGAGTTGGGTTAGGGTGAGGATGTCATTTTATGTAACAGAAAGTTGTTCTAACCCCAATCCCAAGCGACAATGGTAAGATAAACAATTGAATAAACAATACTTGAAACTGGCACGAAAAAGAAAGTCGTGCCACGGACACGTGAAAACGTGTCACTTAAATGCTCGAAACGTTTCGAGCTGAATTCAAAATCAGTCTCATTCCTATCTTACCATATCTGCGCTACTCATCTGACCAACGGTGAGCTCGAACTGCTTCACTGCAGAAGCTGCCTTGAAGGCTCCGCTGAGGGCTTAAACCAGTAACGAGCATTTTGATTGGTCGTTTTTGTGAACATATTCTTGCTGCCCTCAGAACATGTTTGAGTAAGGAAAACTCCTACGTGCAACTGTCTGCGTCTGCAATCTCTCTCTCTCTCTCTCTCTCTCTCTCTCTCTCTCGCGCTCTCTCTATTGCTTACTCTATCGTTCAATTATTGAAGTGAAGTGAGGTGAACTTCACTCTCCCTCCCACACTTGCTCTCGCTGGATAATTGATACATGTACATTCTCTAAAACAATGTCATCACCATTACAAAAAGTTGTTTTAACAAAGCATTGTTTTGAAGTAGGACCATACTGACTAAACAAACCAAATTCACTCTATTTTTTGTCTTTTCTACCTGCTCGTTTTTGAGAATTTACAAGATTCTGATGTTTTATTGAACATGTTTTGTCACCATCATGGTGATCAGTGTTTCCTTTAGTTGGGTAGTTGGACTCTTTTTTTATACTGTAGTGTGTGTGCTTGATGATGGTGTTTTTTAAAACACATTATTATTGCACCAAGTGTTTGTTACCAATGCAACTTGTGGCTTCACATTAATTACATTGATGGTCAGAAGTGATGATATAATATAACTGAACTGAACTAACAACACAGATAAAACTAGGGATGGCTCCCGCGAAACTGACGTTTCGACACTGTGTCGAGATCCCGAAGCGTAAATGTTTCGAAACACTGCTCCGAAATGTGATTCGAAACACCCATGTCACGTGATGAAGTGATTCGAAACACCAAGCGGTGCATTTCACAAGTTTTTCGAAAGGTGGCGTACCTGTCGAATCTGCTTCGAATCTTTGACAGGGTAGGAAACAAAACTGACAATACCTCATAGATGCGTTTTGGCAAGATCAAATACTATAAATTACTGAAAAGAAGTAATTTTTCCTCATATGTATGTAACACTTAGGCTAC
This sequence comes from Paramisgurnus dabryanus, assembly GCF_030506205.2. Taxonomy (NCBI): domain Eukaryota; kingdom Metazoa; phylum Chordata; class Actinopteri; order Cypriniformes; family Cobitidae; genus Paramisgurnus; species Paramisgurnus dabryanus. The sequence continues at coordinate 2,370,813 of NC_133360.1, read as the reverse complement.
TTAAAAAAAAATGCATGCCAGCAACAAGTGTCCCTTGTGTGAGAATGTTTTCAAAGGCTTGAGAAATTATATGTAAAAAAGTAGCTGGTTGAGTTTATCAACACAGAACAATTTATAAATGTGAATAAAGATCTTTATATCTAAACAATGTGGCATATTATGGCTTGATATATTTTATGAATCTCTTTTTATTTATTTGGTATATCTCTATTCTATTTTTTTTTTCATTAAATAGACCCGAATAGCCTATAGTTATCGACAATTGTGATCCTAAAAGCTCATGTAGTTGTCAAACAGATGTTAAAACAACAACAAAAACCATTTTTTTATAATGACGTAGCGCATGCATTTCCCAGGTTCGATCCTAAGATCTACGAATGAGAGTCGAGAGCACTATCCACTCTCCCATTCTATCACTTGTGTGTCAATCAAACAATATGTGGGATATAATTTGTCAGCCCTCGTCTAAAATCTTGTCAAAGCTGCTCGTAAAGACATGCAAACGACCGCTAGGTGTCACTGTGGAGGCGGTTTCGGATTGATGTTTCGAAGCCTCGAAACATACGGCACAATTGATTCAACTGTTTCAGTGCTTCACGAAGCCTCGCTCTGCCCACCACTAGATAAAACATCATAAATTAAGTTTAGAAGTAAACCTCTATCTCAGTTTTGTTTGGAGCTACAATAAACATACTTCGGTGCATACTGCTGCCTACTGTAACTGAAAATGAAACCTCGTGGCTGTAATCAAAAATCTAAAGTCTAGATTTTTTTGACACAGATGCAGACATCAAGAATCAGCTCATGAATCACAATGATGGTGATTTTTCTAAATGTTGCAATGCATTGCACCAGCGTATTATAAAACTCATGAGTCCAGAGAGTGTCACCACTGTTGTGATTCATGGGCTGATTCTTGATGTCTGCATATGTGACCATGAAATCTGGACTGTTAATTGTATATAAGCGCTTCCAGTGGTGGTATGAACCTAAATAATAAGTTGGATGTGACACCTCAAATCAACTGAGAAATTGAGACAATACTACATGGTTTACAAAATTAATTTACAGACTTTACATATGTGGTATTACTCTTGGTAAACTTTCAATGAAGTTGTAAGATCCACATGTGAGTTTTGTTTATAACAAATTTTCCTTGCAACAAATAACATGCTTTAGCAAACACTCATATGAAGAGTCAAACTACCCAACTAAAGGAATCACTGATCGTCATTATGGTGACAAAACATTTTCAATAAAACGTCAGCATATACATCTCTGTTAATTAAAGAGAGAGAGAGAGAGAGAGAGAGAGAGAGAGAGAGAGAGAGAGAGAGAGAGAGAGAGAGAGAGAGAGAGAGAGAGAGAGAGAGAGAGAGAGAGAGAGAGAGAGAGAGAGAGAGAGAGAGAGAGAGAGAGAGAGAGAGAGAGAGCATTTAAGGTGGAACTTTATCTATGAGCAGTGCTGTGTTTTTGAACACACATTCATATATAAAGATTACATTATTTTATCAGCTTTACAAAATTTTTCTACAAAAATACACGTGATGTTTATGTTTTTTGACTCAGAACTCATAGACCACATTTGTATAAAATGTTTTTGTATTGATTTCCCGAACCCCTTTTGGACGTCTACCTGACGTCCAAGAGGGGTCATAGTCAGACGTCCAGATACTGTACCTGATCTGCACGTTGTATAGACGTACAGATAAGGGCCTGGACCAACCGACCTAATATAGACATGATCTGCACGTCGGGGAGACGTCTCATGTTTGGTGGGAAACATCACAGCCTCATCCAAGTACTGTTAGTAATCTTGACAGGTGTGGTTTAATACGTACAGATAAATTCAATATAAATCTGTATAATTAATTTAAAAAAAAATCTATTTACAAATGCATGTTCATCTTATGCATCTTGGCTCAAAGTTGTCAGGAAATGTGTTTTCCTTCCATAGGGGGCTGCATTTCTTACAAACAAACTGAAACTCATCTACTCACCAGAGAAAGCAACATTGAATATTTTATCTTTGGTCCCGCTGCTGTTCTTGATCTGTACTTTATATTCTCCACTGTTTTCAAGTTTGATGTTTCTGATGGTGAGATCTCCGGTTTGATAGTCAATTGCCAGTTTGTCTTTAAATCTCTCATCACTTTTATATAATGTAGTTTTATCAGTGCCTCCAATGTATTGAGCTATAGGCATGTCACCAAACATCCACAGTATCACTTCATCTTTCTGGATTTCAGCAACACAAGTGTCTAAAGTGACAGATTCCCCCACCTTTCCTTTTCTGACCCTCGCTTCATTTATAACAGCAGCACATAGATAAGAAAAACACAGATCAACATCACATCAGATCAAGTCAATGTACTGGAGAACAACACAGGTTATATTTACAATAAAAATTGCGCTAGATAACTAGAGAAGCCAGAAGAGTGTCTATAGCAATTTCTGAGAATTATAGGATATATCCCATACAGCCAGAGGTGTAAAATCCATGTGCCATGAGTAAAAGTCCTCTCCAGTATTTTGTTCCAGGATCTGCTAATTAGCACAAATTTTGAGATGGTCCTCACTGCGGAACACAACATCCAGGGGGCGGGGTTGGATCTAGATCCAACTCCACCCACTTTATATACTTTGTTCCGCCAAATGAACGAGTATATTTGTGTTGTTGCAGCCTGCAATTAGTTGCAACCTGTGGTCACCAACGTTTGCTCTTATCAATTTAAGTGTACGTTTGATTAATAATATAGTTGAGAAAGATTCATAATTTAGAAAGTATCACAGTTAGGTGTAAGGGGAGGTAAGGACACGTTCCCGACAGTTTGATATCACTGAAGGGATTTATTTGTACATTATCCCACTTATTACACAGCTATTCCTATACGAGTAAATATAAAAACAAATTCATTTGATATCTTTTATTAGCAAATAAAAAAAGGTAACCATCTACGAGGGAAACCTGTTTCCTAATGGCTGTAAGCAAAGACGCGTTAAAACAAGTTCAAAGTCCATACAAGAAAAACATTCAATTTATTAATTTCTAAATAACATGCCATAGCCGGCCCTATATATTTTAATAATTATGCATATTAATACTGTATCCATTAATAGGTCTTAAACTGCATGTGGTAAGATTACTCGTAGTAGGCTTACCCGAAATGTTTTACTCCAAAACATTATAGCAAAAAACTTACATTTCACCCTAAAAGCACTACTTTTATTGTAGTCATAAGTAAAGTTAGTTTTTATGTCAAAATAATAACTTAATTTAGTTACGACTTAATGCGGAAATGTTAACGCAGCAACACGTGCATGACGTGTCTTGTGGTAAAACTGCCGACCAATGGGATCCTTGGATCGGGATCCAGCTCCGCCCCAGGATCTAAATCCAACCCCGCCCCCTGGATGTTGTGTTCTGCAGTGAGGTGCTACTGCAAATTTTCAGCAGGAGGTGACCTCCTGACTCGTTGGTTTTTTAAGCCCTCAACGAAGCCTTCAAGGCAGCGCTGCCTGGAAGGCCCTCCTCGTGCCCCGAGCGTTTCAGCCAATCACAGCACTGGTGCTAGATATCGAGCCTTCCGCAAGCTTGTGGCAGTTCGAGCTCACCATTGGTCAGGTGAGTAGCGCAGATATGGTAAGATAGGAATGTGACTGTATTTGAAATCAGCTCGAAATGTTTCGAGCGTTTAAGTGACGTGTTTCTGCGTTTTCACGTGTTTCACTGTTTTTGTGCCAGATTCACGTATTGGTACAATTGTCGCTTTGGATTAGAACCTTCTGTTACATTGAATGACATCCTCACTCTAACCAGAAGCGCAAACATTTTAAAATTCTGACAGAAAACACAACCAATGTTTAAAATGTTGTCCACATTATGCCATACCCAATTTTATCCCAACTGTATCCCAAAATCAGACGGAGACCAGAAATCTAACCACAATTCCATGCAACAATTGCTTGAAAAAAGAAAAAAAAATGAGTAACCAATACTGACGCTGCGTCCAAAACCGCCTACTTCCATACTAGCATGGCAAAGTAGTGCTTTTTGCATACTATATAGTATGGTAGTAGGCGATTTCGGATGCAGCATGAAACTGGCACAATAAAGAAAGTGGCGCTGCGAACATGTGAAAACACAGCAAACACGTCACTTAAACGCTCGAAACATTTCGTGCTGAGTTCAAAATCAGTCACATTCCTATCTTAACATATTTGCGCTACTCACCTGACCAACGGTGAGCTCGAACTTCCAGAAGCTGGCGGAAGGCCCGACATCTATAGCACCAGTGCTGTGATTGGCTGAAACGCTTGGGGCACGGGGAGTGCCTTCCAGGCAGCGCTGCCTTAAAGGCTTCGTTGAGGGCTTAAAACACCAACGAGTCAGGAGGTCACCTCCTGCTGAAAAACTGTGCTAATTAGCAGATCCTGGAACAAAATACTGGAGAGGACTTTTACTCATGGCACATGGATTTTACACCTCTGCATACAGCAGACAACTCTGGGTCAAATCCTCTCTGGAGCTGCCAACTTCAGCACAGATCCGGCCCAAATCCGTCTGCTGTCTGAGTAATACTTAAGCATTATCCCTCGAGTAGGAGTGTAGTATAGGTCTATATCATCACAGCCAGTATTGCTTTTATACATTGGTTTGACAACACACATTTGAAAAAAGAAAACTAGAGAAGTTATTTTAAAAGCCACTTTGTTGGGGAACTACTCTCTTCCGCCACGGATTTGAAGGCCAGAATGACAGGTAACCCTTTCGGCTGTGTGTTTTGAATGTCATAATAACTCAATAGACAAAATAGTTGTTTCTTAATTTTACAGTTTCTTAGTCACAAAGTGTAATTTTAAGACTAGTTGAGTTGAGAATATATATGTATAATATTTGTAAGACGTGTAAGTATTTTGTGTCATGAAACTATTACTTGTTTTTTATTCATATGAAGTGTTTGTTGTGGTGTTATTGTTTTGGAAGAGGTAGAAGTTTATAAAACAATATTTATATACTACTGCTTTTCCATTTAATCTTATCGCTGTACGAGCACTCGCTTTATTACTGGACTTTGTTCTTGTCAGTACTATATAAAACAGTTTTTAAGAGATATTTTTTGCATGCTGCTTATAAATATATCAGTGGGGATATATCATAACGTGTTTTAATAGTCAGGTCACCATAAAATAAATTATACATTTTTTCAAATTAAAAAGCTGGAGTGCTTAACTGCAGTTCCAAACTGTGTTTTTGCATCATTTTAGTGGTAGAAGATCACACCAGAGAAATAATTATTTTCATTGCTTTATTTTAAGTGTATGTTAATCATCTACACGATGTGACATTATTGCACATAACTTTACATACCAGATCGCTGATCTTTGACAAGCATAGGGATAACCACTTTTTATTGGGATTCACAGAGTGATTCCTTCATCTATGGATCCCTGGTTTAAGGGGGGGGAAAGGCCACATTTGAAGGCTTCTATATGAAGGAGCCTTCAAATTGCCTTCAATTGTGGCTTTGGAAGGCCACAGCCCCTGAATTGGGATGCATCAAGCCTTGGCTATCCCAAGATGCAATTTGCGCCCATGACATCTGGATATTTTGAAATAAACATTCAAAACTGAAGTTAAATAAAAGTGCATATTTTGCAAATTAAAGGTCCTTGTGACTGTTTTACTATTATAAATGATTTTTTAGTGATGTGAATTAATATCATTAAAGTGACACAACTCCCCACATAGGCTAGACCGTCTTATTTCAGTTCGCTTTGTAGCCTTGAGAGGCTGCCGCCTTCAAATATCGAGCATTGCCTTCAAAGTCTGCAGCCCTTGAATTGGGATGCACTCAAAATGAAGATTGTGTTGGATTTACAAACATTAATTATCGTTACATAGATTTGAGCTACTAACCTCCAAGATAAACATTGAATTTAGAGATTGATGTTCCTTTGCTGCTGGTGATCTTTACTTCATAAAGTCCAGCGTGTTCAGCTTTAAATTTAGTGATTGTAAGAGATCCAGTCTCACGGTCCAGTTTCAATCTGTCTTTGAATCTCCCATCAATAACTTCATCATATATAGTGATATTTTTGTCCTCGATTTTGGCTATGATCTCATCATCTCCATATCTCCACTCAATCACAGCATTTTCCTGTAGTTCAGTAATATGAGTGTGTAAAGTGACAGATTCTCCTTTCACTACTGATATTGACTTTACTTCATCTATCAAAGCAACACATAGAAGAGAGAAACACAGAGAGAAAAATAAATATAGCTATTAGTTCTTACCAACTGTTCAAATCAATAAACATCTTTCAGAAATAAAATTAACTCAACAATACGTGTTTAATATAAATTTATAGATATTTAACAAACATCCTTCTCCACAAGTGCATCCACAGCACATTAACATAGTCCTTGGCAATTCATAATAAAATATAAGGGTGGAGGTGCTTTTCTTTGAAAAGTCAAAAAATAGTATTCCAATGTTAGATTCCTACAGACTCTGACGAACGATTCATGTACTATGAAGCGGAACCATAGGTTTGTGCAAGAAACTTAACCTGATTTACAACATTTCAACAGATAACAAAAACTGTCACCTAAATCACCTTAGTACCTTAAGACTAAAATAGTTTATGCTCAATCCTGAACATCCACAGATTGAATTTACTTTTACATTAAATCAATTAAGCACACTGTAAAAAATAAAAAAGTTGACTCAACTTACATTTTCAAGGCAACTTGCTGCACAGCTGTTTTGAGTTTACTCAACTCTTGGATGATGTAGGTCACCTAACTCAATTTACTGAGTAATGTCAACTTAAACCAACAAGTTGAACCAACTTAAACTGATTAAGTAATAAGTACATTTCTACGTTTACTCAACTAGTGACTAAGTTGGGCAAAGAGTAATTTAGTATTATCCAAATTCAACTAATCTACATGTTTTGGACTGTGTGTACACAGAAAGGTCTCATAAACAAATTCTTTGTCTGACTTAGCTCTTGCTTAAACCAAAGACCTTTTTGCTGTGAGGCAACAATGGTGTGCGCTAACGCATTGTGCTGCCCTCTACACTGATCACACTCTTCTCAATCATGGCAACAATGAACAAACATCATTCTTTCAAAATTACTCTAAATACAACATATAACTAACATTTACAACATAACAACATAAATATAGCCAGCAAACATTAAAACAGTAACCTATTAAAGTAAATATTAACCAAAGAAGTGAACATGTCGCAATGCATGCTGGGAACCATTCTGACCATTGTTTTTTTAAATTGCTTGTTCAGATTACTCAGTTTGCCAAGTTGGGTGAACGAATTGGACAAAAACTTATATATCTAAGTCCAGTCAACAAAATAATATTTGTTAGCTGAATGATTATGCTTTTCTTATTCAGTGAACACAAAATAATGAATTGATGCCCTTCAACAAAGAAATCTTTTAAAAGTTACTTAATTTTCTTTGTTGAATGAACATTTTAAAGTAATTCTTTTACAGTGCAGAACTTAAATTAAAATATAGACTATAAAAATAAACAATTACACCTAAGAAAATTGAATCATTAATATCACATTTTTCTGTGTTGCCGCAATCTGAGAACACATGTAATATTGGACTTTACACAGACTTTAAAGGTTGGGCGTCTTCTCAGTAATTTTCCAAAGAGGTTACAACCTGTTTTACTTCATTTTTTAAAAAACAAACATTCTTGCCTTATTGGTATGTACATCACACACATTTTCCATATAAAACCATCACATGCTAGACTTCCTACTTTGGCTGACTGTGTGACAGGAATAAATAAGCTTAAAGCTGCTTGCACTTCTTGTGTCTGTGGGTTTTATGCTCCCAGAATCTCGTAACTGTAAAATTAAAAAAATCCTGGTGCAATGGTCTGCACATCTTTTGATTCAAGAATTATTTAACAATCATTTTCTCATTTTTGATGGAGGTTGCGTTTATCGGCTTTTGCATCTGAGCTCTTCACTTGTTTGTTATTGCTGATCAACTGAAGATTAAACTTACTTTGAAGTTCAGAGATCCTGCGCCGATACAGAATCAAACCAGCAGCAATAACAGCAGCAATAACCAGGAGGAAGAAAACACATAATCCTGCTATAACACCTGACGACAAACCTGCTTCTGTAGTAATAAAGAGAGACAATTAGATTGTATAGACACATATTCTTGCCATAAGTTGCAGAAAAGTTTGATAAAATATTTAGTTTCACATTTTAATTTTAATAAATGTTTTTATTTTGAACCCTCAAATGGTGATTCTTCATGATATGGTCTGAATTATTGAATTATTTAAACAAAACTGAATAATCATCTTTACTGTGAGAGATTTGAGATACTCACCCTTGACAATAACACCGAATGTCTTGTATAAGGTCTGTTTGTTGCTGCTGATCTTTAGTTGATAAACTCCAGTGTGTTTAGTTTTGCTGTCAGTGATGATAAGATCTCCAGTATGATTATCCAGCTTCAGCCTGTCTCTGAATCTCCCATCAGCGTCTATATATGAGATCTTATCATCCTCCATATCAACTTCAGCTATGAGAGCCCTTTCATCGCCAAACCTCCACAGTATCAGATCATCTCTTTGTGTTTGAACATTACAGGGTAAAGTAACAGATTCACCCTCAGTCACTGTAAAAGATGCCAATTCATTTGGTCCAACTTTAATAACAGGAGGAGACTCTACAAGAGACAGTAACACAGACAGATTAAGAAAGCTGATTAATATTAATTTGTGAACCAAACATCCTGACAAAACACATTTACACTCACCAATGACAGTAACAAAAAATCTTTTGTATACTGTTCCAATGTTGATGTTGATCTCTGCTTCATAAAGTCCAGAGTATTTGATCTTCATGTTCTTGATGGTGAGATCAGTCTGACTGCCTGATATCTGCAGTTTGTCTCTGAATCTCCCTCGTGCATACCAGATCTTATATTTAACAATTTCAGCCAAAAGATCTTTAGATTCACCTTCTCCAAACCTCCACCAGATCACATCATCCTCCTGTAGCTCAATAAGATCAGTTTGTAGTGCGACAGAATCTCCAGCCATCACTGTCACTGACTTCACCTCATCTGGATCACCGAACACACCTGCTGAAAAACAGAGATCAATATTGAGATACACAAATGCAGAGATTAAAGGTTCATTGCATCTCTAGCAGATTTCTCCCTACTGAAAAATCCAGCTAAGACCAGCATAAGCTGGTTTTAGCTGGTCACCCAGCTTGGTTTTTGCTGGTATAGCAAGCTGGTCTAGCTGTGTTTTGGACATCTTTTAAGATGGTTTAGCTGGTCAGGCTGGAAGACCAGCTGACCCACCAGCTTTGCCAGGCTGGGACCTACTGCCACCTTAAATCAGCTAAAACCAGCTACCAACTTTTCATATGGTCTTATCAAAAACATCCCTTACGTCTTTGCAGGACCATTTACACCTTATCAGGTATTTGTTGAGGTTCAAAAGAGGCCATAATTGAAATTGTTGGGATGCTTTTGGGGGAGTTTGTCTCTACTAAGAACAAAGGTTGATATCAAGAGACATTAGGAGATTTAGAGGGAAATTTAGTTATGATATCATAATGCAATCTTAAATCAGATCCAGTCATGGCACACCAGCCAGACACTACACCACACACTCCCTTAACACTAAACTCTCCCTACTGAAAAATTCAGCTAAAACCAGCATACACTCTAAAAAAAATCTGTAAAAAAACGGACAAAGTACTGTGTAAATATGAAGGAATTTTCCGTATTTATGTTTTACAGGCGTTTATCCGTTTAAAAAAAAAACATGTTGCATTATGGGTGCAACAACTGCAATCTTTCACTTTTGCCTCTCTATCACCATCTCTGTTTGAAACCTAAAATTACAACTTGCTTGCAGAGTTCTTTTCTAACATGGATGATGTTTAACTTCTAAACAAATGCTGTCACAACAAGATACAAGTGTTCAACTATTCCAGCATCGACAAATGTGATTTAGTAGACAAATCTTCTTTCTGACGTGATGTGTAAGTCAAATGGATATTTACCACAACATTTATCACATTAAATTTTTGTGGTTTAAAAATTAAACAGTTTGTGTTTGTTGTAGATTCATTTGAAGTCACCACTATGGTGATTAGTGTAACACACTTGAAGGAAATAGCAAGCGTGTGATTTGGTTGGATTCTTTTATTCAGCCAGCATCATTTGCTACAGCTCCGTATCACACAGTACAACAAAACATAACACTGCCAGTCTCATCAACAACTCTCACTCTTCGGGTTTTTCCCCGGGGATTTTCTCTGGCTTACTGCCACACACTGGACAACCATTGCATTGCTGCATACTACAAATATACATGCATGTGCTGAATAATTAACTAACCAATTTTTAATCAAATAACTATCAAATAGAAATGACAAAACTATTATGGGGGGGGGGTCTAACTTTTAACTACAAATTATATTTAATAGTTTTTCCCACATTAGTGTTCCCTTTAGTTAGGCTTTTGTCCCTTGACCTCTCAGAACTGACTCTGCTCTTTTAACATTGCAACAGAGGTTTTGCTTGTAGCAATTACAACTTGTTTGTTGCTTGAGCATGGGATAGTGTCTATGATGTCATCTAAGCTTGGTTGTTTTTATGTTATGCTGCCTAGCATTTAAATATGATATAAGAATAAAGAACTGAAATGTATAAGACTGACACTCTATGCTGATCTAAAAACACATTGTATTGAATAAGATTGCTGCAAATGTGTCAACTGTGGTTTTTGCTTCAGAGACATCAACACTTTGGAAACAAATCTCAACAATGGTGAGAGTAAATGTTAAAAAAGAGTTTTCCACAATCTTGGTACCCAGCATGCATTGCGCAACGAAGCTTTGTTGTTGATTGTCACCATTGTTGCGTTTCATAGGCGGATTGAAGTGTCCCTAAAGGCTACGGACAATGTTCTGTAATTCTACGGACAGTGTTCTATAAATCTACAGAATGTATGTGAACATAACGGAAAAAGTACCGGTAATTTTCTGCCAGGACATTATCCGTTTTTTTACGGATTATTTTTTTAGAGTGTAAGACAATGACGCCCCCCGCTGCACACTAGAATCTCAGAAAAAACAAGCGATTTCAACCGCAAAATGTACGCTTTTAAATGTACAAAAACTGCTATCTCATGCATGGAGAGGCTTCTTCGTGATCTCAACGAACAGATTCTGCAATAAAACGAAAATCAAAAATTAAAAATAAAACTTTTCCCATTTTTTCTTCGAAACTTGTGCTGCCGACTTGTGTCACTGGTTTCCTTGATGGGTCAAATTTATGGTAGATCTGTACCAGCAGTCCAAAAGGTTTAAAGGTCCACTGTGTCAATTTTGCGGCTTCTGGTTGTGAATTGCATCAAGAAGCTCAGTCCACAGATCACCCCTCCGTTTTAAAACACATAGAAATACTACAATAACCGCCACAGGACAAACATTTCATCGTCTGAGACAGTATAGTGACGAAATAGCTCTATATACAACAATTTGTTTGTTTAGGGCTACTGTAGAAACATGAGGGCACCTTCCGGTGTATGTAGATAAAATGGCCCTTTCTTTTAGTAATAAAAACAATACAGATCATTATGTAAGGTCTTTATACACCACTGATAATATAGTTATGTATATCACATCTCCATCCAGAGATCAGTAGTGGCCACTGACTTCTTTTTGCGAGGGCGCACAATGCGAAGTTCGTCACAACATGTATGTAGCCCATCATATGTGTGGTTCTTCAGTTCAAAATATGTGTTCGCCGTGTCAAGTAAACCTGTGTGCATCACATATCTAAAGTGCATCACATGTCTAAAGGGTTTATGATGCTCGCATTTGCCAGCCCTACTGAAAAATCCAGCTAAGGCGAGCATAAGCTGGTTTAAGATGGCAGTAGTTGGTTTAAGCTGGTCCTCCCAGCCTGGCAAAGCTGGTCAACTTATGCTGGTCTTAAGCCTATTGGTAACATCTTTTAAAGGACGTCACATTTTCGACGGTGCTGTTTCGATTACCTATTTTACTACCGCCCTATTTTAAATACAAACTTTGAAGGCGGGTTCATGTGTTTAACGGAACGTAAATTACCGGAGTGTAATCTCATATATCCTTACATGTTACAATGTAAATAGTCCTCAGAATGTATAGTATATTCTATTACCAGACGTTCATGCGAAATCTGATGTAAACAATAGACTATCTATATTTCATGGATTATACGCATTTGTGGACAAAATGGTCATTGGATTATTCACACATCTGAAACAGACTGGATTCGACTTGTGATTCCCACAAAGGTAAAAAGTCCTGTTTATTTTTGCATGTTGTCACCCGGACTTCTTTCACAAAATACTACATATGATGCTAGAACATCTGTATCTCAAAACGGCTTTACAGGGGGTATGGCTTAGTTAGATGAGATGTAAATGAGTTCTATTGTCTCAATAAGTTATTAAGTTATAGCATATTACAACAACTTACAATTAACTAAGAGTAATAGTCAACTTTATAATTGTTAATATTCTGAAATAAGACAGCCGGCATTAACACACCATTGCGATACCTCCAATTGAAGACGTTGTTCTGCAGGTTCGTCGTCTTCATTTTCATCTCGCTCCATTTCCGACTTTGGCGCGAACATATAAGGCTGGATAGACAAGTCTTCCGTTGTTGACATTTTGTGAATAACGAGTAAATAAAAAGTTTCTGTGCAGCTAGATAATCGTATCTCTGCCATAAAACTACAAAAATGGCTGAACGGGGTGGAGTTTAACCGAGTGTCACCTCTGCAACCTGGAGAGGGGCAGGGTATGACGTGCATTTAAAAAGACAGTACCAAAACGAGTTGCTCTCAGATGCACATCAGAAAAGGGGTAGAAAGGGGGCCTGTGGGGCTATAATAATGAGGAATTCAGACCCAAGCATTGCAGTTTCGCTTTATATAGACCACAAATAGATGATTTATATGTAAAAAGGACAGATTTAAAAGCATGATATGTCTGCTTTAAGGCCAAATGTTTGATTTCAATCTTTGAAATGATCTTAGTCAATATTTAAGATATTAAAATGATATTTTCAAAGAATGTTCTTTGCAGTATATAGAATGAGTTTATGTAGTAAACAGTAATCGCAACAAGCAACTTTAAATGGGTTTTCACAGACAAGGTAATATTTGATGAAATGTCCCATTGTTTCAGTACAATAGTATTTTAGTACAGTCTTTCTATGAGGAAAATAAAACTCGCAATAATGCCATGTGTGCTACATAATTAAAGCGATAGTTCACCCAAAAATGAAAGTTATGTCATAATTTTCTCATCCTAATGTTGTTCTAAACTTGTATAAATTTCTTTTTTCTGATGAACACAAACAAATATTTTTGATAAATGATATGGTAAGCTGACGGTACCCATTGAATTTTTATAAAATGTGTTTTCCCCAATGTATAAGATTAGTAAATGTTTACTGTTTTCAAATTGTGAAAGTAAAAGCAAATAATGTTAAAATGAAACACTCACCACACACAAGAAATAAAATAATGATTGTGAAAGTTTTCATCCTGCTGTTTATTCCAATTAGAACAGATTAAATGAAAATATTCAGAGGAGATTAAGAACGGATCTCATCATCTGTTTTATGTCATTATTAACTCTAGCCCGGGGATTTACTTTCTCTGCAGTTATTCAAAAAACAACTGAACCAGATTATCAAGTTTCTTCAGGAGGGGGCGTGTTTATGGTGTATGACATACTGTAAAAGTACTATGAGAGTGATTTGAAAGCTCTTTATAATAGCGGAGTATCAAAGTAAAACATTGGATCAACTTAGAAAAATTCTTCAATTGGTAACACCTAAAATATTTTAGTTATTTCAACTTATTTTTTAATTTAAAGTATTTTCCACTTGCTTGTTTAAACAACTTAAATGTTTTAGGTTTTACCAATTGAAGTTGATCCAACTTTTAATTTTTACAGTGTAAGTGCAATTTTTTTTCAGCACTTCGACCTCAGCCCGCAGTAACATCATCACTCCTGTGACTACTCCTCTCGCTCAAACTTCATCAGTATCACTGCGCCTGAGGTCCAAGTGCTGCAAACTATGTGCTCTTCCCCCATACAATATAGTTGCATCCCAACAGGAACTCCTAACATTTAAACCCAATTTACTTTAATAAAAAAAAAAACTCTTTATTTTGAAAAACTATATTTTGAAGTCAAACTTCAGGACATGTCAGAGCACTAAATAACCTGTAGATTGATAAATACATGAAACCAGAAACACAACGCGTTATAAGAAAAAATATTATAAGACCGCTTTAGGAATTTACTTGGAATTTACTTTAATTTTCATGGTTGAAAACAGGTTTTTGGACCTACACGCGCAAAATTATTATGAAAAACACAATATTTGTCAGCTCTAATAAGGGTTACGTGCTAAAGATGCTGTTATAGTTTGTAATGTTGTCAGGGTTTGGAGAAAATTGCTTTGTTACGTTTGTCCCGCATTACTTTCGCCCCGGTTTTCTCCTATCATCAGAATTAATAAATGCTTAATATGTGCTTATTTGTTTTTACACATTCACTTTTATTTGCAATATTTCTTTATTTATACATTTATTAATTTATTCTTAATTGTGACAATATGTTAACAAAGTAAACTAGGCAGTAATTGCAGGATTGTTTATAGTTTAGCAGCGCCATCTAGTGCTTAAACATGTAAAAACATGCTAATTGAAATTATTTCATGTGTATTTACATGTATATCAACATAAAATTTCAATTCAATAAACCAGCATACTCATTTTGTGTCCAGATTAATTAATTAATTTATTAAATTATATATAAAAACATTATAAATGCATTCGATACAGACACTGACCTGAGAACAGCGTCCCTATGATAAACACATACATGTACCATATGTTTACAAAAACATGCAAATGTATATTTTATAGTTGTGTAAAATGTGTAAACTAGCAAGTTTAACTCATATCACTCAATAAATAAATGTTTTACTATAAATATTTTAGTGAAATAATAGAGTTTGGCTGGTACAATCTTAATCAAAATTAGTTGACATTAGTAGAAATTTGCGAGGAAACCCGTTGCACTAAATCATTTTTTTTTTTTTTGTAGTGGGTAGCACTGTTGCCTCACAGCAAGAAGGTCCCCGGTTCGAGCCCCGGCTAGGTCAGATGGCCTTTCTGTGTGGAGTTTGCATGTTCTCCCTGTGTCAGCGTGGGTTTACTCCGGGTACTCCGGTTTTCTCCCACAGGCCAAAAACATGCAAGTTAGGCAAATTGGAGATACCAAATTGTCCCTCCCCCAACCTGTGTATGGATCAACTTTTCTGAATAAAACTTGTGTACGGATTAACTGGTTCTTGCCATATAGCCGTAGATGCTGGAATGGCATAAAGAAGCCATTGCCGTAGATGCTGGAATGGCATAAAGAAATATATATATATATATATATATATATATATATATATATATATATATATATATATATATATATATATATATATATATATATATATATATATATTTTCCTTTGTTTAGTTACTCTTTAAGTTCCATTCGTTTACATGGAGAGGGCGTGGTTAGGCAGGGATATACTGTAGCAAGCCACCAGGGGGCAAAAAAGCTTTGACTTGGCACCCCTGGTTTTAACATCAGATTCCTTTAATTTTAGTGTCTTGTGTCAGAAAGTTATAGACAAGTGAGTTTGTTAAGGGTTGGAGTTAAACTCTGTAGGAAAGTGGACATTGCAGAGTTTATTTTTTATAAAGCATAGTGGTTATAATTTTTTGACAACTTTTGACGTTTACCAAGTAACATAAAAGCGCATCGCTACCACCAAGTGGGCAAACGGTGAAACATGACATGAAACATGAGTGGAAACCTCATTTAAAGGGGACATATTATGAAAATCTGACTTTTTCCATGTTTAACTGCTATAATTGTGTCCCCAGTGCTTCTATCAACCTAGAAAATGTTAAAAAGATCAACCCAATAACTTAGCTTTGGTAAACCATTTTCTGCAAGCATGTGAAAAATAGGTCATTGTAATTTGGCCCTTATTGTGATGTCAGAATAAGGTAATACCGCCCCCTTTATCTGCACTATCCAACCACAGCACAACCATTTAGTATGGAGAGAAAGAGAGAGATAAAATATTTCACAGCACAATTGAGTTTCAATTGCAACAAACCACCATCATTGTGATCAGTGGTTGCACTTCATCCGCTCATTTGCATTTTAAATGACACACCCAAAACGGCACACTTTTGCTCAGACCTATTTTAGACTTAGTTTTCATCTTTAAAAAAATCTCATAATATGTCCCCTTTAAATCTTCATCCTATTAAAAATTTTCCATTTCAACCAGTTGTACCCTGTATGTGGAACAAATGAGATTTTTTAGCAGAATGCTAATAATTTATCCTTTATCTTGTGTGCAAACTTTTCTCTTCTTCACACGACTTGCAATATCAGAGGCTCAGCTGTCTCTATACTTAACCACAGAATATAAACAACCTTGTTGCATGTTTCTGAGTAATGACTGATAGATATCACTGATACAGATTGAGATTATGATTATATTATTTTCTGATGCTATTTACAATTCTTCTTTCACTTACTTGTTTTGAGTTTTGTGTTCCAGCAAACTTCTGGATGTCTTTTATTTTGAAAGAGATTAAATTTAAATAAATAATTTTTTTTTCGAAAATATTTTTTAATCCATCCATCCTATAATATTTTTATATGGCACGGAAAAAACGTGTTTTGTAAAAAAAATGCAGTTAAAGTTTGAGTGACGTCACTTAGTGGCGCTGTCGCGTGGGTCAAACTCTTTCAGTCAGATCTGCAGTGATTGAAGAGAGTCAGGTTGGTTTTTGCGTCCCTCTAAAGATTAATAAAAACGTTGAACAGAATAAAAATATGAGTCAATATTAATTACAGAAGTGATATGAAGATGGATTAAGTTCATATATATGATTTTCTGTTCAAAGTGAACCGCATTTATCAAGTTTTAGAAACGAGCAATCTAATGTGCTTGTTTAATGTTGCCGCCTGCGCGCCAATTTAGAGCGCGGTTTTCTCTTGCTAATATGCAGGGGCGATTCCAGGATTTTATAAATGGGGGGGCACAGGGGGGACCAAGAACCAGTCAGGGGGGGCCAATCAAAAAATTCAAATGAAAATAAATACTGGTTTAGAAAATATTAAGCATGGTTCTTGTCCAATGCCACGTGCTCTAATATAGATGGTATTAATTTTTTGTATTTTGCATGGATTAAACAACAGTTCTGTTCCAGAATAGTTCACTTTAAATAAATTGTCATAATTTACTCATCCTAAAGTTATTTCACACCTGTATGAGTTTTTCTTCTGCTGAACACAAAATAAAATATTTTGAAGAATCTTAGTAGCCAGAAAGTTGATGAACCCCATTGACTGCATGTTATTTTGTTCCTACATATGAAGTCAATGGGATCCATCAACTGATTTTGGTTACAGACATTCTTAACTCTTTTCTTTTTTGTGTTCAGCAGAAGAAAGAAACAAGGTTTGTACAGGTTTGAAACAAGTTTATGTATATGACCATTTAAATTAAGTGAACTGTTCCTTTAAGTACATTGCGTGTAGCTGGTATTAGTTAACATTCTGACATATCAGGATTTTGTTTTTCTACTCTGTCTGATCTGACTTTCATTGTTTATTAGCCTATATTGTATTTTAACACAACTGAATGCTATTTTTTACATATTATCTGTTCTGTTGTCAGACAACAAGAAAGAGTTTAAGCTAGTGACTAACACGACCCAATAACACCTCGTGTTGTTTAATCCAACCAGCTGTTACTTTATACTGCTAAAATCCTAATTTAAATGTGACATTGTCTGATACAATTTACATTGAAGAGCTGATACGAGGTGATTTCGGATTACCTGTGTGTCTCATGCAAGGTTGCTCTTCTCATCTGATTGTGTTTATGAGCGCTTTTAATTTTAAATGCGAGTGATAGTTTTATTGTAGATCGCGCATAGCAATTCAGCGCAAATTCAAAAATATCAGAGAATACTGTTAAGCGTGCGCGCGCATACCGCATCATAGGGAGGGAGAGAGAGAGCTCGTACACAGAGAACTGGTGTGTGTGTGGGGGGGAAAACACTAACCTTTCGTTAAGTCATAATACTCGATCAACCGTATTCTCTGTCAGTAACATCTGTTGGCTGTTAACTTTTACGTGAAAAGACAACAGAGGAACCCAGGTGGAAACACCGCCAACTTTTAACTCCCTCACTCAGTGTCAGAGAGGCACTGTCGAGGTTCCGCACGCAGCAGTGAGAAAGCGTGCACGCGCGAGAGAGAGAGAGAGGCGCTGCTGAGCGCTTGCAAAAGCACATGAAGCCGTTTTAAATAGTAAAATAAAATGTAAATGGTAATCATGGAAAATCTTTTTGATTTGTGCCAGTGTTGAGTCTGTGGCGGCTGTTGAGTCTGTGGCGGGGCGCCCTCCTTCTCGTTTGCACGAGTCTCAAATCAAACAGTGATTGACAACTGGTCCAATTGTGCGGTGGGTGTCGTGGTGTCTTTTTCCTCCTGTTTTAAAAACGCGCAACTACTGTGCTCGCTTCGCCTTCGCGTTCGAGCGAGTCTCAAATCAAACAGTGATTGACAACTGGTCCAATGGTGTGGTGGGTGTCTGACAACTGGTCCAATGGTGTGGTGGGTGTCATGGTATCTCTTTCCTCCTGTTTTAAAAACGCGCAACTACTCTGCTCGCTTCGTCTTCGCGTTCGCGCGAGTCTCAAATCAAACAGTGATTGACAGCTCTCTGGTCCAATGGTGCGGTGGGCATTTTCAGGTTGACAGTAAATCTAGCTGGCCCAATGAGATTGGAGGGGGGGCACCAGGGGGGCCAATCATATTCCAAGGGGGGGCGGTGCCACCCCATGCCCCCCCTCTAGACACGCCCCTGCTAATATGAGTTTAATATACAAACCTTTGCTGGATTTAGGCTGTAGAAATGTTATGTTGAGTGTTTAACTTTAGTTAGATGTGTGTAGTTTTTATTTCAATCGCATACCATGTATATTGCCAACTGACACTGATTTTATGAACTTGCAGTTATTGTGTTTATGAATGACAGGGTTTAATCTGTTTTTTCCCTCTTATATCCCTTAGTTGGCAGACTGTTAATTTTGAGGATATGTCTGTGATCCTTTGTCTTGTTTTGTTAAATTGCAGACGTGATTCACCAAAGAGCCTGGAGTCGGTGTTGTGGTGCTGGGTGAAATCTGCTTCAACAGTAGGCCTGATGATCTTGTTCACTTTAATTTTACTACTAACTTAACCTATTAAGGCTTATAAATAGCTGTTTCAGACACAACCTGTCTAAAAACAACCCTTAAACTGACTTTGCTCTACTAAATGAGAAGTCTCATGCAACATCAGATCAGTGGTTTACCACTAGTTTAGTAAAAGGGGCGGATCTGAGTTTTTAAGAGTGTAAGGACGCTATTGTTGCTTTGTTATAAAGTCTATTCAGTATTGCGATTGTTATTTGGATCTGTTCTGCAAGCTGTTGAAGAAAATGAGCAATGTGACTTTCTTCTTTTTGATCTTGTGGAGTCTGTC
Source organism: Paramisgurnus dabryanus (assembly GCF_030506205.2). NCBI lineage: Eukaryota > Metazoa > Chordata > Actinopteri > Cypriniformes > Cobitidae > Paramisgurnus > Paramisgurnus dabryanus. Next base: position 2,351,097 of record NC_133360.1, on the reverse strand, counting down.
TGGTAAGTTTTATTTTATTTAAGCACTTTTCATTTGATAGAAATACTAGAAAACAGGGAAATTATAAAATACAGAATAAAGTATATTTTGCAAACTGTTCATGTTAAAGTGTATATGTATTTGTTTTGGAGACTATAAGCATGGGGCATTTTATGTTTTTAATAAAGTTTTTATAATTTATATCATCAGTTTTTTTTCCGTTTCACTAAAGAATAAAACTACTAAACTAAAGATATTACTTGTGCTGTTAATTTTAGAGACATTAAGCTTGTAAATCAGAAGTAAGATGATATCAAAAGTTTTATTTATAATATAGCAGAATACAGGACATACAGGATAAACTACCCAAAAACAAAGAGACAGGGCAAAAGTTTTTCAACTTTTCAAAACAACTTCTTTTGATTTACTGCACTGTAAAAAATTATTTGCTGCCTTAAAGTGTTGGTGTTTAATCAATTCAGATCTCCACTAGAGATGAGTTTTTATAACTTGTATAATTAAAATATGTCAACTTCATTTTATAAGTTGGAGCAGCTCATCTCTCTTCAAGATAAGTAATAGTAAGTTGAAAAATTTTTGTAAATCTGAGTTGATTAAACAAAAAATGTAAGACGGGAAAGAATTTCTTACAGAGAGTGTTGATACACACATTTACATCAAACTAACAGGGAACTGAACTTAACCACACATAAATAAACAAAACCGGTGAAACTAACATAAAAAACTAATGAGGAACTAATAGGTGGGAAACAGAAAAGGGACAAATTAAGGTTAAAACATGTGGTAATGGGAAAACTGAAGTGAAAAGCAACAACAGCGAATAGATCAGCTTCATAAAGAGAGCATAAACATGACTTTGAGTTTATCACTGGGAGTTTTCTTATTTGTTTGTACACCTTCAAAAAGAAAGGTATAGAGGAGTTGCCCTTTAAAAAAAATATCATTTTACTTAAATAATGTATATTAGTACCTCTGAGATGCATATTGATATCAAATGTGTCACAAATATCATAAAGGATATTGCCCCAGTAGCACACCAAAAACATTACATATACATTTTAATGGTGACGTGTGCTTTTGGTTTGTTAAGTTTTGTTAAATTATTTAACTGTAGAGTTAAATTAAAGCAAACCTAAACATTAGTTGTATACGTTTTATATTAATGAGTAAGACAGTTGAAGATAGATGAAGTTTGGGGATAGATTAGGTGTTAGACATACATTTTGGGTGGCCAAAGACCGAAATATAAGTGCTGTTGTTTATTTTTCAGGTGTATTTTGTGATAATGAGTCAGTGTCAGTGATGGATGGAGATTCTGTGACTTTATCTGTCAATCTCACTGAATCACAGAGAGAGGAGGGAATCTCCTGGAAGTTTGGACGTACAGGAGTTCTTATAGCTGGAATCATGAGAGAAGACAATAATGTCAGGTTATTTGATGATAAACCTGATGGGAGATTCAAAAACAGACTGAAGTTAAACAATCACACTGGATCTCTGACCATCACAAACACCAATATCACACACACTGGACTTTATCAACTAATCAACACCAAGACAAACATCAAACTCAAAACATTCAACATTAATGTCTATGGTGAGTAAAGAAGAACTTTTAAATAATCTTTGTAATCTTACACATTATTGATTTTCTGATTTAAACCAGAATTGAATTCCATTTAATCATTTCTTGTAATTTGTTCTCCAGCTCGTCTGCCCGTTCCTGTTATCAGCAAAGATTCTTCACAAAGTTCATCATCAAGAAAAAATCACTGTGTGTTATTATGTTCAGTGTTGAAAGTGAAAGATGTGAGAGATGTGAGTCTGTCCTGGTACAAAGGAAACAGTTTATTGTCCAACATCAGTGTGTCTGATCTCAACATCAGACACTCTCTACCTCTGGAGGTTGAATATCAGGATAACAACACTTATAGCTGTGTACTCAACAATACCATCAGGAATCAGACTCAACATCTTAACATCCATGAAGTCTGTCAGTCGTGTTCAGGTATGATTATAGGGATTGTTTGTGTATATGTCCTTGTTTGTGTTTATGTCAAATGTCTACATCAAATTTAACATATAAATGCTCGTAAACAACATTAAACTTAATCTGGGATGACTAACGCAGTTTGTTTGAATGGTGGTGATAATTTAGTTTTATTGTGCATTTTGTCTCTGACACAGACTTCTGCTGTTGTGGTTTTACTGAAGCTGTGATCCGATTGGTTGTCTCTGCAATGGTGGGCGTGGCTACTGTTGCTGTTCTGGTTTATGACATCAGGACCGAATGAGATCAGATATTTGAAAAAATAAATGAATTTGTATTATTATCATAAGATATGTATGTAATGAATAAGTGACGACGTGCCGTTGAATTATATGAAAATAATGTTGGAGGGTTGAGACTTAATTTGTTCACAACTTTCTTTTGACAAATCTTATGTTAACAGACAATTTGAGAAAATGCTTTGAAATGTATAAAAAACCCAACAATACACCATGGGCAAATTTACTACCCTGTAGTGTTGTTCATGGATGAAAAATCCACTGAATTAATCTGCTGTAAAAATGTATCCGATGGGTATTTTTTGCATAAATCTGTTAATTAACCTCAGTACTGCGGTTTATTGACAAGACTAATTTTTTAAAAGACATTTAAAGAGAACAAGGCATCTTACTTTTATGCTTGTAATTAATGGCCTAAAATGTGGCACCCTTAAAGAAATTATCTTAAATTTAACTATTTTCCATTAGTCTAGATAGGAAAATTCATCTTAACTGCAATGTTTATGTAAAAAAAATATTTTACACATCTGACACAAGTCAAACAACATTGAAACATAACCTGTAGGTTGTAATAAGGTGCTGGCCCCCAGAGGTCGCTATATCTCTTACAAACAAACTACAAAGTTGTTGTTTTAAGAGTAGTCTCATTTTAATAAAATAAATATATTTGTTTCTTATTGGTTTGTTATCTGAAGATGAAACTTGCGTTGGAGTTTAGAGACCCTGCAGCAATACAATTAAATTGCAAAATATATACTTATAATTTTATATTTAATATTTGTAATTGTATATACTTACTTATACTTACATTTTATACAAACTTTTATATTTTGGCAATTTTTTTTGTGTATCGTTTGTACAATTAAGTTTCAAGTTTTATTTATTTATATCGCACATTTTCAACAGCAACTAGGCTGCCTAAAGTGCTTCACTAAGATAAATCAAAGGGTTAATACAATACTTAAAATACATACAATAAGATCAAAAATTAGAAATTTATTTGTTTCCCCTGATTTTTTTATTTATTTATGTTAATATATAAAGGTTACAACTTAATATATTTTCCATTTAAAAAATATTTAAATAAATATTTATTTCTAAAAAATGTATTTAGCATAAAGAGAAATCTATTTTTGCTGTATATCTGTTGCAAATGCTTGAAAACGCGAGACAAAGGACGTTCCGCCTCTCCCCTCATTTGATTGGACGTCGGGCACTTTTCCAATCACAGTTAACTTTTTTTAGCGTCAGGCGCTCCGAGCCCCCCTGCAAAAACCTGTGGCATGGTCTGCGGCAAAATGGGGCATAAAAAATAGAAAGCAATAGAAAACAATTAACTTCCGTAAAAAATTAACTTAAAATGCCACAAACTCGTTCTGTGTGATCGCCACTTTATATGTTATGATCTGAAATATTTAAACAGCTAATTTATAATCTTTATTATGAGAGATTTGAGATACTCGCCCTTGACAATAACACTGTCTTGTAGAAGGTGGTCTGTTTGTTACTGATGATTTTTAGCAATGAGTTTTGCTGTCAGTGATGGTGAGATCTCCATGTATAATGCCGCAATCATGCCAATAAAGTTCCTTTAATTTGAAAATACATTCAATCTGACCAACCAGAAGACCACCTTTAACCCCCACTGTACTAATTTCATTCTTAGCATCTTACATGATCAACCAACAGAGATAACAGTCGTTCTCAGAAAACATAGGTTACAGGCATAATTGAGATGTTCCCTTTTATAGAAAGGCCCGAGAAGATGCCATACTTCTAGAAAAGTGTGCCGTAACTAGCAGATATGAAGGCAATGTGCACACCTCATAAGATAGCAAAATAGCATGATCAATCTTGTAGAAATTCCAGAATTTAAGCCAGTTAACTGGGTCAATATGTCTTTCACTACACCATGAAGTGAAAACTCTTCACTATGATGTATGCAGTTTCCTGGTGGAGGGAGCTCTAGAGTTAAGTATCGTTTCAACAACCTCAGTTGTGATCATCCTGTTTAAATTCTTCCATATAAATCACTTGTAAATGAGATTTTGTAATAATTTATTAATCCCTTAGTGTGCAAACTTTTCTCTTTTTCACACGCTTTTCTCTTTTTCACACGCCTTGCAGTATGTTTTATCAGATGCTCAGCTGTCTCTATACATAACCACAAAATATAAACAATCGTCTTGTATGTTTCACTATTCTGAGTAATGACTGATAGATATCACTGATAGATTGAGATTATGATTATCTAATTTTCAGTTGTTATCAACATCATATCAGTGTTTTACCACCAGTTGAGTAAAGGGTGCGGGCGTACAATTATCAGAGTTTTTAAGAGTGCAAGGTAGTGTGCACACCAAAACGTTTTTCGCAGATGGCCGGCATATGTTTTCAATGGTTTCCAATGGAAGCGTTGCACTTTTCAAAGCCAGCAGCTGTTGTTTATTTTCCGCGCTGAGAGCCAGTGGTCAGCTTTTTAAAAAAATATATATATTCAACTTTGCGTGAAAAGCTCAGCTTGTCAATTTCAGTTCTCACACTGCCGTCCAATCACAGTGGAGGAGGGACAGGATAAACATCTCAACAACCAACCGGTGCATCGTTTAACGACTGATAAACAAAGCCGAAGCAACCAAAGTGCTCAGCTGTAAAAAGCTGTAAGACTGCGTCCGCCCCTAAGTACGCTATTGTTTTACCGGTTTAACTGTTTGCTTTGTTATAAAGTCTTTCAGTATTGAGGATTTTATTTGGATCTGTTCTGCAAGCTGTTGTAGAAAATGACTAATGTGACGTTCTTCTGTTGGCTCTTGTGGTGTCTGTCTGGTAAGTTACAGGATATTTTTTTTATTTAAGTGCTTATCATTTGTTGGAAACTATAGAAAACAGGAAAATTACATTATATTTTGCATTTGCAATTTTCATGTTAAATTGTATATAATATTTGTTTTGAGACTATATGCATTTGACATTTAATGTTTTTTTTAAATAATTTATACCATCAGTTCCTTTACTAAAGAATAAAACTACTAAACTAAAGATATTTTTAAAATACAGAGACAGGGTTTAAAAATGCCATGTGATCTATTTGTGGGTCTGCTTGTTTTTAACCTAACAACTACTGCAGGAACTTAACCACCCATTTACATCAAACTATAACTAGCAAGTAACGGAACTAAACCACACATATATAAACTTAAGGCATGAGTGCATCATTTCAGATGCACAGGAAATTTTAGTTCCTATTCTTAATTTAACATAATGTGTCTGTTTTTAGAGAATATCCATCTGCAAGACTTGCAATAGTGTTGTTTTATTTATTTTCCAGGTGTGTTTGGTGAGTTTGTGTCAGTGATGGAGGGAGATTCTGTCACTTTATCTGTCAGTCTCACTGAATCACAGATAAAAGAGGGAATCACCTGGAAGTTTGGACCCAAAGAGTTTCGTATAGCAGGAATCATGAGAGAGGACAATAATGTCAAGTTATTTGATGATAAGCCTGATGGGAGATTCAAAAACAAACTGAAGTTAAACAAACACACTGGATCTCTGACCATCACAGACACCAACATCACACACACTGGACTTTATCAACTAATCAACACCAACACAAATGCCCAACTCAAAACATTCAACATTACTGTCTATGGTGAGTTAAGAAGAACTTTAAATAACTTCTGTAATCTTACACATTATTGATTGTCTGATTTAATGCTGCGTTTACACCAACCGCGTTTAAGACGTCAAAATCGCGTGTACCTCGCCTAGTTTGCCCCTTGAACAGTTTGCTTGCATTCACTCGTTTAGAGCGAAGTAGGCGTGGGAAAAAGCAAGCATTTGTCGTGCGTCAGAGGCAAAATCTGCTTCTTGTGGGAGGGGCAAGTGGTATGCGATTGTCTGTTTGCAAGATGGCTGATGTTGATTGTGCATTTATCGAGAGAGTTACCAGTTTGTATTTAGTCAACTTACTATAAGGGGAAAATAAACGGCACGGGTGGATAAACATCACGTGACTCAAAAGTGAAATGTGTATTTGCAACTTACCAGGTTGCCCAATGTCCTCAATGACACTCTTCCAAGCAAGGTCCTTTTTATTCCCTCCTCTCTTTATAGAAATAAGAACTTGTGTGGTATAATGTGTGACTGCTCACGGACAATATCAAGCGTTCCTTCATGCTGAATGAGTGACTCCGGGCGGGGCTGCCGCCACAGCAGCAAGCAGGCTCCTGATTGGTTAACGCAGCGCGAAATCCGCCAAAGTTGACATTTTTCAACTTGGGCGTCAAACGCAAAATGCACAAAAAGCACCATTCGTGCATACCGTGCCATACGCTCAATTCGCCGCATTCGTGCGAACGAGACGGAATTGCGTCTACCGCGCCAAACGCCTCATCCGCGCCACGAGACCTCCAGACACGTGTCAACGCGTCTTCACATTAACTTAACATTTGAAATCACTCGCGATTGATGCCTCTACCGCGGCTGGTGTAAACGCAGCATAAGACTTTAATTCCATTTAATTATTTCATGTAATTTATTCTGTATTATTTTCCAGCTCGTCTGCCCGGTGCTGTTATCAGCAGAGACTCTTCACAAAGTTCATCATCAATACAATCAACAACAAATCACCAGAAAGATGAAGAAAGAAGAACTTTGAATAACTTCTGTAATCTTAAACATTATTGACAGTCTGATTTAAAGGCGGGGTGCATGAAAACACTCTGTAAAAGGGAGTCGGGTGGAGTACCTAAACACTCTTGTAGTCAATCAGCAGTAAGGGGCTTGTCTTCTAACCGACATAATTGCCTGGGTTGCGTATGTGTGAGGTGTGTCAAAAGATTGTCCAAATTCTATTGGGGTAGACGCTTGTTTGTTTAGGTGATTTCAAATATAAACATTGGCTTTCAGAGATCATGCATCCCCCCGCCTTTAACTCTAGGGGAGCTAAAAAATTATAAAAAAAAAAAAGTGGAGTGCCCCACCCTGACTGAAAGGGAACGTCTCTGTTACGTATGTAACCCTTATTCCCAGAAGGAAGGGAACAGAGACGTCCCGTCACCACGGCTCTGCTGTACCTCTGCTGATGTTGGCCAGGCACTAGATGCTCGGCTTTCTCAGCGAAAATAGGTGATTTGGTATTGCACCTGCCGCTCATTTTATACTTGCGTGGTGGGGTGGCGCCAGCAGATGCAAATACCTGCATGCCAAGTTCATTGGTCTTTTAGAAGTTTCTCAAAGTTGATTGGTCCCGCGAAGCACGTTCCCAATACGTCAGTCATGACATGACGTCTACATTACCTAACTTAAGGGAATAAGGGTTACATATGTAACAGAGATGTTCTTTCACTAAAGAATAAAACTACTAAACTAAAGATATTCACTTGCTGTTATTTTCAGATAAGTGAAGCTTGCAAATTTGAATTAAGCTAAATGTATACGTTTTATTTATATACAGCAGAATACAGGACATACAGGATACACTCCCAAAACACATTTTCAAATACACAGACAGGGCGAAACATGACACGTGATCTATTTGTGGCTCTGTTTGTTTTTAAATTAACTACTGCAGGAACTTAAACACATTTACATCAAGTCCATTTGCATTTGCAAGTGTTGTTTTATTTATTTTCCAGATGTGTTTGGCAGTGAATCCGTGTCAGTGATGGTGGGAGATTCTGTGACTTTATCTGTCAGTCTCACTGAATCACAGATAAAAGAGGGAATCACCTGGAAGTTTGGGCCCAAAGAGTTTCGTATAGCAGGAGTCATGAGAGAGGACAATAATGTCAGATTATTTGATGATAAACCTGATGGGAGATTCAAAAACAGACTTAAGTTAAACAAACTTGATGGATCTCTGACCATCACAAACACCAACATCACACACACTGGACTTTATCAACTAATCAACACCAACACAAATGCCAAACTCAAAACATTCAACATTACTGTCTATGGTGAGTTAAGAAACTTTTGTAATCTGACACGTTATTGATTGTCTGATTTAAGACTTTAATTCTATTTAATTATTTCTTGTAATTTATTCTTCAGCTCGTCTACCCGTTCCTGTTATCAGCAAAGACTCTTCACAAAGTTCATCATCAAAAAAATCAAGAACAAATCACCAGAAAGACGAAGAAAGCTCAAATTGTTCATTATTGTGTTCAGTGTTGAATGTGAGAGATGTGAGTCTGTCCTGGTATAAAGGAAACAGTTTATTGTCTATCATCAGTGTGTCTGATCTCAACATCAGACTCTCTCTATCTCTGGAGGTGGATTATCAGGATAACAACACATACAGCTGTGTACTCAACAATACCATTGTGAATCAGACTCAATATCTAAACATCAATGATGTCTGTCAGTCATGTTCAGGTATGATTGTAGTGATTGTTAGTGTTTATGTCCTTTATCAAAGTCCACCATAAATGCACACAAACAATATTAAACTTATTTAATCTTGAATGACTGATACAGTTTGCTTGAAAGGTTGTGATGATTAATTGTGCATTGTTTTTCTCTCACAAGCCTTCTGCTGTTGTGGTTTTACTGAAGCTGTAATCCGATTGGTCGTCTCTGTTCTGGTGGGTGTGGCTACTGTTGCTGTTCTGGTTTATGAGATCAGAACCTGATAAGATTGGAGATTCTGTTAAATGAGTGATGAATTTGTAATACTTTTATCAGATCTTACATGTATCTTTAATGTACACTATTTCTGTATTCATATTTGTGACCGTATAGACGGTTTCATCGGATGCACGTGATACACGTCTGAATCCTAACCTTACTTCCGGTTTCGTTTTTTTTAAGGTCTGACTAGTTGCTAAACTGATCTCTTGAACAAATGCCTCGTCGAAAATAACAAATGTTTTGGTTTCCTGGGTAATCTATGTGTTGTTGTTTTTCTTGTTATATAAATAAACTACGTTTAAAGGACTTTGTTGTTATTTATTATTAGCGGAGTTTACCGGAAGTTACGTGCAGCCGCTTGTTTATGTTGTTACTGCTGAAATGGTCTATATGTTAATAAAAGTAGATAATGCAGTCAATGTAAAGTTTTGTTTATGGTTCAACATCACATTGAGATTTCTTCTCTTTACACTGACAGCTGCTCTCAGTTGTATAATAAGTGTGAATATAGTGTTGAATAAATAGATAACATACTACTGCTGCTGTTGTAAGGTTTGTCTGGGAAGTAAAGGGTTCTCCTCTGACACCATCTCTATATGATCTGCCGTACCGCCTCTTTCTCGACCTGTGAGAAAACAAAATAAAAATCACAAACAGTGTTGATATTTCATCATAAACTGCATTGAATTCCACTACATTAAAACATCTGCATGCATTCATTTCTAACGTATTGAAGAAAATTATGAATGTAAATTTAAAGCAAAAAAAAAATAAAATCTTTTAAATGTAACTTGATTTAGTGCAAGTGTTTGTTGTTCATTACAGAGTTAAGTGAAAGATTTTAATATCTCACCATAGAGAGAAACTTTGTATTTCTTGTATGTGTTTTCTCCGTTCCTGATGATCTGTAGTTTATAAAGTCCTGTGTGTTCAGTGTTAATGTCTCTGATGGTGAGAGATCCAGTCTGATCCAGCTCTAGTTTGTTTTTAAATCTCCCATCAACAGTATCATAAAGCTTCTTCTCATAAACAAAACCATAATATAACCTCTTCAAACTCCTTTTCTTATGAAATTTAGCTATGATACATGTCTTCAGGTCACGACATCCACAGTATCTGATCATCAATCTGTATGTCAGTAAGATCAGTGGGTAGTGTGACAGATTCTCCCTCTATCACTGACATTTCCGTCCATTTCTCTACATTTCATCACAACACCACAAATATAGATAAACATGAACATTAAAACAGTAAAAATGATCAACTTCCTCAATCACAGTCTTTGATTCATGTCGCTCACCGTTTACAATAAGCATGAAACTCTTGGACGTGCTGTCTGATCTGCTGTTGATGTGCAGTTTATAAACATCTGAATGTCCTCTCATGATGTTTCTGATGGTCAGATCTCCATTCTGTTCATTTAGTGTCAGTCTGTCTCTGAATCTCTCATCATTACCATCATATACATACATCTCACCACTGGCTCGGTTGATTTCAGCTATACGATAGCAGTTATAGCAGTTAGTATAGCAGATATAGCAGTTTTTATAGTGACAGAATCACCCACTGTATGATTTAATGTATTGTCTGAATGTCAAAAGATATAAATATACATAAACACATTAGTAAACATGTCACATTTATTACATTATCAGTATTAATTTTAAAAAGATTTGAGCTACTCACACCCGATGACAAAATTGAATTTCTTATATGAAGTTGTATTTTGGTTCTTAATCTGTAGTTCATAAACTCCAGAGTCTGAGTTTTCAGTGTTTGTGATGATGAGAGATCCAGTCTGATGATCCAGCGTCAGTTTGCTTTTAAACATCTCATCATCATCACAGTTTATTAAGATCTCATCGCTCTTTCTTACAGCTATTATGGCATCTTTAGCTTCAAATCTCCACTGTATCTGATCATCATCCTATAGTTCAGAAATGCCTGTCTGTAGGTCGACAGATTTTCCTTTTGTGACATTTGTGTCCACTTTATTAAAATAAAGAAATATTGACACACAAGTAAAATATATAACAGGTGCACAAATCTTATGACATCAGCACTAACTTCATGTCTCTATTACATTCTATTATGTTCTGACTGATAACATACTGTATACACATTTTGACACTCAGATTTACTGAACGGGGCAAATTAGCATGTTCACAAAAGATGCATATGGGAGTGGTAATATCTGTGGGTTATTTACTAAAATGTTGCAAATTAAACAACACAGATGCAAAAGCAAATTTCCATAATTAACAACATAATCTACTATAAGAGCAGCACAAATTAGTTCAAGGTCTCAAATAAGCAGTGATGATCTTGAGTTCAGCACCACAGACATCACAGCAAAAAATGTGAGGTGTAATCCCAGCTAATAAAGCCATAGGACACTGAAAGAACTGGAGGACACAAAAAAAATTGTGAAATGTTTGACTTCTACTAAATTCTATTTTATTTCTTTTAGCAAACGAAAAATAACATGGCTTGGCATTTTTTTAAATAAGATGTTCCTCTTGCATTCCAAATAAACTATTACATGGTAAAACAATCCTCGGCATTGTATCACACGCTCTCTGATCTCTTTGATGCTTCTTTTTAGCAATAATTGCAGCCATTTCAAGCACAAAGTAATTTAAAACATTTTTTCAGCGTTAAATAATGGTACAAATACCAGTCATATGCAAACATTAGTATATCTGGCCCTAAATATTATCAGAGAATTTAAAAATTTTGGAGAATTTGAACTTCTCACCATGGACAACAACTTTGAATGTCTTATATTTGGCGATTCTGTTAATTCTGGTTCTGCTGGTGATCTCCATGTGATAATCTCCAGAGGTCCTGATTCTTATATCTGTGATGGTGAGATTTCCATTCTTCTTATCCATATGAAGTTTGTTTTTGAATCTCTCATCATCAACATATGATACATCATTGGTCTTTTTGTGATTCTGAGCGATCATGTGGTCATTGTCTCCAAACCTCCAGATTATTTCATGATCTTTGGGATCATATTTAGTGATCTCTGTTTTTAATGTGGCAGAATTTCCTTCAATCACTGACACAGTCTTCATTTCATCTGTCTCAGACAAACAGAAAACATTAAAGGTTTTATAAATCCAAGTTATCTGACAGGACTGAATTTTCAAAAGACATTTAGACAACAAAGCATCTTACTTTCCTGCTGGTAAATAATGACCTAAAATTTGGCATTTTGAGAAAATCATCTTTTAAATTAAAGGGCATGTACCTCCCACGAACGCGGCCTCTGCGTATTGTATGCCAAGGCACGAGCCGCAACGATCGTGTCCATTACGAGGACCCATGTATTTGCCACATTCAGAAGTAGAACACGGCCAAAAAGACATCTTTAAAAGACGCTCCCGACTCAGGCAAGTGAATGCTGTCTTTAAAAAGACGCAAAACACTGCACACTCTTTTAGAGGAAATCACTCTTTTATGTGCTTAGATGTTAATGCAGCACACAGGGAGCAGCTACACGCACACACTCTTCAAAAAAAATAAAAAAGAAAGAAAGAAGTGGAAAACTCGTAGGCTCGTTGAAAGGTACTTTCGCCCGACCAACCAGCACAGAGATCTATCCGTAAGAGAGCGCTTCTCGAGAGCAGATTGCTGCCAACTTTCGAAGCCTATAAAGCTGATTTGATTTCTGCACATGCCTCTCGTTAAATACCCGAGGGGCGGGGCGGCGCCGGCAGATGCAAATATCTTCATGCCAAGTTCAATGGCGTGTTTGAAGTTTCTCGAAGTAGATTGGTCCTGCGAGGCGCGTTCCCCAATTCGTCGGTCACGACGTGACGTCGTAGTGACTGACTGAAAGGGAACAGAGGTTACAGTCATTCTCAGGGAACCGAGGTTACAGTCGTAATCGAGATGTTTCCTTTCGAGGGATGCTGCAACATGAATTGACCCTTTAGCAAACAAATGCCCACTATGCCATAAGGATTTATGTCTGTCCTATTTTGTAGGAGTTTACGCAATAATCAGGACATAAGAACCTAGTTTCCAGGTAAGGAAGAGAGGTCCAAACTGTAGTACCTCATAAATGTATAGGAGGTGGGTCACCTTGCAGCATTAAACATATCTTGCACTGAAGCCCCAGATAAAAGGGCCAAAGAAGATGCCAAACTTAGTAGAATGTGCCCTAACTAGAAGAGGTGAGGGCAATATGCACACCTCATAAGATAACAAAATAGTTTACCCAATCCATGGTCTGGCAAGTTGACACTTAATTTAAGGCCTAGAAGTTTATCGTATGCCTAGTAAGACCTTAATTGGTTGCTTCAGGTGTGTTTAACTCTTTCCCTGCCAGCATTTTTCATGATTTTCACAAAAGTTTAATGCCTTCCAGAAAATGTTCTTCTTTAAATATATAAACAAACAATATATCAGATGAAAGAACAGACCATCTGCTTTCAAACAAAAAACATTTCATCCTACCTTCTTTAGTTCTCTTTTTATCACCTCTCAAATATGGGTAGGTTTCTTCAAAAACATCCAATTTTGAGCAAAAAGCTGAGATAATTCCATTTTTGTGAAGTACTTTTGATAGAGATCAGATGCAGAGCGATCTTTAAAACATACACAGAGTTCTTTCACGTGAGCCACTACTTCCGGGTTGTATAAGTTGTGGTATTGCGGAAAGCTGGAAATTCTCGTCATTGGGAGGGAAGCGTTTTCTCTTAATTGACGAGTTATCTCGTCAATGGCGGCGAAAGAGTTAATTATGGTTGGAGCTAAACTCTGCAGGACACCGGCCCTCCAGGACCGAAGTTGCCCATTCCTGCTCTAAAACAAACCAAAAGGTGATCAGATCTTCTCCACAGAGAATACCTTCTCACTAATCCCTTAACAGGGAATAATAAGTATAATCTTTATTGATTGGATGAAAGGACTGAAGAATGGTCCTGGCAAAATGAGTAGGAACCTTTTGTATAAACCATTGTCTCAGGTGTAGAACGGCTTTATTCTACCTGGAGCAAACAGATGAGATTTTGGAACAGAATTGTTTCTGTGCAAACTTTTCTTTTCCTGACACGCCTTGAAATGTGTTTTATCAGATGCTCAGCTGTCTCTTTACTTGACCACAAAATATAAACAATTGTGTTGCATGTTTCACTATTCTGAGTAATGAATGGCTGATAGATATCACTGATAGATGATATTATAATTATCTAATTTCAAACTGTTATTTACAATTTTTTCACTCACTTGTTTTTAGAAACAGTAATGCTCCCTCTAGTTGCTTATATTTTTACTTCTTTTCACTTTGTTTTTGCTGTTTCCTTATCATATGAATGCTTATAAGTGGTTTCTGACAGAACCTGTGTAACAACTATTGAAATGAGATCAGTGTTTTACCACCAGTTGAGTAAAGGGGGCGGGCGTACACTTATCACGGTTTTTAAGAGTGTAATTACACTATTGTTTTAATGTTTTTATTGTTTGCTTTGTTATAAAGTCTGTATTGTGGTTATTATTTGGATCTGTTCTTCAAACTGTCAAAGAAAATGACTTTCTTATGTATTTTCTTGTGTCTGTCTGGTTAGTTATAGTGTGTTTATTTATTTAAGTGCTTATCATTTGATAGAAATTACAGAAAACAAGAAAAATAAATACTAAAATTAAAAACACAAATTATATTTCCATTTGCACTTTTCATAAGTAGTACTTGTTTTGATACTATATCCATCAGGAATTTCATGTTATTACTAAAAATTTTATGATTTATCTCGTAAAATATTTAGTTTTAGTAAAGAATATAAATAATAAATTAAAGCTATTACATATGCTGTGTGAACCAGAATTAAGCTGAAAAAAGTTTTATTTATACAGTATATAGCAAAATACAGGACATACATGATACATTCCCCACAAACACATTTTCATATACAGATAAAGGGCCAAAGTTGACACATGACCCTTTTGTGAGTCTGTTTGTTTTTATACACTACTATTGCAGGAACACACATTTACATTAAACTATAACTAAAAAGGAATTGAACTAAACCACACATATATAAACTTAAAAAATGAGTGTCTGTTTAGATGAGATTTTCGCTCCTATTCCTAATTTAACATAATGTGTCTGTCTTTAGAGAATATCCACCTGCTCTAGTGTTGCATAGTGTTGTTTTATTTATTTTTCAGGTGTATTTGGTGAGTTTGTGTCATTGATGGAGGGAGATACGGACTACCGGCACATCCGGGAACTTGACTGTAAATTTCGTCACCGCCCCTTTTTGGGGGATAAAAAAGCAGCCCTTCAATTGGCTTACATTCAAAATAGCGGAACAAAGCAACGTTTTTACACAGCCGGCAGACGTAAATAACTTATGAAATCACTCAGATTAAACACGTTGAGTATTTATCTGTCCACCCTGCCTGCCGTAGAGCCCGAAAGATACATTAACACATTTAATTTGGTCAATATAAAAACATGTCCCTTTCATTCTCACAGCGTCAAATTTGTGTAACAACGCCATCCAGTGATTGCTGGAAATATTGCTAAGCCAGTTAGTTGTATGACTCGACAGAAAAGTGCACTCATTACTCTAAATATAAAGACATAATAAATAAATACGAAGTAACTTTCAAATACGAAGTAAAATCCTTCACTTGCTTCCCTGTTGACTCGATGAGGTACGAGTAAATGTCCGGGTAAGACACCTCTGTCCAATAGGGAGCGTTGTTACACAAATTTGATGCTGGGAGAATGAAAGAGACATGTTTTTATATTGACCAAATTAAATATGTTAATGTATCTTTCGCGCTCAGACAGATAATTACTCAACATGTTTAATCTGAGTGATTTCATAAGTTAATTACGCCTGCCGGCTGTGTACGAAGGTTGCTTTGTTCCGCTATTTTGAATGGAAGCCAATGGAACGTCTAGTGAGATTTCCCCCAAAAGTGGGCGTGAACCTGTTCAGAGACATTCTATGACGTTGCGCCGGTTGTGCGTATTCTGTGACTTTATCTGTCAGTCTCACTGAATCGCAGATAAAAGAGGGAATCACCTGGAAGTTTGGACTCAAATAGTTTCGTATAGCTGGAGTCATGAGAGAAGACAATAATGTCAGATTATTTGATGATAAACCTGATGGGAGATTTAAAAACAGACTGAAGTTAAACAATCACACTGGATCTCTGACCATCACAAACACCAACATCACACACACTGGACTTTATCAACTAATCAACACCAACACAAATGCCCAACTCAAAACATTCAACATTACTGTCTATGGTGAGAAGAACTTTTAAGAAGTTTAGTAATCTTAAACATAATTGATTGTCTGATTTAAGACTTTAAATTAATTAATGTAATTCTGTATTATTTCCAGCTCATCTACCCATTCCTGTTATCAGCAGAGATTCTTCACAAAGTTCATCATCAATAAAATAAAAAAAAATCAGCAGAAAGATGAAGAAAGTTTAAATTGTCCATTATTGTGTTCAGTGTTGAATGTGAGAGATGTGAGTCTGTCCTGGTATAAAGGAAACAGTTTATTGTCCATCATCAGTGTGTCTGATCTCAACATCAGACTCTCTCTACCTCTGGAGGTTGAATATCAGGATACAAACACATACAGCTGTGTACTCAACAATACCAACACAAAACAAACTCAACATCTCAACATCAATCATCTCTGTCAGTCGTGTTCCGGTATGATTATAATGATTGATAAAAGTGTTTAGTGGTGCAGAAACCACACACAACAAATTTAACACAAACAATATTAAACTTATTTAATCTGGAATGACTGATACAGCTTGTCTGAAAAGATTGTGATGATTAATTTTTCTTTTTTTCTTCTTCTGCTGTTGTGGGTTTACTGCAGCTGTGTCTGAATTGGTCGTCTCTGATCTGGTGGGCGTGGCTGCTGCTGCTGTTTTGTTTATGACATCAGAACTGAATGAGATCAAAGATTTTGTTAAATGAGGGATGAATATGTAATACTTTTATCAAATCTTATATGTATCTTTATTTTACACTGTTTCTGTATTCATATTTGTGACTGTTTGTTAATAAAAGTAAATTAAGCAGTCAATGTAAAGTGTTGTTTATGGTTCAGCATCATACTCTGCATCATTTCTTCTCTTTACACTGACAGTTGCTCTCAGTTGTATAATAAGTGTGCATAAAGTGTTGAATAAATAGACAACATACTGTGAAGTTTGTATGGGAAGTAAAGGAATCTCCTCTGACACAATCTCTATATGATCTGCCGTACTCTCTCTTTCTCGACCTGTGAGAAAACAAAATAAAAACAAAAACATTGAAATTTCATGTTTTTATAAACTGCATTGAATTCCACTACACTAAAACATCTGCATGCATTCATTTCTAACGTAGTGAAGAAATTTTTGAATGTCAATTTAAAGCAATAAAATAAAAAAATCTATTAAATC